>NW_006285779.1:2734052-2743825 GCF_000327345.1 Myotis davidii
AGGACCTACCCATAAGGTTTTTGAGACGATGCCATGAAATTCTGCACATAAAATGTTCACCACAGTTCTGCTCAGTGGTTAGAGCATCAGCCCATGCACCAAAGGTTCGAGGGTTGGATTCCAGGTCAAGGGCACATACCTGGGTGGGGGGTTTGTTCCTTTCCCAATAAAGGGAAATTGTCATAAGTACTACAGTGAAAATAGTGGCTGAAATGGACAATGCAAGTGGAGTAGTGGAACTTAATTAGAATAAGGTAATCAGGGAAGGCTTCTCTGAGGAGGTAACATTTAAACTGAGATCTACAGAGTATGAAGAAGGTGGCCCCAGGCAGAGAGCATGGTGGGTGCCAAAACCACAAGGAGTGACATTTATCTTCATTCATTCAGCAGGCATTTGAGAGCCTACAATAGGCCAGGCAGTATTTGAGACACTGGGGCTACAGGAGAAACCCAAGTAAGTCCTTGCCCTCAGGGAGCTTACTTTAGAGGTGCAATGTAGAGAAATGGAGGTGACAACAAGCAAATGGGTGCATGTATGATATGATGTCTGATAAGTGATGGAGTGCTGTTTTCAGTGGGATATTTAGAGAAGGCTTCTTTAAAGAAGTGGCTTTTTTCTTTTTTCGAGGGAGAGAAACATTAATGTGAGAGTGGAACATAAATCCATTGCCTCCTGCATGCCCCTCACCAGGGATCAAGCCTGCAACCCAGGCATGTGCCCTGACCAGGAATTGAACCAGCAACCTTTTGGTGCATGACACATCACCTAACCAACTGAGCCACACTGGCTAGGGCTAGAGAAGTGACTCTTGAGTGGAGACAAAGACCTTTGCAAGCCATTTGAATACCTGGGGGGAAAGAGCAGGTGCAACCACCTGAGGCTGGAATGTTTTCCTGTGAGTGAGTGAAAAAGTGGTAGTTGATGAGATTAAAGATGAAACTAGATCCTATGGCACCTTGAAGCCATGTTGAGGATTTTGGACTTTATTCTTAGGGGGGAAGGTTGTGAACAGGAGAAAATGTGATCGATCGACCTTTAAAAAATTATTCTGGATGTTGTATAAAAAAGACTGCAGATGGGTTTTTGAAGCAATACAGGCAAAATAAGATGATGATGTGTGGTCATATCTGGAAGGAGTGAGGATAGTTCATTCAGTGGTTAGAGCATCAGCTCTAAGGGTAGTAGTAGTAGAGAAAACAAATATCCTTGAATATGCAGCTTGATCACAAACACAAGGGTTAAACTGTAGAATATAAAGTCTTCAAATTAGAAATTGAATCACTGAACAATGGCACTCCAGTAGCAACAAGCACAGCCAGCACCCAGAACTCTGATTCTAAATTCTATTCTCCACTAAAAGGAGCAAAGCCGCTGAAACTGGTTTGGCTCAGTGGATAGAGCGTCGGCCTGCGGACTGAAAGGTCCCAGGTTCGATTCCGGTCAAGGGCATGTACCTGGGTTACTGGCACATCCCCAGTGGGAGATGTGCAGGAGACAGCTGATCGATGTTTCTCTCTCATCGATGTTTCTAACTCTCTATCTCTCTCCCTTCCTCTCTGTAAAAAATCAATAAAATATATATTTTTTTAAAAAAAGGAGCAAAGCCCCTTGAAAAATGGCTCATTCCAAGGCTGTGGCAAGGAAGGTAGGCGAGGAGCTGGAACAAATTGTGCCAGAAAATAAAAGACTACTCAAAAAATGTCAAAAGAACAAAAAAAACCCTAACTGGTTTGGCTCAGTGGCTAGAGCATCAGCTCGCAGACTGCAGGGTCCCGGGTTCGATTCTGGCCAAGGGCAGGCTCATCCCCAGCCCCAGGGCCGGGTGCAAGAGGCAACCAATTGATGTGCCTCTCTCATATCATGATTCTCTGTCTCTCCCCCCCCCTTCCACTCTCTCTAAAACAACAACAAAAAAAAACAATGGAAAAAATATCCTGGGGTTGGAATTAAGAAATAAAAACAACCATATTGAAAGACCATTTATCACCTATCAGACTGAGTGCAATACAAAAGTTTGACAATATAACATATGTGAGGCTGTTAAAAACAGATGGGAAAATATTGTTGGGTGAGGATTAAAAAAAAAAAAAGAACAAAGGAGCCAGTTTGAAGGGACATCCACTAGCAAATCAGGGACAATGTAAGCATCAAAACAAATAGTCACAGGAACGGATAAATAAAATAAAATAAGAATGCATAAGTCTATACTAATATTATCTAAATAAATAAATATGAAAGGAAAGCTCTTCCTTACAGTAGAAGGAATAATGAAATTAGAAAGTCACCGTTCCCAACCATTACAGTAATTGATTCAGATGAGAATCATTCATGGACACTAAAACTACTAGGTGGGCCCTCGCCGGTTTGGCTCAGTGGATAGCGCGTCGGCCAGCTGACCAAAGGTTCCTGGGTTCGATTCCGGTCAGGGGCACATACTTCGGTTGCAGGCTCCTCCCTGGCCAGGGCCCTGGTTGGGGCTCGTGCAGGAGGCAACCGATCAATGTGTTTCTCTCACATTGATGTTCCTCTCTGTCTTTCCCTCTCTCTTCCACTCTCCCTAAAAATCAATGGAAAAATATCCTCAGGTGAGAATTAAAAATACAAACAAATAAAACTAATAGGTGAAAGTTTGATGAGAAACAGGATATTTATATCGTTTCAAAGTATGTTCCAATAAGCTATTTACTAATTACAAAGCAAATAGTAACAACTTAGTAGTATAGTAGGGAAAACAGTGGAGAACACTTGAACTCCATTGCAGTACTCCTTCTTGAATAAAGTCTTTCTTACCATCTTTAACAGCAGTGTCTTGAAATTTTTTTCTTTACCAGAGACAAGTCAACATCATGTGATCTCTGATATGTTAAACTGGAAAACACCACATCAATTCAGCAGTAATGCATAATCATGAGGAAACATCAGATAATCGTAAATTGAGACACAACCCTACTGGTCTTTATTGTTCAAAAATGTCATAAAAGACAAAGGAAGGCAGAGAAACTGTTTCTGATCAAAGGAGACTAAAGAAACATGAAAGCAACGCAATGATCCTGTTTGGGAACTCAGACCAGAATGAAAATTGTTATGAAGGACATTATTGGGACAAGTAGCAAGATTTGAAATAAGGACGACAGAGAGAGGAAGCAGCAGGGCAAAAGGTTAATAGTTGGTAAATATGGTAGAAGGATAAGCAAGAGTTCTTTGCACTATTCTGGCAACTTTCTTGTAAGTTTGTAATCTCTAACTAAAAATAAAAATGTAAAAAGTAAATTGAATCTCTGGGTCAAAAGGATACACATTTAAAATGTACGACATATCGATATTACAGATTTTGTTTTAATCTTGGAGAATTGTCTTTATGGGTGTAAGCCTCCTCAAATCTCGTTTTGAAAGAAGGCAGGTTTCAAGTAAATCTTGGGTTTCACACTAAGTAACATGTGTCCTGATTCCCCTTTCCTCTCTATCCTCTTGGGCCCAAACCCTTGGAGTCTCAGTTTCCCCGTCTCTGAGGGATCTGCATTGCTCACACACATTTCTCCCGAGGCTCCCACCCATGCTCTGGAAATGCCCACATGCTGCACACGAGTTTACCCCTATCCTCTGACTAGAGGCTTTTGAAGGAGGTGCTGCCACTCAGCTCAGTTCAGCCGGCCCTGGACTTCCAAACCCCAGTGCTTGCGCCTGGTCCTGTGGATCTAAGGGAGTCCTTCAGGGAGCCTGGACGCTTCCTTCTTTGATCTTTTCTTTGAACTTGACATTTAGATGCTTAGAAATCATAAAACATCTGGGCTGCCAGGGATCTTGCTGGTCATCCGGGTCCAACCCCCTCAATTTACATTATGCTGGGAAACCAAGGCCAAAGAGAAATGACTCACCCCGGGTCACACAGTGGGTAGGAATCCAGAGGTCCTAGATCCCAGCAGGGCTTGGGCCACCAAACTCTGATCCTGGTGGCCTCCTGTTCCTGGCCTTGTCCCAGCCTTACCCAACCCTGGCATCTCACCCCGAGCCCTTCACTCAATGAATTTTGACTGACCAATGTTTAGGCCACCTCTCAACTGGATAGCTCACGTTCTACTCAAGGGAGCAGGCCATGTGCTAAAGTCCTGTATAGAAACTATTAACACGATCTTCACAAAACTTTGATGTGGATATAATTATTATTCCCATTTTAAAATGAGGAAAATGAGGCCTACAGAGGTTAACAACTAACCCAAGGTCACACATAGAGAAGGCATTTGGGAAATCTGACTGTAGCCTCAACCTCTAGGCCACACTGCCTGCCTCTTCATTGATGAGACACACTCAGAAAAATTTAAGGAACATTAATTAAACAGCTACTGTGTGCAGAACACTGGACTAGACACACTAAGGGGCTCATGAATTGAGCCGTAATGGAGGGGAGTATGGAGGATTTCTAGGAGATCATAGGTACCACTGGGGAGGGGCTTCTTGAAAGAGGCACCTGACAGGGGCTTTAAAGAATGCACAGGGCCGAATACGGTTTGGCTCAGTGGATAGAGCGTCAGCCTGCGGACTGAGGGGTCCCGGGTTCGATTCCGGTCAGGGGCATGTACCTGGGTTGCGGGCACATCCCCAGTGGGGGAGAAAAATCAATAAAATATATTTAAAAAAAAAAAAAAAAGAATGCACAGGATGCCAACAGAGTGATGGGGAGGAGGGGTTTGGAGAAGCACTGAGGAGGAACCAGGGCAGCAGAAGCAGGAAGCAGCAAGGTTTCACTGGAAGATCAGGCTTCAAAGCTAAGTGGAGGCCACACTATGAAAGACTTTAATGACAGGGTAAGGAGTTCTGGAGGGTCATTCAAGTCTTTGAGCAGAAGAGTAGCCTAAGGAGCACCTGGCTGGGATGATGTGAGCCTGAGCCATGACCTTGATATTGGTCACGTATGGGTGGTGCAGCACAGCCGGGCACCAGAACTGAGTCCCTAGGGCATTTGCTAGAGCTCACAGCCTATGGAATTCAGTTCTCAGAGCCAGGTGGCCAAAGTTCTCTCAGCCGGGATGCTGCCCTCCCATGCTCACGCCTGTGAATTTTCCCCCATTCCCAGGATGGGTCAGATAAGGAACGTGGGATCTCCAGACAACTACTATCCCAGGGAGGGTCTAGCTTGGAGCTGAAAATAGGGCCCGTTGCTAGGGAACGGGGCAAAGATTCTTTAAATTTCAAAAGGAATTAATGTAAGATATGAGGGGAGGGAACTAAGGGCCAAGGCAAGAATTCCGTGGACACTGCCGAGTTAGTCCCATCATCTCATGCCCAGATGTGCTCCTCCTCCTAGTGGGACCAGAGGTGAAGCTGGAGGGGGAAGGGGTTAGGAGAAGAGCCAGAACCTACCTACTGAGCAGGGCATCTTTCTAGGGACTAAGTGGCTTCCTGAGCCAGAAGGGAGCTCCAAATGTGGATCCCCAAGATAGCAGCCCAGCAGTCCCAGCTCCCCGAAGATCTCATCTGAAGTACCTGAAAGATAGGAGACCGGTGGAGAAAGATTTCCCTGACACACACTTGCACTTTCTAGAGAGTCAAACTGAGGGCTGGATACTATTCCCACTCACAAGGCCGAGCTGCAGCCTATCCCTCAAGAGGGAAAGGCAAGCCAGCAGGCTCAGGAGCCACCCTACCCTCACCCTGCTAGAGTTGAAAGAAAGGGGGTGGCGCTTACCAATGAAGCCTCCTCTCTCGCTCCAGGGACTGGATCTGCAGTGATGCTCTCAAAGAGAGCTCCTTAAATAGGGCTCCATCTGCCCCAGCCAATTCCTGCCCCGCCCCCGCCCAGACTCTTCTGAGAAAGGAGGAAGGTGTGGGAGGGCTGGGCACACTGCCCAGAGAGCCCTTTCTGACCTCAAGCAAGAATGGGGACACCCCTTCTGCTCCTCCCTCCTGCCCCCTCCAGATTGTCCCCTTCCTCACCTCAGTCTCCGAGTCTCTCCCAGCCTTTGAGACCAACCAGCTGGGTCCTTTCTCTGCTCTTACTGTCTGGGAAATCTGCCCTTTATGCCTAATTCCTCAAACATAAGCTTCTAGCTTTCCCAATCAGCTAAGGAGACCGAAGCACCCAAATACCAGCTGCAAAATTCACTTGAGGGGATGGGGAGAGAGGAGGCATCACTCTACTACCTCCTTTCAACCTGTGTGGCTTTAAACTGCACCCCAAGGGCAGGTGGGATCTGTTCCCATCTTGGGGAGGGAGGGATTGAGAGGAAGTGAACATCTTAAGGTCCAGCCGGCTGTGGAATGCTGAGCAGGACAAGTGTTCCCTGGAGCCCCCACTTTACAGTGTGTGTGTGTGTCCTTGTGTCTGTGGCTGTCTCTCTCCGCAGTCCACCCGCTGTCCTCTGACCCCAGAACCTGGCCCCTGCTACACAGAGTTGGCACTCTCCACAGTTTGAGCTGGGAATTTAGGGGTTCACCCCAAAGAGGTCTTTCCCATCATCCTTCCCTGAAAACTCAGGAAGTTCTCTCTGATGAAGATATCTAGTTACATCCAAGAACAGGCGATGGGGGAGGGGAAAGGCAGTGTCAGGGATGGCTTACAGGAGTCTTAGGGCCCAACTAGGGACAGCTACTGAGGAAAGCCGGCAGTTCCTGTGATGGGGGTGCAGGGAGAGGAGAGTGATCATCAGTATTGTGCAATGGGACGGGGTGCAGCAGGGTGGATGAGAGATGGGGGGGCGGGGAGAAATGGTCAGTCTAGGGAGCTGGCACGGGCCTGAGGCTGTGGAGCTACCCACCCTCCCCTTCCCTGGGCCAGTCTGCCGAGTTCAAAGTGACTTACCACACCCCTCATTAACCCCAGCAGCGCCAGACTGGCAGCGCAGTGCTTTCATGGGAGCACAAGGCCAAATGTGCTCCCTCCTTCCCCTCCCCTGTCTGCCCCTCTCCAGCAGCCAACATCTTGCTGGCTTGGTGGGAGCTGCAGTGAGAAACGGGGCTGGAAGAGGGAGCAGCGATCCCCTTTCCCCCCTATTTTGGTACTGACTCAAGTCCTTAGGGGAGAGGGGAGCGTGGGACTTTCTACCGTGGACTGAGACTCCCGAGGGAGGGCAGCGACAGCCTCTGGGTCCGCCGCACCGTTCAAGGGGACTAGCCCTGAACAGGAGCTCATCCCTGCAGATTGGGGATGAGTGAGCTCATTCTTAAAGGGAACTCTTTAAACTCCCCACGGGGTAGCTTCCCCACCGGGTAGCACCCGAAAGCAGAGGCCGCAGGAACAGAAAGAGGAAGTGGGGGCCGTGCTGGGTCCCGGGTTCAGGTGCCCTGTCCTACAGGAGAAGCCCCGTCCACATGGGCATGAAGGCACCGGCTGGGGCATGGCCTGCGGGCCTCCTGGATCTGAGCGCAGGTCGATCCTCACCCAGAACACCTTCTTCCCACCCCCGCCCCCGCCCAATCCAGGACCCAGACCCTGTAGCCTCCCCCACCCCCGGCCTTGGGGAGACATTTCTGTTAAGGGAACAGATATGGTGGGGAACATATGAGTTGATTGGGTAACAGGACTTGACCCTGGACGGGACACGAAGGGGAAGAGGCACTGGGGTTTGGGCTGGAAGACCAGGCCTGGGGAAAGGGGCCACCAGATCCAGCCAGGGAGCCTTACGGAAGGACGGGAGAGACAAGGGGAGCAGGAGAAAGCTATAGGTTTCGAGGGCGGAGACTGTGGCAAAGAAATAAGGCGGATGGGAAGACACCGGATGGGGTCGTTGGTGGCAGACATGGAACCCGGCGGCGGTACAGTCGGACGCTGCGCCTCCACCCACTGGCGGCGCCTCGAACTTCAACGCCTCCCTTCCCGCAGCACACGTGGGGAATGAAAAGGGAGCAGAAGCCACGCCCATCCACGGGCATGTGCCCTTCTCAAACATGGTGGCCGCGGCGCCCCCGGGAGCGCACCGCTCTGGGCCCCGCCTGTGATCTCGTTGGTGGGGCCGCGGGATGAGAGCTGCACCGCGCGGGACCGGTAGCTGGCGGCGCCCGACGGAGCAGGTGATGTCCCCCCCGCCTCCGGCCCAGGGCCGGGGAGCCGCAGGGCGCTGGCCCGGGTACCTGTCCTGTGTGTCCCCCTACCGTACCCCGGACCCCCATTTCTGATTCTCGCCGTGGCCTGTCTCAAGGCCCCTCCCAGCTTGCTCAGGCCTCCTCGTCACGTGTCCCCCCAGGGCCGCAGCCGCATCCCCAGGCCCTCGCGCCCACGAGCCTGCAGCCTTGCGGTACCTCGCTTGTTTGTTTAGGGAGCTCCTGCTTCAGGGGTCGGCCATCATTGTCGTCCCACTTCCTGTGCTGCCCCCTCCGCCCCTGTGTGTTCCCGCCCGACTTTGGATGCCGGGATGCCTGGTGCCATCAGCGTCCTTGGCGCCTTTAAGACCTGCCTGGGGGGGTGAGGGGACCACGATATCCTCTGGAACCTGCGTTGTGGAACCGGGACCCCAGGGGCCGGGCTGCAGAGCGGCTGGGCGAAGCAGTGAATGCCTCCACGCCAGACCCTCTGAGTGCCACGGGCCTGACTCCACACGGGCGCCCAGAACTCCTCCCCCGACATGGCCCCTGTGCTCCCTCCACCTTGAGCACCTCCCCAACACAAGGGGCCGCGGGATGAGGAGGACCTTCCCCCAGGTCCTCCTTCTCCCAGAGGGTCTGTATGAAGCCTCTGCAGAGTCCAGGCCTGTGCCTGGTGCTGGGGGTGCGCTCAGGCCAGCTGGGGGCAGTGAGGATGGACCCATCAGGGTTGGTTGCAGAGGAAATGAGCCCTGCAGAATGAGAGGCCGAGGGAAAGATGTTATGAATGGGGAGCATGGTGTGAGCAGAGATGGTGGAGTAGGCAAGAGGGCCAGCCCAGGAAAGAGGAGCCTTTACATCATGAGCTTTGGTGCAGTGTAGTGGTTAACGGTGAGGGTTCTGGAGCCATATTGCCTGGGTATAAATCTGTCATTAACTCACTATGTGACCTTGGGCAAGTGACTTAACCTATCAGTTCCCCATTTCCTTTTAGGTAAAATGGGATAATATGATAATATTAGTATCAATCAATGTTTTTTTTTGTGAGGGTTAGGTAAGTGAATACATGTAAAGTGCATAGAACAATCCCCGGCACATTGTAAGCAGTCACAGTAAGGGCTATTATTAACTATTATCAAAGGTATTTAAATAGGACTTATAACAGGACAAGAGCCACCTTTCATTTTTACCAATAATCAGTGACTCTCGATTTAGGGGCCCCAGGAGTAATGGGCTTCTGTGAGCTACATCCGGAATTGGAAAGTCTTAGGAGATCTTGTTCTTCCTCTGGAGAAGGTTGGCTGCCCAGGCTGCAGCTGCCCCAATTCAGGGACGATGGAGGAGAAATGTTCAAAGCCTCTGGGCAGGACAGAAATGAGGAAGGCCAGGAGGGGTGGAGAAGGGTGAAAGAAGGAAGTGGCTAGCTTTGGAGGCTAGGTAGAATTTGGGCAGCTCAAGAACAGGAGGAGGGAGGATGTTCCCTTGGGAGACAAGCTAGTGCGAAAGCTCGGAGAAGAAGACATTTTATTTGCACACAGTGAGGAGTTTCCCAATAACAACTCCCTAGCCCTCAGACCTTGGTTAGAAATCTAGAGGCATCAGATACATCCCTGACAGCTTCTTCCCTAGAAATTGGGCTTTTACCAGTATGCTGCGTCTGTGGCCTTTGGCCCAGTGAGGTTGCCAGGCAACTGACAGGGGCCATGATTTGATGTAACTGAAGGTAGATGTGGTCTCTCTAGGGAGCTGACTTCTTGGG
>NW_006285779.1:2747787-2760746 GCF_000327345.1 Myotis davidii
CAATTTCTTTATCTTCTATTGTATCACTGCTGTCTTCTGAGTCATTCTCTCTCTATGTGAGATCATCCTCATAAATTGGTGGCATTTTCTGAACTGACTTTGTTCATGTTCTCATGGCCAACCCTTCGCTCCTCATGAAATTGAAGCACCATTTTGGCTTTCCTGTAAAATCAACAATGTTCATTTCGCTTGCAAACATTCTTGCCTGAGATTGAATAAGTTTGGTTGACACACATAAGCCACTCTGGCGCTGCTCCATAATCCAAGTCTTAGCCTCTGCTCCAAGTTTGCCCATTTTACTGGTCTTTTTTTGGCATCTTAAGGAGTTGCCACGGGCCTGACTCCACACGGGCGCCCAGAACTCCTCCCCCGACATGGCCCCTGTGCTCCCTCCACCTTGAGCACCTCCCCAACACAAGGGGCCGCGGGATGAGGAGGACCTTCCCCCAGGTCCTCCTTCTCCCAGAGGGTCTGTATGAAGCCTCTGCAGAGTCCAGGCCTGTGCCTGGTGCTGGGGGTGCGCTCAGGCCAGCTGGGGGCAGTGAGGATGGACCCATCAGGGTTGGTTGCAGAGGAAATGAGCCCTGCAGAATGAGAGGCCGAGGGAAAGATGTTATGAATGGGGAGCATGGTGTGAGCAGAGATGGTGGAGTAGGCAAGAGGGCCAGCCCAGGAAAGAGGAGCCTTTACATCATGAGCTTTGGTGCAGTGTAGTGGTTAACGGTGAGGGTTCTGGAGCCATATTGCCTGGGTATAAATCTGTCATTAACTCACTATGTGACCTTGGGCAAGTGACTTAACCTATCAGTTCCCCATTTCCTTTTAGGTAAAATGGGATAATATGATAATATTAGTATCAATGTTTTAGAGTTTTTGTGAGGGTTAGGTAAGTGAATACATGTAAAGTGCATAGAACAATCCCCGGCACATTGTAAGCAGTCACAGTAAGGGCTAGCTATTATTAACTATTATCAAAGGTATTTAAATAGGACTTATAACAGGACAAGAGCCACCTTTCATTTTTACCAATAATCAGTGACTCTCGATTTAGGGTCCCCAGGAGTAATGGGCTTCTGTGAGCTACATCCGGAATTGGAAAGTCTTAGGAGATCTTGTTCTTCTTCCCAGGGCCCACGCTAAGGTCTGGAGCAAGAGACAGGCATGCCTCCTTGGTTAGGCTACGGCTTCTTAGTCCTGCTGTCCAAAGTGACTCCTCTGCTGTCACAGCAACTCTATGTTACACTCAGGGGACCAGGAAACAGATTATAGATGGTAGTCCTGTCTCAGCCCACTGAGAAGTCTTGATATCCTCCTATCCCCTACAATATACACTTGACTACCACAGTCAAGCCATGTGACTTTGGGCAAGTCACTCAACCCACTGAGCTCTCTTTTCTTCACCTGTAAAGCAGGCAGGCAGTGTTTATTGAGTGGCTACTTCACAGGAGATGCTAAGAGTACATTGATGAATAAGCCAAGTTTGTAATTCCTGCCCTTGTGAAACAACTAGAAGAAGCATTCAACATTGTCCAAACAGTGTGAAAGGTGCTGCTAAGTGAGGAAAAGACGGTGTGCAATGAGGGTCAGGGACAACATCCTTTGAGAAAAGGAATTTAAAACAGACCTGGCCCTGACCGGTTTGGCTCAGTGGATAGAGTGTCGGCCTGCAGACTGAAGGGTCCCGGGTTTGATTCCTGTCAAGGGCATGTACCTTGGTTGCGGGCGCATACCCAGTGGGGAGTGTGCAGGAGGCAGCTGATTGATGTTTCTAACTCTCTATCCCTGTCCCTTCCTCTCTGTAAAAAAATCAATAAAATATATTTTTAAAAAACACACAAAAAACCAGACCTGAAGGAATTAGACAAGTGAAGGGGTGGAGGTGGAGGCTGCCTAGGCAGAGGAAACAGTTCATGCAAAGGCCCTTGCCATGAAAGAGTTTGAGTGTTAGCAAATTGAAAGAAAGTCAGAGTGATCCAGTGGTGCATGGTAAGGCCCTGAATCAAAGGCCACAAAAAGAATCTTGACTTATCTGAAGGGAAGTCAAGTAGTAAAAGCATTTTTTGGTAAAGATCACACAACTGTGATTTTTGTGGAAAATAGATGGTTAGGGGAAAGCTGGTTGTGGGAGAAGTGTGAGGAAGCTCTTGCAGGTAAGGGATGGAGCAGAGTGGGAATAAAGATGCAGAGAAGTAGATGTGCTGAGAGATTTATGGTCAGGGCTTGGTGACTGATTGGATGTATCAAGGATAATTCCCATACTTGTGGCAGGAAAAGCTGGTGTGTGGACATGCCTTTTACTGAGGACAGCTTTGGAGGGGTAAAAGACTTGGGTGTCACAGAGGGGAGACTGGACTAGAGGACTGGACATTTGGGAATTGGTGACATGGAGTTGGTACATAAAGATGTGGTTCCAGCCCTAGCTGATTCGGCTCAGTGGATCGAGCGTCAGCCTGCGGACTGAAGGGTCCCAGGTTCGATTCCAGTGAAGGGCACGTACTGGTTGCGGTTTGATCGCTGGCCCTGGTCAGGGCACATGAGGGAGGCAACCAATGGATGTCTCTCTACATCGATGTTTCTCTCTGCCTCTCCCCCTCCTTTCCACTCTCTCTAAAAGTCAATGGAAAAATATACTCGGGTCAGGATTAACAAAATAAAAAATAAAATAAAATAAAGATGTGGTCCCAGATGAGATCTTCCAGAGAGAGAGGGGGTACGGAGTGGGGGGAGAGGAGGAGCAGCTTTGAGCCTGAGCTCAGCTACCACATTGACAGGGCAGCAGAGAGGGGACTCTGGGAAGAAATGGCCAGAAAGGTAGGAAAACAGGAGTGTGATGCCTCAGAAACCAACATTGATGCTACTTGAAAGGGCCATATCCTTTCTTTTATTTATTTACTTTTGATTAATCCTTATCTGAGGATATTTTTCCATTGATTTTTAAAAAGAGAAACATCGATGTGAGAGAGACACATCGATTTGTTGCTTCCTGCATGCACCCTGATCAGGACCAGGGATTGAACCTGCAACCAATGTACATGCCCTTAGCCAGAATCGATCCCAAGACCCTTCAGTCCTTGGGCCGTGCCAAACCTTTTTATTTTGTAAATAAAAAACAGGCAAGCCCTAGCTGGTTTGCTGAGTGGTTAGAGTATTGACCTATGAACCAGGAAGTCACGGTTCAATTCCCTGTCAAGGCACGTGCCTGGGTTGTGGGCTCAATCCCCAGTAGGGGATGCGCAGGAGGCAGCCAATCGATATTTCTCTCTCGTCGATGATTCTATTTCTCTATCCCTCACCCTTCCTCTCTCTAAAATCAATAAAAACATATTTAAAAGAACAAGACAAAAAAAAACAGGCAATATTGGCAAGCTCATATGGTTCAACCTAATTAGAGCAAAACCTGAAAAAGTAACTCATGACCTAGCCTAAGAAATGTTGAGATATCGGAGCAGAAGCCAGACAAGTTGGGGAAAAGTGGATAGAATGGAAACGAATAAGGGAATAGAGTGGACAGGACTTGGTATTGGTTGAGTACACAGGCAGGATTGAGAGAGGGAGGAATCAAGGATAAGCCCCAAGTTTCAGGTTTGGCAGCTGAGTGAATGAGTTGCTGTGTCAGCTGGTGAAACAGGAGAAGGTGCATATTTGGAGAGGGAATGTACACATTGGGAGGATGTGGTGAGTTCAGAGTGGGTAGAATTTAAGGTGCCTCTGAGTCTTCTGAATGGGATGGAGAGCTGACATTTGGACCTCTGTGCCTGGAGCCATTCATTCCCATCTGTGTGTTCCTGACTCCCAACTACAGACTTGGGAGTCATGCACATGTAGGTGGGAATGAAATAAGTCGATAAGTATTTATTGAGCACCGACTATGTGCAGGCGTTTTTCTAGGGGTTAGGATTATACCAACGAATAAGACACAGTCTTCCCCTCCTCCCTCTTCTTGAAACGTACGTTCTATGACAGTGATGGCGAACCTTTTGAGCTCGGCGTGTCAGCATTTTGAAAAACCCTAACTTAACTCTGGTGCCGTGTCACATATAGAAATTTTTTGATATTTGCAACTGTAGTAAAACAAAGACTTATATTTTTGATATTTGTTTTATATATTTAAATGCCATTTAAAAAAGAAAAATCAACCAAAGAAATGAGTTCGCGTGTCACCTCTGACACGCGTGTCATAGGTTCGCCATCACTGTTCTATGAGGTAGGTTATTTTATGTTTATAGGCAAATAAACATAAAGTAACATTAAGCTGTAATAAAAGCTATATAGAAAATAAAGCACGGTAAGGGACTAAGGAGTATGAGGAATACCTATTTCGGTAGGTTAGTCAGGGAATGTCTCTCTGAAGAGGCAACATTTGAGCAGAGCCCTGGAGGAGGTGAGGGAATGAGCCATGTGGATATCTGGAGAGAGGAAGAAGCCGGGCAAGTTTGAGGAACAGCAAGGAGGCTGGTGGGGCAGGAGTGGAGTGAGGAAGAAATGGAAAGGTTGGAGAGGCAGGCAAAGGCCAGATCTTGTAGGGCTCCATAGGCCTTGGAAAGGAAGATGGAAAGTCCTTTGTAGATAGTCCCAAGCTACTAAAAGGGCAGGGATTGGTCGGGAAGAGAATTCATGGAAGACTACCCCTTCTATCTGGGCCCTGGAGCCAGAAAAGCCCCTTTGTGCCAGAAGGTGGGTGGCCATTTTTGGGGGGGGGAGGGCTGTGCTCAGTTCTTAAGGCTGCTCCTTGGGGGGCTGGACAATGGGCCCCTTGTGGTTAGACTTGGGGGCTAAGTGGCCCTCTCAGTGATGGGATTCCTAAGCCAGGAGGCATGTGACCCCAAGACCTTGGCTTCTTGACACTGGGTCTGGGCCTGCTGCTAGGGCATGGGGTGGGGAGATGGAGAGAGGTCATCAGGAGGGGTGAGGGGCACTGCCACTCTGGAACCTTCCCCTGCCACAGTACCCTGCCCTGTTTCAGGCTGGAGGAGGTGGAGAGATGGGCAGGGAGAGGGCTTGGCTCGGCTTGGGGGTGCGGGGGAGGGTTGGAGAGCTGGAAGCTATGGGCAACATTAACAAATGGTTTCCACAGGACAGGAGGGAGGAGCTGACTGCCCCTGGGCCTAGTGGGTAGGGGCAGGCAGAAGAGGGCCTGATAAACCTACATCTGTGTCCTTTCAGAAGAGGAGAGAATGGAGCTGGAGAGGATCGTCAGTGCAGCCCTCCTTGCCTTTGTCCAGACGCACCTCCCAGAGGCTGACCTCAGGTAGAAGCAGCTCTCCTAGAAGAATCGTGCTCGGGCCAGGGTTGGAGCTGCCTGGCAGGATCTGGGCCATGGCCAATGGAAAGACTGGGATGGGAACACTTGGCCCTATTCCTGAGGTGGGGGAGGGCTGAGTATGATTTGCTGGCATGGCTTTACTTCTTATTCTGTCCTTGTCCCATTTTTTGTACAAATGGGAAACCAGAGCTCTGAGGGAGGGTGGAATATTCTCTGGCCTCAAGGCTTGAGGTCTGGCTCATGGGCCCCGTGAAGGCGAGGGCTGGAGCCTTGAGCTAGGTGGGAGTGCGGGAGGTATCCGGTGCTTTACCCATGGTTGACTTGTCCCCTTCCTGCAGCGGCTTGGATGAGGTCATCTTCTCCTATGTGCTCGGGGTCCTGGAGGATTTGGGCCCCTCAGGTCCATCAGAGGAGAACTTCGATATGGAGGCTTTCACTGAGATGATGGAGGCCTATGTGCCTGGATTCGCCCATATCCCAAGGTGGGGTCTGTCTGGGGCCAAGAGGAGGGGTGCTAGCTGATTGTGGAGGGTAGGCAGAGTTGTCTTCCTTCTTACCACCCTCATTGTCTTTTCAGGGGTACAATAGGGGACATGATGCAGAAGCTCTCAGGGCAGTTGAGTGGTGCCAGGAACAAAGGTGAGTCTGGGGATCAGGCACTTGGATGACTTATAACCCCTATCCCCAAAGCACTGGCAAACCTGGCGCTCTCTGTCTCTTTAAGAGAACCTGCAACCACAGAGTTCTGAGGTCCAAAGTCACGTACCCATCTCCCCAGAGCCCCTGCAGAGGCCTGAACAGCTCAAAGAAGAGACCAGGGCTTCTCCTGCTGCTGGGGATACTCAAGATGAGGTTGGTAGAGGAGGGTACCAATGAGGGAGTTAGGGGCAGAAAAGGACGAAGTACTGCCTGTTGTCAACATTGATGCCCATAGGCAGCCAGTGCTGAGGAAGAGCTGCTGTCAGGGGTGGATGTACTCCTGGAGGTGTTCCCGACCTGTTCGATGGAGCAAGCCCAGTGGGTGCTGGCCAAAGCTCGGGGGGACCTGGAAGAAGCTGTGCAGATGCTGGTAGAGGGGAAGGAGGGGCCTCCAGCCTGGGATGGCCCCAACCAGGTATCCTCTGCCATTCCCTCCCTAACCCATGTAGCCCCAGCTACATTCCTCCTTAGTGTTAAGCCCCCACCCCTGGCCTATCACATACACTTCTCTTACTGGTGACCTAGGGTCTAGACCAGGCTTTCCCCTCTGCAGGACCTATCCAGGCGCCTCAGAGGCCCCCAAAAGGATGAGCTGAAGTCCTTCATCCTGCAGAAGTGAGTCTGGACTGGGCTGGGCTGGGCTTTTAAAGGGTTTTCCAGGTGGCAGGAGCTTCACCCAGCCAGTTTTTGGCAGGTACATGATGGTGGATAGTGCAGAGGATCAGAAGATTCACCGGCCCATGGCTCCCAAGGAGGTGAGAGCGGGGGCTGCAGGGGGTGCGGAGCGGGTGAGACTGTCTCCTGGCTTCTGCTACTCACTGACTGATTGCCTGACAGGCCCCCAAGAAGCTGATCCGATACATCGACAACCAGGTAGTGAGCACCAAGGGGGAGCGATTCAAAGATGTGCGGAACCCTGAGGCCGAGGAGATGAAGGCCACATACATCAACCTCAAGCCGGCCAGAAAATACCGCTTCCACTGAGGCGTTCACCAGACTCCGCTGGAGCCTCCTAGGCTCAGATCCCAGAGGGATGCAGAAGCCCTACACCACCACACAGGGCCCACTCTAACTCCTGACCCCTTCTCTACATCTTCTCTTACCTCCTTTCTCCACCATGTTAACTTCTCAGAGCTGCCCATGGGCACAGTAAAGGTAGCCCCAAGGAGATGAGTGCACTCTGATCATTTCTGCCCCAGAGCTGGGGTGCTGGGGGACTGTGTCTGTCCCCTTTCTCCAACAGGGCAGCGCCAGGCAGGACGGGGTAAAAAGCTCTTTATTTGAAGCTCCAGGGTGGGGTAGGGCATTGGCCTCTCACCAGAGGCCCACACAGTCGTTTCCTACAGTTCATAGTCAGGCCCGGACACACAGTCCAGCTGTGCCTCATCAGTGGGTGGGTCAGACCTGCAGGTTGACAAAGGGCGCAAAGCCTGCCATGTCCTGCAGCAGCACCAGGGCCTGATGCAGCGGCGGTTCCACGTCGATGTCCACGCCGCGCTTCCGCAGGCGGCTCAGGCTGGGCTCAGCCACATGGTGGCAGTGCCGCACTCGGAGCGAGCGCAGCGCAGGGCAGTATTCCGCCAAAGTCCTAGGGGAGGTGTGGAGTGAGGCTGAGGGCGCCAAAGAGCTACACCCAGGGCAGGGGAAGCCAGCAACGCCCCTATGTATCTCACTATCTCGGGGCATACTTTTTGCTTCCATACACAAGGAAGGGGGCCTGGATCGGGGTTATATACTTAATGCCTCCATGAACTGGAGACTTCCTGTCTCTTAAAAGGGTTACTGCTCCTCAACTCCCCTGGTTGAAGAAAAGCCAGAAATCTATGTAGGTGAAAACTGCCAATGTGTAGATACTGGTTCAATAAAGTTTCTCAACTGTGGGCTCTCTGGTCCAGGCAATCCCAGAGGCCTTTCCTGTTCGGAATGGGGGTGCTGTGGTAGAGAAACCCCAGTTCTGCCTTTTGATTACTGCCTATCCCTCCTCCTAGAGGCTAAGTGCCCTCCTCCCATCCCACTGATCCCAGGCCCAGGCACCTGACACCGTCGCTTCCAACGCGGAGGCAGCCGGTCAGGTCGAGGTGCTCGAGTTCTGGGCAGTTTCGAGCCAACTCCTGGACGGCAGCGTCCCCCACATTGGCGTTGACCGCCAGAGAGAGGCTTCGGAGCCCTGCGCCGCGCCTCTGCGCCAGGTACACGATGGCCTCATCCTTGAGCTGACGGCAGGCGGTGAGGTCCAGCTCCTCAAGGGCCGGACAGCGGTCGGCGAGGCCCCGCAGCGCCAGCCCGTCTACCCAGTCACAATGCGCCAGCGATAGGCGCTGCAGCCGGGGGCAGCCCTCGGCCAGCGCCCCCAGCGTGCGGCGGCTCAATTGCCCGCAGCCGGCCAGCGCCACACTCCGCAGCTGCGGATTCCGCGCCAGCACCGGCACCAGATCCTCGTCCGACAACCATTCGTGACACGGCGCCAGCGCCAGCTCCTGCAGCCTCTCGGCGTCCCGCAGCAGCCAAGCCAATGCGGCCCGCGGGATCTGCGGACCCACCTGCAGGCAGGGAGGCACCTCGACTCTCAGCTGGTGCAGGGGAGGGGGCTGGCGCTGCCGCTGCCTATTCGCCCCAGACGAGTTCTTTCCTGGCAGCAGCCTGCCCTCCCAGGAGAGACCCCACGCCCCAGGCGCCCTCGGACTTGATACCCGGTACTCGTCCTTTGAGAGTACTTCCCGCAGGTGGCTCTCTTCCAGGGCACCCCTGGAGGGCTAAGGGGGTCTGGAAGGGTAGACAGAGGGACTGGGAACTGGGCTGGAGACAAGGCGAGGGCGGTACCCAGATGGGGGCGGAGCTCTGTCCCCTCCCTCTCCCTACCCCCAACCCCGGCTCACCTGAGCGGCGTCGAAGCGGCGCAGCCCCGCCAGGTGCAGCTGCACTAGGGCCCGAAAGGCGCGGCTGACGCGCTGCAGCCGGAGCAGCTGGCACAGCGGAACCCGGCTCAGGACGTGTGGGAGCAGCACGTCTTCCCAAGGCAGGTCCAGGAGCCTGTGGGTAAAAGGGCGTTGGCGGCGGCGTCCCCGGACCGCTGTTACCTGCGAGTCCGTCTCCGTTACGCTCCTGCGCCCTAGCTCCTAAGAGCGGCCCCTAGGCCAGGTCCCGGGTCAACTCCCCTCCCCCAGGTCCTTCTTCACTCTCTCGGCCCCTTCGGTGCTCGGTACCTGACGGCTCCCAGCTCTTGCTCCCCTCCGGACGGCTCCATCGGTGGCTCCTTCGGCTGTCTACTGCGCGTGCGCAGTAAGGTCTTCTCGCTTAGGCTTAGGAACAGCTGCCGCGAACCCGCCTCCTTGGGCAGTAGTGACAGACCGATTCAATCGAGTGCCGTCTCACTGAGGATCCTATCGGAAAGCGTTCGAGACAGATACCGAAACGGAGGGCGGAACAGAACGGTGCTGTAACATTAGATCTCGCCTTCTCCGCTATAGGGCTTGAGACCCGAGTCTAAAGAACGTGATGATGCTGCAGAGGCTGGCTTCTTTTATTGCCTTGGGCCAGTGGATGATTTTGAGTGAAGTGGTGATGGGAGGAGCAAGCAAGGCCAAACGCAGAAGGGGCAGAGCCGGAATTCCAAGGTTCCGGGCTTACCCTCTGCCCTCTGGTTGCTTTTAGGGACTTTGAAAAATGGGAAGAAACTATCTAGGCTCTTAATGCCTGGCATGTAGTAGGTGCTCGATAATTGTTAAATGAATTGAATGAGTGAAGCTAGATTTTTCTTCATCAAGCAAATTTGCCCAAACCTCCCATTCCTGGTTAATTGTGAAGTACAGAACTATCCAACCCCGTCCACTCCTGGACGATTTGGAACGGGCTTACATCTTAGGGGAAGAGATACAGGGCGCATTAAGAAGGACTACATCTCTGCCCTAACTGGTTTGGCTCAGTGGATAGAGCGTCAGCCTTCGGACTGAAGGGTCCCAGGTTCCATTCCGGTCAAGGGCATGTACCTTGGTTGCGGGCACATCCCCAGTAGGGAGTGTGCAGGAGACAGCTGATTGATGTTTCTCTCTCATTGATGTTTCTAACTCTCTATCCCTCTCCCTTCCTCTTAAAAAGGACTACATCTCGCCCGGCCAGCGTGGCTCAGTGGTTGAGCATGGACCTATGAACCAAAAGGTCAGGGTGCGATTCCCCAGTGTGGGGTGTGCAGGAGGCAGCTGATCAATGATTCGCTCTCATCATGTTTCTATCTCTCCCTCTCCCTTCCTCTCTGAAACAAATAAAATAAAATAAAACAAAATAAAACAAAGAACTACATCTCCAGCCGGGTCCCTTTCCTTCCCTAGGAGGTTTAAAGTCCTGAGAAGAGTGCTCAGCTCAGCCGCCAGGAGTAGTGCTTCTCCGTTGGGGGTTTCGTTGTGGGTCTGGGCTGGGTCTGGGCTACCGTAGCGCAGTGACGCCCTTGGGCTCTGGCCTCAGACTCTAAGCTGCCCTCTCAGGGCGTCCCAGGTCCTAGTTCCAGGGTCCGCACCGGGGAACCCCTGGAGCAATGCCTTCCCCATCACCCATTGGTGGTGAGGGTGTGAAGGACTCCGAGAGCTACTGGTGTCGCTGAAAGCTGTCCCCCAGCTGGGTGACTCTCCCATCCATGATCTCATCAGGGCTCCCGGCACCTCTGCAAAGTGGGCAGGTCTGTGCTGTCACTCCATTTTAAAGATGAAACCAAGGCCCTGGGGAGGAAGCGCCTTGTCCAGAGTGGAGCGAAGCGGAATAAAGAACTAAAGCATCCTGGGTTTCCCAGAATTCTTTCCACATGCCTTCATCTCCCAATGCAGTGAGAACAGGGAAGCCAGCAGAGGGGAAGGATCAAAGAGGGTCAGCTTGGGAGAGGACTGACTCCTTCCTCAGCCGGCTTGGGGAGGATATAGCTGGAAGGATCCACCTCTGCTAAAATAGAGCCACGTGGGCGCGCACCTCCCCCGGCCGCGCGCCGCCGCCTCCTCCCCGCTTTGTTAGCGCCTCTGCGCCTGCGCAGTGCGACAAACCTGGCGCTGTCCCCTTCAGCACCACGCGGAGCCGGCGCCGCCCCTCCCCGCGGTGAGCCCCGTGCGTCCCGCCTCGCACGTTCTCGCGCCCCCGACCACCCAAACAGGCCTCTTCTTCTTTGCGAGGTCACCTACGGCCTGCCCGGGCTTTCTCTGGGAGAGCGGTTGCCATAGGAACTCTAGCGGCGCTTACTTAAAAATAGATGGGCCCCCTTTTACCTTGGCCAAGGGCACCAGGGTTGCCTGCCCCCCACTACCTGCAGTCCCGGCGTCATCCCTTCCAACCTCTGATCTTTAAATGGGCGCCGAGCTCAGGCATCAAGGAAGTGCCTCCTGAAGTCTGACTGATGGACCTCCTACTGCATCCTGGGCGCGCGGTCAGGGTTGAGACTCCTGGGCCTGAGACCCCGAACCCCGGAGGGTTCGAGGCGGTGCACCCCAAGTCTCTCTTCCATAAATTGATGGTCTCCGGGATTTAGGGGCGGGTCCGCTCTCTTCACGCAAACCGTTCGCATGGCGCGGCCGGGAGCTCGTGGGGGCGGGAGCGCGTGTGGCATGTAACAGGTCAGGTGGCCACCTCCTAGGGACACGAGTGAGGTCTGGAGCGGGGCACGCGTGTGAAGCTGGGTCCTGCGTGTGGCTCAGGGGGCAGTGGCGAGAGGAACGTGGACACAATCGGGGTGGGGCACGTGAGGGTGGAGGAAAATAAACGGGTTCCATACATCCTCCCCTCGTCAGGGGCGGGTCTCAGGTTGGCGGGAGAGTCCAGCCGAGACCTAACGTGTGTGTGTGCGCGGGGGGGCGGGCGGGGGGGAGCGCAGCCTCCAGGGCTCAGGGCCCTGGGAGAGGGCGGGGGTTGGGAGGGGGTGAGATTAGCTCTGCCGGAGCCACGCAGGGAGGAGGAGGGACTGAGAGGCAGAGGCGGGCGGGCCTGGAGAAAGCGGGAGCCAGCGGGAGCCGCGCTGCTTTCACAGCCGAGCTGGGCCCGGCCTCTGCTCTCCCTCCTCGGCCCCAGCTCCAAGCCGGCGGCGGTGAGTACTGAGTCCGGGTGGCACTGGGGAGATGCGGGGCCTCAATTGAGTTTCAGGAGCCTGAGTAGCAGGGTTGCTGCTCCTGACCCCTGTCCCTACCCTGCATTGCCACAAGAGGCCCCTTTACCCCCTGAGGGTGCCTCCTGGGCTGGACAAAATCTGACACCCCTGGGGGGAGAAGGGTCTGGTGCAGTCTCCCCCCGCGGGGGACCAGTGACGGGTGGGGGTTGGGAGAGAGGGTGTGTGTCCCTGCTTAAGCATGGGTGTGAGTATGCACCTGTATTTGTGTGTAATTGTGACCAGAGGGTCTCTGTATCTGCTATGCCTATGTATCTGTGAGATTAGAGAATGAGGGTCCCTCTGTGTGTATCTGGGTATCTCTTTGTGTGTAAAACAAGCATGTGCCTTCCCATGAGACACATAGTTGTTATGACTGTGAGGCTGTGTGAAGGTGTGTCTCTGAGCAATGTGTATGTGTGCCTGTCTGCGTGTAGCCTCTGAATGTGTTTAACGGTATATGACATTTTGGTCCTTAAGTATGTGTGTGTGCATGGTTGTGTGTACCTATATTAAGAACAAAAATGTCCCTTTCCCATCCATCATGTATGTATTAAGGGTAGCTGCTTCTGTTCAGGCCTTTTTCTTCCCCTTCACCCTATGCCTTCCAGCTCCTTGTGGTCCCTAGATAATCCCCCTTCTCCAATTCCTTTTTCCTCTTTCCAGGGGGCCTGAATTGGGGCCTCCATAAGAGGAACTAACTTTGGGGCACTCCTGGCTGCATGATAGTGATGCCTGGCTGACACTCCTCGCCCAGAGGGTGGGGGCACCAGTCTTCCCCTCCCCCACACCAGTAGTACCTACAAAATGCCACAGAGACTCCAGGCTCACTCAACTTCCTTCCTTCCAACATAGCTTCCTTCCTACGCCCCCCCCCCCCCCCCA
>NW_006285779.1:2760793-2777312 GCF_000327345.1 Myotis davidii
CCCCCAGGCAAAGGAGAGAATCCAGGGTCCTTTTGGAGGGAACAATCTTTTCTCCTCAGGCCTCCGTGGAAGTAGCCCAAGCAGGAGGCCTAATTACCCCCAGGGGAGGGATCAATGAAGCCACAGTCCCAGGGTGGGCTAGGCCCCTGGTGCTCAGTGGCCCCAGCCAGCTTTCCCCTCCCTGTCTCTGCTCTCTTGTCCATCCAACTCCCTGGCAGTTCACCCCCTGCTCCCCTTCCTCTCTTGCAGGCCTGTCAGAAGAGCATGCTGCCCCCTCACTCCCCGCCTGGCCTCGCCATCCCTGCCCCCCCAGCCTGACCCCCGGGCCCCAGCATGGCCCAAGGTGCCATGCGCTTCTGCTCTGAAGGTGATTGTGCCATCTCCCCGCCACGATGCCCACGCCGCTGGCTCCCCGAAGGCCCTGTGCCTCAGAGTCCCCCAGCCAGCATGTATGGCAGCACGGGCTCCCTGCTACGGCGGGTGGCAGGTCCAGGTCCCCGAGGCCGGGACCTGGGACGTGTGACAGCACCCTCGACACCCCTGCGTGGCCCCCCTTCACCCCGTGTGGCTCCCTCACCCTGGGCACCCTCTTCACCCACTGGGCAGCCTCCACCAGGGGCCCGGAGTTCCGTAGTCATATTCCGCTTTGTGGAGAAGGCCAGCGTGAGGCCACTGAATGGGCTGCCTGCTCCCGGAGGCTTGAGTCGGAGCTGGGACCTGGGTGGGGTCGCTCCTCCCAGGCCCACTCCAGCTCTTGGGCCTGGCTCCAACCGCAAGTTGCGGCTGGAGGCCTCCACTTCAGACCCACTCCCAGCCGGAGGAGGTTCAGCTCTGCCTGGCAGCCAGGGCCTTCTACACGGGCCGCCAGCCCCACCTCAGGCCGGGGCAGATGGCCTTTACTCCTCTCTCCCCAATGGGCTGGGGGGGCCCTCTGAGCACCTGGCCACACTATTCCGAGGACCTGCTGGCACTGGACTCCTGAACCAGGTATGCGACCTCCCTTGGGCTCCCTGGAACCCCAGAGTCCTACGGAAGGGGCAAGACTGGGTTCCTTGGCCATTTTGGCCCCGTGGGCTACTCATTGAATCCTTCACTCCTATTCTAAATCTCTTTCTTGCCCTCTGGGCTTGTCCCTCTGTCTCTGCGCCTCCATCTCTGTCCCTGAGTGTTTTTCTTTGTGTTTCTGTCCCATTTTCTTTTGCCTTTGCATGTCTGGCTTTATCTCTGGGTGTCTTCTACCTCTCCCTCCTTGGCTTAGGGAGACACCTGGTCCTCACCCCGGGAAGTCTCCTCTCATGCCCAGAGAATCGCTCGAGCCAAATGGGAATTCTTCTATGGCTCCTTGGCACCCCCCAGCTCAGGTAAGGCTGGGACTGGAGCAAGGGGAATAGGGCAGGTCCTTCTCAGCACCGAGGTGTAGTAGGGAGTCCTCCTTTAAACCTCCCCCAGCCTTTCCTGGGCTCCTGTGTCAGCTAATGCTTCCTTAGGCCTCGGGCCTGTCTTCCCATATGTGCTAGGATGGAGGGGTTGGGGATGATGGCTGGGTTGGGCACCTGCAGGAAGCTGGGTAGTGGAAGGAGGGGATGGCAGGATACCAAGGATCAGTCCTTGGAGTAGAAAATGAACTCCACTGGTACCAGGAACAAGTTGAGTTTGTAGCAGGAGGAATGGTGAAGTGGGGATGACTTCCTTCCTAGAACAGTCAGGCCAGGAAGCTGACCTGGACAACCTCCTAACCCGGATGCCTGTGCACACTGCAGGTGCTAAGCCCCCAGAGCAGGCCCCCCCATCTCCACCTGGGGTGGGCTCAGGGCAGGGCTCTGGGGTGGCTGTGGGGCGAGCGGCCAAGTACTCCGAGACCGACCTGGACACGGTGCCCCTGAGGTGCTACCGAGAGACCAACATCGATGAAGTGCTGGCTGAGCGGGAGGAGGCTGATTCAGCCATCGAGAGTCAGCCCAGCTCTGAGGGCCTGCCTGGCACCGTCCGCCCACCTGCCCCACGTCCGGGTCCATGCCTTGGCCCTCATGCCAGCCTGAGCAGTGGCGATGAGGATGAGGCAGGTGGGGAAGAGGAGGTGGACGATGAGGTGTTTGAGGCCTCGGAGGGGGCACGGTGAGTGGGGGAGCGGGAGAGGACAGTGGCTGCTCCTTCCCACTGGTCCAGAGGCAGAGCTGGGGTCAATGGGACTGGAATAGAGATGAGGGTGGGGTGGGGAGAGTCAGGACCAAGCTGGTGGTGCCAACAGCATGGTGTGGCAGGAGACCCTGGACAGAGGCCTGAGGCCTGGTAGAATACTGGAATGGGTGGGGGGTGGCATCTGCAAGAACCCAGGAGGACAGGGGGTAGCCAGGATAGAGGAGGAAAGGCGTTCTGGTGAAGAAAGGGCTGAGAGAGAGGCCAGAGGCCAGAATTAAGCCTGGGGTGTGGGAGCATCAATCCATACCCTGGATCTTGGTGGGAGAATGGGGAGTGTGGGGGTTTCTTCTTCATCTCACACCCCACTGCAGCCTGGAGCCTCATCTCCTTCTCCTAAGATGTTGCCAGAAATAGAAATGGGATGGCAGGAGGGGAGAGGATCAGGGAGAAGGGGGAGAAAGGGAGATTAGCACGGAGGGAGAGAGGAAGGGATTGGTTGCTGGGGATGGATAGGGATGGTGTGCCCCTAGGCACTAAATAGCTTGAAGGACCTGTGGTGGGGAGCCCCTATCCAGATGGCTTTTTAAGGGGTTTGGGGGACTGTGAAAAGCAGGTGATAAGCCCCTTCATAGAGTCAGTATGAAAGTTCAATGAAATGCTACCTGAGAGTTGTCCTCTGGGCCCCTGATGGGAGATTTTCCCCGCCCCTGCAGGCCAGGCACCCAGACGCCTCACCTGGGGCCTCTCAAGTCACCTGTGCCCTTCCTACCTGGGACCAGCCCCTCGGCTGACGGGCCTGACTCTTTCAGTTGTGTGTTCGAAGCCATCTTGGAGTCACACCGGGCCAAGGGCACCTCCTACACCAGCCTTGCCTCCCTGGAGGCCCTGGCCTCACCCGGCCCAACCCAGAGCCCCTTCTTCACCTTTGAGCTGCCTCCCCAACCCCCCATCCCCCGGCCTGATCCCCCTGTTCCTGCCCCACTTGCCCCTCTTGAACCGGATTCTGGTACCAGCTCTGCTGCTGATGGGCCCTGGACACAGAGAGGGGAGGAAGAAGAGGCAGAGGCTGCAGCCAAGCAAGCCCCAGGGAAGGAGCCCCCTAGTCCCTGCCACTCCGAGGACAGCTTTGGGCTGGGGGTGGCACCCCTGGGAAGGTGAGTGATTCCTTTGGTCTCTCAGATTCAAGGCCCCTGGGGCTCTAGGAACAGCTTGAAGGGACAGAGCCTGAGTGCGAAGAGGTAGTTTACATTCTGACCCCTGAGAGGCCTGGTTAGGGAATGCAGATGCCCTGTTTCCCACTTGGAGGACTTTCCACTGACTGTGAGGGGGAGCCCCTTAGAGTCCCCCACCACCCCCCACCTTGGTCTCAGTGACTTGAGAAACTGCGATTCAGAATTGAAGGATGTCCTCTCAAGGAGGGCCCCTCCCTCCCCAGACAGAGCCGGCCACCTGCCTAGAATTCTTGTGACCTAACACCCATCCAGCCTGGAGGCTTCTTCCAAAGATGCAGCCACCAGCCTCCCCCATCGCTTCCCTCCCAAGCCACCTCCCCCTCCAATCAGGAGTCTCTCACCCTTATCCAGGAAGTCCATTCATCAGTCTAACCTTTCTGCTCTCTCCTCTGCCAGCTACCCTCTCAGTCATGGAAGCCATGGCAACAGGAGGGGGTGGCCAGAGATACAGGGTTGCCTAGCAACCAGGAGTTTCCGGCCTCTGTCTCTGGGTGACAGGTGGCTTTGCAAGTAGAGCAGCTGGGGTGGGAAGGGAAGGAAAGGAGGAGACAGGAGATGAGGGGGAGCTTTGACCGGCAGCCCCCTTTACCCCAGAACCTGCTTCTTTGTGAGTAGAAGCGAAGGACCAAGGAGGAAGCTCCTCTCCCTAACGGGTGGGAGGAGGAAAGATATAGGAGTGGGAAGCTGTCCCTGTTGCCCTCAAATTTTTGACCGTCTACTGTTCTTCCCTGACGGCCTGTGTTGACCCTTGCCCATATCCTTAGAGATAGAAGACTATGTCCAAGACGGACCAGAGTGGTGATGAGGAATCTGTGTGCAACAGCAAACTTAGGGAGCTTTGTGGGAGAATGGGGAGCATGGGGCTTTCCTCTCCGTCTCACACCCCACTGCAGCTTAGAGCCTCATCTTCTCCTTCCTTGGGGAAGCAGCCAGAATTCCCACAGCAGCAAAGTGGATGCGGGTTAGACTTGAGGCAGGACTTCCACAGAGAGGTGGTGATGACGGAGGGAGCCTGAACAATCCCCTCTGGAGAAAAGAAAATGTCTTCCCCATGTCCCAGTCTCCCCTTCGGTCATCCTGCTCTGGGGCAGAGGAGGGTCTGATGGCCCCGAGAGCCTGCCCGTCTCTGAGCTGGTGTTCTGCCCTGGCAGCGAACCACCCTTGGGCCAGCTGGTATCTGACTCAGACTCAGAGCTGGACAGCACAGAGCGGCTGGCCCTGGGGAGCAGGGACACCTTGTCTAACGGGCAGAAAGCAGACCTGGAGGCCGCGCAGCGCCTAGCTAAGAGGCTGTACCGACTGGACGGCTTCCGGAAGGCTGATGTGGCCCGGCACCTGGGCAAGAAGTAAAACCACTGGGCCGGGAACAAGCGGGGGAAGGAGGGATGCATCCTGTGGGCAGCACCCCCACATCCCCTCCATCTAATGCCCCCAGGTTTCTCAGTAACCCCCCCCATTTGGCCCCTTGACACTTCCCCTTGAGACTCTCCCTGTCTCCCTACCCTGCCCACAGCAATGACTTCAGTAAGCTCGTGGCTGGAGAGTACCTCAAGTTCTTTGTCTTCACGGGCATGACTCTGGACCAAGCTCTCAGGTGGGTGGTGAGCCCTCTGAGTGCAGCCCCAGCTCTCCAGGCCTGGTGTGCAGGGCCTTAGCTCTGCCTCCTCGGAGCCCCTGCACCCCCCCTAAGCTGCCCTGACATCACCCTTCCCAAGAGCCAGGGCTACCTGGTAAGGGGCCCTTGGGTGGGGGTGACGTGCTCCTTCTTCCCTTCTCTCCAGGGTGTTTCTGAAGGAGCTGGCCTTAATGGGCGAGACCCAGGAACGGGAGCGTGTGCTGGCCCACTTCTCCCAGAGATACTTCCAGTGCAACCCTGGAGCTCTGTCCTCAGAGGGTGAGGAGGCCAGGGACAGGGCTTTCCTGGCTGGTCACTGAGGCAAACGGGCACTGTGTGCACCTAGGTGCATGGGTATGTGTGCTGGAATGAATGAATGCACAAGCTTGCAGGCATGTGAGCACACCTGTGTGCAGACAATGCTGACCTGGCTACATGGATGTGGAACTGTGCATGTGGGCAGGCATATTGTTAGGGTCTAGTGTGTGTTGTGAAGGTGACAGGTGTGTTTGCATACCATTGTCCACAGATATGTGCCAAACAGTGCTTGGCTTGAGTGCGGATTCTGTTTGGCCGCACTGGTCCGCATAACTGTGTGAGGCACACGTGTGTGTGTTTCATGCAGAGACACAGGCATGTGGGTGTTAGGGGGCACGCAGTGGACAGCCCCCAGCACCTGAGAGAGCTAGGCGGGGGTGGCCTGAGAAGGGGTGAAGTCCCTTCTAAGGGATCTGCTGGAAAAGAGAAATCTTTGCTGAGGTCTGGCTCACTCATGGGCTTCAGGACTTACAAAAGTGTGGTTGTGGGCCAAAGGGGTCCCGGAAGCGGGCAGGGGATGAGCTGGAGGTCTGAGTAAGACAGCGGTGGGAAGAGTCCCAGGGAGGCTGAATGTCAACTCTGCCCTAGACGGTGCGCACACGCTGACCTGCGCCCTCATGCTACTGAACACCGATCTCCACGGCCACGTGAGTGGGGTATGGCGGGAAGGAGCCGGAAAACAGACCCTGTCCAAGACCTCAGGGCCTGGAAGGCCAAGGGCCGCCCGGGTTCCAGGCCTCTGTTCCCTCCCTTAGAACATCGGGAAGCGCATGACCTGCGGAGACTTCATCGGGAACTTGGAGGGCCTCAACGAAGGCGGCGACTTCCCCAGGGAGCTGCTCAAGGTGGGGGCGGGGCGGGGCGGGGTACAGGCAGCAGGAGGGGAGGGATAGGGACCTGTGGGCGGGTGTCCGAGAAAGGCCAGGCGAGGGGCCCTGCCTCGCGAGCCGAGACTCGCCGGACTCAGCCTGGGTACCCCCTCCCCTCGCCCCCCCAGACTCACAGACGGAACATGCGCACTGGCCGTGCGGTCCGGGCTGCGCACTGCGGGAGGAGGGGAGGTGGCTCTGAAGACCGCGTGATCTGGCGGCGCTGGGCCCTGCATTTGTCTTCATTAGGGCCCCTCCTCCGGTGTTCCCGAGGATGCGAGGGGTCCCTGCGTGGGGCGGGGCCACACCGGCATCTCGCTTCCTCCGCCGCCGCCGCACTCCCCCGCCCCAGGGCTTATAGTCACACAGGTCATCCCGCTCCCGGCACAGGAGGCGCCCGGAGGTGGCGGGGCCTGAGAGGGACAAAGGCTTTTCCAAGTTCTGGCAGAGCGTTAGCGCCAAACTGGAGCCAGATCCCCACGGCGCCTCTGGCTCCTGGTGGGCGGGCCTGAGCCCAGGCCCCTTGCGGGTCTGTGACCCTGGGGCTGGGAGGATGGGAGGAAGAGGGGCATCCGGCCCGTGGGCTCCCCGCGCCCCCCGATGGGTGGTTTCATCCAGGGAGGCCTGGACTTACTTGAAACCCCCAAGGTTGGCAAAGGGGTCCCTGGGCCACCACATAAATGTGAGTGCACAGGGGTGTCCTCGGGCTGTCTGTGAGTTTGAGTTGTGCTCGATTTCCGAATTTGGGAATGTATCTGAGTGGGGGCGACCATTGGGAGTTGGGGGGATGCTTGACTTGAGTTGTATAGGTATGACCTAGCAGTGGTCGGCAAACTCATTAGTCAACAGAGCCAAATATCAACAGTACAACCATGGAAATTTCTTTTGAGAGCCAAATTTTTCAAACTTAAACTATATAGATAGGTACATTGTTATTATCTTAATTAGGGTACTCCTAAGGCTTAGGAAGAGCCACACTCAAGGGGCCAAAGAGCCGCAGTTTGCCGACCACGGAAGCAATGGGGTTTGTCTGATTTGGGTATGATGGTGCATTAGGGCTTAGGGTGTGTGTCTGAGGTGGGGGTGTCGTTTGTTGTTTACGTGGTTGGGATGTACATCTATGAATTGGCTGTCTGATCTATAACGTGTCGGTGAGTAGAGGGTGTATGTTATCACGTTAATGACTGCACATTTCGAGGTGTGCATCTGAATTTGCAGTGTCCGTGAGTTGGGGTGCATGTCTGTAACTGGGGAGTGTGTACTTGAGGTGGGGTACACACACGGGCGTTGGAGGGAGCTGCGAGTCGTTGAGTTGGACGAGGCCAGAGCGGTCCCACTGCTGCCCCGCTCCTGCGCTGCCGTCTCGCCTCGCCTCGTGGCCGTCCTGGCTCGGTAAAAAGGGCCGCCAGGAGGCGCTCCGACCTCTCTCCTCACCACCACTCTCCCCTCAATCCCACCCCCCTCCTCTCCCCAAACCCTGACTTGCTTTGGAGGGAGTTCTAGACCCACAGGGCCCGCCCACCTTCTCCTGTGGTGGGTGCTGTTCACCGTTGTGGTGGCTCCTCTGGCTGGTGCGGAGAGGCTTCACACACAGCTGCTGTTCCTCAGACAGAGGATGTGCTGATCACGAGGCTGTTGCTCCTTGGATGGGGCAGGCTACACACACAGCTGCTACTCCTTGAACTGGGGCGGACTGCTCATTTGGCTGCTGATCCTTGGATGGGGGCTGGCTGCACACAGTTGTTGTTCCTCTGATGTGGTGGGCTGCTCGTGGGGCTACTGCTCCTAGGACCGGCTGCTGCTCATCAGACAGGTGCAGGCTGTTGTGGCTCTGCTCCTCGGACCGGTGCATGCTGCATAGAGCTGCCACTCCTTGGATGTGGGTGGTCTGGTCTTGTGGTTGCTGTTCCCAGGACCGGGGTGTGCTGCTGCTGCTCCTCGAATGGGGCCGGGTCGCTCGCAGAACTGCTGCTCCTCGGATGGTGAGGCGGGGAGCCCAGCGGGACAGAGCCCACGGGTCGCCGGGGATGGGCATGGACTGCAGGGGGAAGAGCACAGACCCCTGATCAAGGTGGGCACCTCAAATTAAAGGGCCTTTGGGTCTCCTGGATGGGAGCGTGACTTGGGGCTCACGGAGGAGGGTTAGGACTTTGGGAGATGTGGTTGGGGGCCAAAAAGGGCAGGAGATGAACTGGAAGGCTGGGGACAAGGATTGCGGGTTGGATGTCGGTGGCCACTTCAGCCTCCTGGCCAGAGAGTTGGAGAGTGAAAGCTTAGAGTCCAAGCTATGCTGGGTTTCGGCTGGGAAGCTGTGTGCGCATAAGCCTGGTCGTGCTGTGTGTGGGGTGTACTCAGGCTGGACAGGGTGTGCTCGTGGGGGCTGTTTTGCATGGCCGTGGGCAGTGAGAGTCAGAGGCCTTGGTGTGTTGGGGGTAGGCTGTGTCCCAGCACAGAGAAGGTGCCTACGTCACCACTGCACCCAGCTCACATGCAAACAGCATCACACCACACGCTTAGCCTGACACATACATGCTGGGGACACACCTACTCACAGACAGGCCGTGGGAAGCACCCCCACAGTGGGAGGCCATAGTGTGGACCCATGTTGCAGGCCACTCCCAGGAAGAGGGGTCTCCTATGCTACTCCTCCAGCCCATCCTCTCCTTTGACCACAAGGTCCCCACCGGTCCCCCAGGCCAACTGTACTGAAGGAAAGTGGCTGGTTGAGAAATCCACGGGGAGTTTGGTGTGTGCAGGGTTTGGAAGCTGAAACTGCTGCCTTTTAAGCTAATGTTCACTCCCTAGTAACTGAGGTGTGGGAGTCGGCTGGGGGCTAGACCACCCTGGCATTTGGCCTGGGGGGGGGGCAGGCTGGGTTGGGGTGCTTTCAGCTTGTTCTGGGGCTGGGAGCCATCGTATGTTCTCATTGGCCAAGGAAGGAAGTGACAGTGAGTTCCCATTCCGGGGACTCAGTTTCCCCATGTGCTCTGTGTGGTTTTAGGCTGTAAAACAGGCCCAAAGCATGGCCGTTTGGGAAAAGGAGAGCTTCTTGAAGTACTGTTTTTCCATTCCCTCCAGAGCTGTTTCTCCCACCAAGGATCTGAGCAGGATGACCTCTTAACAATAACAACAAAGAGATTAGCAGTTGCCATTAATTGTGCATCAATCACATATGAGGATACCCTGTGCTAATGGCTTTCCCTTCATTAAACACGTGGTACTGTGTTCTTCCCCATGGATACTTGCGTAAAGCAATGCTGCTGATGTGGCAAAGCTGGGCCCGGGTCCTAGTACTCCGTTCCAGAGCCTGTGTTCTTGGTCACTACACCCTACTGCCCTCTCCCTCAATTCTGTCTTCTCCCCCATAGGGGAGGGAGGGCTCTGGCTCTGGCATTGGGGTACCTGATGCATCTTCCTCCAGGATTGACCCACACTGCCCTGATTTGTTTTTCCCTCCCCAGGCTTTGTACAGCTCCATCAAGAATGAAAAATTGCAGTGGGCCATGTGAGTCCTGGGGCTGTGTGGTGGGGGTAGAGATATGGGTGTGGGGAAGGGTCTGCCTGGAGAGGTGGAGAGAGCTGAGGTGGGCCCTGTGAGTCTTGGGGCTGTGGGGCAGGGGAGGTGGGTGAGGCCATGCGAGGCAGTAAAGTCGCCTTACTTCCTTCTTTGGAGATGCTTGTCTGGACTTGGAGTTCTGTGTCTTGTCTCTAGCTGGGTTGTTATGACAAGCTGGGTTGGGGTAAGTGGCCATTGTCAGCTGGCCTAGGAGGAGGGTTGCAGAAGGGGAGGTCCCTTGGCAATCCTAGTGGGAAAACAGAAGTCTCTGGAGGTAGGGCCCTGGGCCAATAGCATGAGAGACCCCTCTTGGGTCCTAGGGAGCCCTAAGTGTCACAGAACAAGGGCCCACATTGTCTACTGTTATAGTCCCAGTGGAAACAGAGAGTCAGAAGAAGTCGTGGAGACTTCCGGAAGAGTCCATCTGAGAGAGAAGGCCCCGTTTTAGCCTTGGGCCCCCCAGTCTGAGGGTAGAGCCCTCATCTAAACAGTCAACAGATCACGTATATTCTAGTATCTGCTAAGAGTCCAGCCACTGCTCAGTTTAGATGGGAGTTCCCAGCAGGTGGGAGAGAAGACCTCAGAAGGCAGAGCTTAGGACTGGGGTACAAGGAAAGCTTCTTGGAGGATTGGGACTTGGGGGGGCAAGACTTGAAAGGGGAAACATTTGTTTGGGAAGAGAAAAAGGGAAGTTGACATTTGGGCGGCAAATATGTGATGTCTGAAGTGAGTATGGGGCGGGGAGACTAAGGGGACAGGCCTGATTGGAGAGTGGAAGGAGAGAGTGTTGGTAGGGTTGTATTACAGGCTCCATGTGGGAGGCAATAGGGAGCTTGCAGGTTCAGCTCTGAGTGACGGACAGAATCACTTGTCAGATGATACCCGACAGAGCCTGCAGATAGGGATGTAGCAGGGGACCACGAGGAAGCAGCTACTTCTGACACCATTTTGCCAACAAGCTGTGAGCTGGTGGTGGGTGTGGTTGAGACAGCTGAGTCAGACATATGTCTGTCCTGGTAGAGAAGGCTATGAGGGGTGTGTGTGTGTGTGTGTGTGTGTGCGCGCGTGCGCGCAGAAATGGAGAAGATGGGGTTGGCTACATGTGAGGGGAGGAAGGAACAGACATGGCCTTACCCTGGGGGCTGTAATCTGAGGAGCCATTCTGCCTCTTGGAGCCCTGATCTGAGTGGGGAGACACAGCTACCCTTTGGGGAGACCTGGTTTGAGATGGGAACTATGATTCCAGGGGCCTCAGGTTGAGGGGAGCCACACCCTTTGAGAGCAGCAGTTCCCCAGCCCTTATGTCTACAAACACTAGAGGGGCTTTCCTGGGTGAGCAGAGGCCAGGATTGAAAGGGGAGGGTGTGGCTCCATAGCCAGCCCTCTCTGAGGTGATCACACCTGCAGAGACGAGGAGGAGCTGAGACGCTCTCTGTCTGAGTTGGCCGACCCCAACCCCAAGGTCATCAAGAGGGTCAGCGGGGGCAGTGGCAGCGGCTCCAGCCCTTTCCTGGACCTGACTCCCGAGCCTGGGGCCGCGGTCTACAAGCACGGGGCCCTGGTGCGAAAAGTGCACGCAGACCCTGACTGCAGGAAGAGTACGTGGCCTGGTGCGAGGGTCTGGGGGAATGGAAGGGAGCGGGCCTGTCCCAGTCCTCCCGTGACCTGTTTCCCTTCCCCCCAGCACCTCGGGGCAAACGGGGCTGGAAGAGCTTCCATGGGATCCTCAAGGGCATGATCCTCTACCTGCAGAAGGTTCGGGGCCAGCCCAAGGGGTGGGGGCTGAGCTGGCTCTGGGGAATGTGGCTGGGCTGGGCCAGACTGGCACTGTGGCCAGGACAAGATGGGCATCCTGCAGGAGGAGTACCAGCCTGGGAAGGCCCTATCGGAGGCAGAGCTTAAGAACGCCATCAGCATCCACCACGCATTGGCCACACGCGCCAAGGACTACAGCAAGAGGCCCCACGTCTTCTACCTGCGCACAGCTGACTGGCGGGTCTTCCTCTTCCAGGCTTCGTGAGTGCCTTCCTCCTGCCCATCCCAGACCGCTTCTCTCCATTCCCAGCTTGCTCCCCGCCCTTGTTCCTGACGGATTCTTTCCTCCGCCGGCCACATCCTGAGCCAGGACTGGCTCTCCTGAATAGGAATCCTGGGCTCAGGTCCCAAGTAGCTGTGCTGTCTCCTCAGGAGCCTGGAGCAGATGCAGTCCTGGATCACGCGCATCAATGTGGTGGCCGCCATGTTCTCTGCACCCCCCTTCCCAGCTGCTGTTAGTTCCCAGAAGAAGTTCAGCCGCCCTCTGCTGCCCAGCGCTGCCACCCGCCTCTCCCAGGTACTCCCAGCTCTGTCCCCCTGGCCAATGGGATGGAGTAGGGCAGGCTCAGGCCAATGCAGTCAAGGCTGCTGACTATGATTAGGACACTGGTCATGGGGTGGTGGGGACGAATGGGCTGAAACCCAGCTGCCCCTCTACTTGCCATGCTGTGAATCCAGACATAGTAGTTTGTTCACCCTAAGAAAGGGGCACCTTTTAAATAAACTTGCACAAAGGCACTGTGTGTGCTAGAGTTCCCTCTGCCTCTAGGAGGAGCAAGTGCGGACCCATGAGGCCAAGCTGAAGGCCATGGCAAGCGAGTTGCAGGAGCACCAGGCTGCCCTCCTGGGCAAGAAGGCCCGGGGCAAGGAGGCTGAGGAGCAGCGGCAGAAGGAGGCCTACCTGCAGTTTGAGGTGAGCCTCCCGCCCTGGGCACCTGCGTGCCTCCTGGCTCCATTAGCAGGACCTCCGTGTCCCAGTACAGGGTCAGACTAGTGGTTAGGGCATGGACTCCTAAGAGTGGGACCAGGTCTTGCTTATTAATCCCTCTCAGCTTTAGTTTCCTCTTCTGTGGGACAGGGAGACTATTCTGTACTCACTAGGGTAATGAGTGAGATGTCTGTCAAGTGCTGTTTTCCCAACTCTGGAAAAGGCTCAAGAAACATTGGCTCTTACAATGGGCAATCTTGAGAGCCCATAGAGGACCACCAACCTACTGGGGATCATGTCACATCCTTGGGGGTTCAGAGTGGGCAAGCACCTGCCATCTCCTAACCTTCTTAGGTATCCCTCCTTGGTCCAGACGGGGTAGAGATGGGGTGCGATGGGCAGAGGGTGGAGAGTTGGCTCACAGCCTCTGCCCCTCTGCCTCAGAAATCCCGCTACGGCACATACGCAGCACTGCTTCGGGTCAAGCTGAAGGCGGGCAGTGAAGAGCTGGACGTGGTAGAGGCAGCACTGGCCCAAGCTGGCAGCACAGAGGATGGAGTCCTCCCACCTCACGCCAGTCCCTCCCTGCAGCCCAGTGTCTCCAGCCAGCCCCGGGCTCAGTGTCATGGCTCAGAGCCTCGGGCAGGGGCAGGCAGTGGGCGTCGGAAGCCCTGAGTTGGGGGTGAGAGTGGGGGGGGGGTGCCCCCTGGGCACCTGCATGACATGGCCCTACCTGAACCCGGGCCGGCCTCGGGCGAACCCCGAGGGCCCCTCGGCCCAGGGCCCTACCGCGCCGGACGCGGTGTCCGGGGCAGCGCAGGGCTAGGGCATGGGCCTCAGGAGCCCAGGCTTAGAGCCCCTCTGAGACCCCCCATTTTGTGATAATGTTTTGCACTTTTTCGTACTGGGGGCTAGGGCGGGAGGGGCCAGGGCCCTGGACTTTTGATGCTTTTTTTTGAGGCGGGGAGGCCTGCAAAGGTTCTGCTTTCTGCTGAGACCACCCCCACCCCTGACACCAGCAACCCTCCTCCATCCTGGGGCCTGGCTCAGACAGAGGCCAGGAGTTGGGGACGAGCTGGTTTTCCTTCCTTCCTGAGGGCTCATCTTCTCTCTTTTCAGAGGTGGAGGAAGGGTGTTCATGCCCGGCCCCTATGCACAGGCTGGGGACAGCATGGCCTTGCTTTCCCTCCTTCAATGGGCCTTGCCCTTTCTACAGCCTCCACCCCCATTAAAACTGCTCTGGACTTGCTGGCTGGACCTCCTTTTCTCTCCAGTGCCCAGCTTTGGGCCAGGGTAGGACATGTCACTCAAGGGTGGCTATAACTTAGGGACGGGGCCAGGCCCCTCCTTTTCCCATGAGAATCCTTTATTTACCCCAACTGAGGGGCGGGCATGGGGTGTTAAATAAGGACTAGAATAGGTGGGGATGCTGTACAGAGGGGCCCAGGAAGGGGGCAGGCAAATGGACAGCAGTTCAGTGCACCTGAGGCTGCGGGTGCCCGTGGCAGAGCCCTCCTGGTGGCTCGGGGGATGGGCCTAGCTGCTCGGCCTCCTGCTCCACTGATTGGCTTCCGTATGCACTGTCCTCTTTCACTTCTGCAGGGGAAGTAGACATAAGGAGGGGAGAGGGGAGTTAAGGCCTTAGGCCTCCCATCCTCCAGGCCCAGATGATCCTCCAGGTCTGACCCTTTTACCTGTGCTGGGCAATTTGTCTTGGGCCTCGGGACCCCTTAGCAGTCTCACTCCCTCGTCTAGGCCCATGTCAGACAGAGCTTCCAGGAGGCCTGTTAAGTCCCCACCAGCCAGCTGGAGAGAAGGAAGAGGTATGAGAACCTCAGTTACAGTTAGGATGTGGGCTCAGGAGCCCTGGGGCCAAGGAAGCACCTGGGATCTGAGACTGGGGAAAGGAAGCAGGCACGGAGCAGGGGACAGGCCCGACTGACACCCCCCCCACGAAGGAGGCTGCCACTGGGCGAGGCTGTCTTTCGATACGTGTCCACCAGACTGCGCAGCCCCAGCCGTTCTGCCAGCTCTGCCCAGCTGCCCTGAGCCCCTGGCCCATCTAACAGATGCTCCAAGTTCTGCAGGACTGTATCCTCGAGTGGCAGCTCTGGCCCTGAGGGGGACAGACACACACATGTGTCAGTTACCTTCGAGATGGGCACAGACACCACTTTTCTCCCATGGCAATCGGATAGACAAGGCAGACCCCTTCAGAGATCTACAGGAGAAGGACCTCTATGAGCAGGGGGCTAGGGCTAGGAATGAGTGAAGAGATCTCACCTGCGGGGCTGGGCGGGGTCAGGGGCAGCGCCATGGTGTCCTGAGCAGCATTTAGCAGCAAGGTCTTCACCTGGAGAGACAGCCTCAGCCTTCACTACTCCCATCCCAGGCCTTGAGCCCAGGTACCAGATACTTGGAACCCTATCCCTAAGCCCAGACACCCTGTTCCCTCGTCCCAGGCTGGCCTCACCTTGGTGCTGCGAGTGAGGTCAATAGGTGTGTGGCCACGGAAGCTGCTTTGGGTGTCCCTCTCAGGCTCCTCAGAATCCGAGTCATTACCAGAGGTGGGAGGCGAAGGCAGTGGGCACAGGGGCTCCTCATTCTCTGCATGGATGTCAGCACCTAGGAGAGGGAGGTGCAATGGGAACCCACATTCAGGATTGCGAAGTGGGGAGCGTGGGAGGCACCCCTTTTTCTCCTCCCAGTCCTGTTCATATGCCCCTGAAGGTGAGACTGACCAGCCTTTAGAAGGAGGCGGGTGAGTGTTGGGGATCCCAGTCCAGCTGCCAGGTGTAGGGGTGTGTTTCCCGCAAAAGTGCGTGCATTCACATTGGCATGGAGCTGTGGAGTGCAAGGGCGTGGTTGATTACAGCACCAATGACTGGCTTTCCCTCTCCCTACATCTTCACCATCCTTGGTCCCTCCATGGCCCTCATTCCTACCTTGGTGACGAGATGGGTGACCAACCCCAGCTCCTCCATCTCTGTGGCCAGGTGAAGAGCTGTTCGGCCCCCCTGCCGCTCTGCAGCCTCCACTTCAGCCCCGTTGTCCACCAGCAGATCCAGGCACTCGGGGCTTCGGGCATGGACTGCCAGGTGTACTGGGTACAGCCCTAGGGACATAGGACACTCAGCCTGCAGCTGTGGCTCCGACAAGCTGATCTCTACACCTTATGTCCACTCTAGGCACTCATCAGTTACCCTCCCTGACCCCTACCCTTGCCCCTGGTCCACAGGAGGTGAAGGACTCACCCTCGAAGTCTGGCATGTGCAGCAGTTGGGGCACGGCGGGAGCCCCACTCCGCAGCAGCGCACCCAGCAGGTCAGGGGCACTGGCGCCGGACCTCAGTGCCAGGTGCACCGCGGAGTCTCCGTGCCGATCAAGCAGTGTCGGGTCTGCGCCCACCTGCAGCAGGAAGCTCACCACGTTGGTCTGCCCGGTGATCACCGCCAGGTGCAAGGGTGTCTGGGGACACAGGCAGCGTGAGCCAGGCCCGCCCCGGGCCTAGACCCACTCGCTTTCCAACTCTTCGCCTCCCATCAGCAAGTGCCCCTCACCTGGTGCAGGTGGTTGGTGATGTTGACAACCCCGAGGTGCCGAGCATGATACAGGACATGGGCTATCTGCTCGATGACACCGGTCTGCCCATGGATAATGGCCAGGTGCAGCGGCCTGGGGGTTGGGGATCGAGACTTCGGTTTAGCGAGCCCAGGCAGTTGGAGCATCCTCTCCCCTCAAAACCCCACAGCCTCCACAGCCTGCCTTGCTGGGGCCTGTGGAGCCCAGATGTCTCTAAGGGCAATGCAGCACCTGAACGGAATCCTTCCTGAGCACCTTTTGAGGTAGATAAATACCTTTAACAGTTGACAAAACTGAAGTACAGTATAGAGAGATTAAGTATCTTGAACAGAACTAGTACACAGCGAGCCCGACTTGCAAGCGGGTCTGTTCAACTCCAGAGCACCCCACGACCTTCCACGGGACGCCGAATCCCGATTTCCGACCCTGGAGCCCATCTCCTCACCGCGCCCGCCCCCCGCCCCG
>NW_006285779.1:2777361-2781511 GCF_000327345.1 Myotis davidii
AGGGCGACAGGGGGCGTGGGCGCGGGCTAGGTCCCCCACCCCCAGCGCTCCGACCCCCCGAATTCCGGGGGCTGTACCTCGCTGCAGCAGCTCCTGAGCTTGCGGTTTGCGGTGGGGGTCCTCAAGGGGCGCGCTCGGTTCTGCTGCTCCCTCCCGAGCATCCCCGCTAGGTGCCGCATCGGCCATCTGCGCCCCGCCCCCGCCTCCCGGGTAGCAGCCCATTGGGGCTGCACCGGACTGGTAGGGACTGTAGGCCAAGGAGGAAGAGAAAAAGCCGAGGCTGCCACCTGTGAAGACAAGCAGTCTGTGGAGAGGAGGCACCAGCCTGAACGCTCCCAGATTACCTCCCACACAACTTCTCTCCCCTTTACCCCTTGCCCCTCCACCGCCCTTCATGCCACCAGCACCCCTCACCTCCTCCAGCTCCTCCATAACCCCCTGCCGAGCCCCCAGAGCCTCCACCCATGTGGGAGCCACCCCCAAAAGGCTGGGAGAAGGTGGGCAGGGCTTTCCTCCGCTTCCGCTGCACCTCCTCCTTGTCTGCAGAGGGAAACGTGGTGTTAGAACCCCAACTCATGGGCCACTCAGGAGCCTCCTCCCAAGGTTGGTAAAGACCCTTCCCGCCAAAGCCCTCTTAGGACCACCTCTTTCTGGGGCCTTCCCCACTCCTAACTTGACTCACAGGCACCCTGATCTAGTTCTTGGGACTTCCCAGCCCAGTCCCAGCCCTCCAGCCCCCTTGGGATCTCCAGCCCTGCTTCACCTTCCACCAGAGGGTAATAGGTGAACTGTTTGGAGTCAGAGACATCTCCCCCACGCTTGCGTTTCAGTTGCAGGAACACAGTTACCGGTCGCTCAATCTTCATCTTGTGATAGGGAGGCGTCCGGAACACAATGGCATACTGGGCCAAAGGAAGACAGACAGTGTCATTGAGGCCTTGGCCTAGATGGGCCCCCACCCTGGCCAGGGGTCCCTAGGGTACCTGTTTATGAACATCTGTGGGAGAGAAGTCCCCAAAGGCCTGCCATCCATTCTCATCATCTTCGTAGAACCGGACCTCAATGTCATCTACAGGGAAGATGGAAGCTTGGCCACAGCTCCTACTGGAACCTTCAAGGCCATTTTTCCTGAAGTTGCCCTTGCCCCCAATCTTGACACCCAGCATCCTTAGCTCCCAGCATGGGCTCCAGCCTCACCTTTCTGCACCTTGTCACAAAGCAGATAAACCTCATCTCCACCCCGCACGGAGCCAGCTGTCTTGTCCATTCGAGAAATCTTCAGATTTGAGGCCCCAGGAGACTCTATGGGGGTGGGATATCAATTACTTGAGAAGATGTAAAAGTTACGGCCCCATTTGTGGAGCCAAGTGCTTTGCATCGTTATCTGCACAACCCCAAGAGGAACCACTTGTATCTGCATTTACCCAAGACAGAAACCATACTCAGAGGGGGAATGACTTGCTCAAGATCATTTAGTCATACGTGGCAGGGCCAAGTTCAGACCCAGGCCTGTCTGACTCCACAGCTTGAGGATGCCTCATGGCTCTCTCTGACACCAGGTCTTGCACCCCAGGTAGTCAAGATACTCACTACTGTCGTGGATGGGCTGGGAGATGACAGGCTTTAGGGGCAATGAGAAGGAGCCATCGCTGGCTCGCAGGAAGGCGGAGAAGCGCAGTCGCACAATGCTCAGATCCATCACCTTCTTCAGCTCCTTGGCCTCCTGCTCCAGCTCCCGCCGCTCGGCCTCTGCACAGTGGGCACAATGTGACCTCTGGACTCCTCCCCTTTCTCTACTCCTTTCATGACCCCCTCCCAGGACTCCCGCCCACCATACCCGTAAGGCCCTGCGGCCTGGAGCGGAGTCTCTGCCTCTGAAGTTTTTGTATCATAATCTCCATCATGTTCTTCTTGGTCACATGCAGGACACCCAGGTTGTTAAATCTGAGTCGGGGAAGGAGAGTCAGAGGTATTGCAGGTAGTTCTTTCCTCCTGAGCCACCCACCCCACTGCCAGGGCTCAGCCTAGCCCTACTTCCTCTAGGGAGCTTTTCTGGTTTTTACTTGTGGCCTTGGGTTCTGGAGCCAACCTAAGTCTCTCCCTAGAGATGGGCTGGGGCCTAGGACGGGCAGGTAACGAGGGGGCATGCCAGTGGGGGCCAGGGGTAGGGGACACCTACTGGGCAGTCATGTCCTTGGGCCCCACAGACACAGCGCAGACCCCCAGTTCCGAGCATTGCTTGCCCACCAGGCTGTGGGCATGGGCACGAGGCGGGTCACTGTGTGTAACCAGGTCCACCTCAATCTTGGCTGGTCCCTCGTAGTTACAGATCTGTGAGGGTTGAGGGCTGTCAGCAATACCCCTGGATACACTGTCCACTAGCCCACCCTCAAGCACCATCCTTGCTCACCTTGACAGTGGGATAAGTCTTCCGGCCCTTCTCACTGGAGGCACCTGGCAGCCCTCCATGGGAGGGGCCTTCACAGCCATATCGAAATCGGAAGCCTCGCTGAAGGTCCCAGGATAGAGTGACATTGTGACCAGGGAGGACCCCTGCCGCCCCCCCCACCCCCCCCAGCCAGACATACTCCCTGCCAGCAGTGACCATAATGACTGGTAGTGTCTGCCGGAATCACAACCACACCACTGTGATCAGCAGCAGCCAACCATCCCAAGCCTAAGTGGCTTTTGTGGTCAGTGACCCTCCCCAAGACCACCCAGCTACAACTACCCCATTTGCCCCCAAAGCTGAAGCCATCCCCTACCATCCCTTCCATTCACTTACCTGCTTAGGCTGTTCCACGATCACCAGGTAGGGGCCATCAGCTGGGGACAGAGGGGCCTTGCTGATCCAGGATCTCTGAGCTCATCCCCAAGGCAGAAGGGGCTCCTCCCTCCCCCTCCCTCCCTCTAAGACAGAGGTTCTCAACCTGTGGGTCGCGACCCCCTTGGTGGTCGAACGACCCTTTCACAGGGGTCGCCTAAGACCATCCTGCATATCAGACATTTACATTACGATTCATTACAGTAGCAACATTACAGTTATGAAGTAGCAACGAAAATAATTTTATGGTTGGGTCACAACATGAGGAACTGTATTTAAAGGGCCAGAAGGTTGAGAACCACTGCTAAGACAAGGGGAGGTTAAAAGACTTACCTGTCTCTGGGGCAGGCTCCTTGGGCTCCATAATGGAAGGGTTGAACTTGAAATCATCATATTCAATGATGCCATCCAGACCCTGGTTTGAAGACAGACTGGGGTGGCAGCTGATCCTGAGCCACCCCAGGGCCCTCCACCTCCCAGCTCTCTAAACCCTCAGTAATCACTCCCTCTCCTCATGTCCATAAAAGAGCTCCCATTGGAAGCAGTTTGCAGACAGGCTAACAGGCAGGCTGAAATAATCTGAGGCATTACAGGTGTAAGGAAGCAGAAGGAACACAGGCCGACCGATAGACAAAGGGGGGCAGCCGGCCGGCTTTGGGGCCGGGCGGAGTGACTCACTGGGTCGTAGCAGCTCTCCATGTCTCTGGGCTAGGCCCGGTTCTGTCTGGTGGCTCCGGCCGGATTCTGTTCCCCAGAGTTTCAGGCGCCCGCCTTAGGTTAGGAGGAGTGGCGGGGGGAGTGAGAGACAGATCGGGACCCGAGTTCGGGGAGAGGGGGTCCCAGATTAGGGGGAGGGTCGGATCTCCTCCAGCCACCCGTCCGGGTGTGGCGGGGGAGATCCGGTGGAGGGCGAATCGGGAGCTGGGCTGGGCTAGGACGGGTAAGGGGCAGGAAAGTTAGAACAGCTTAGGAAAGTCCCGAAAATACCAGGGGGAGGCGGGGCCGGAGGGGGCGGGACTGGAAATGACGCACTGGCCACGCCCCCGATGCGGGAGGGGCGCCTGATCGGCACCGGCCTTTGGTTGCCTGCAGCCTCTGCAGGAAGAGGGGCAACCAGACCCAGGGAAGCCCCCGTGGGTCTAGGCTCCCCTCCTCTCTCCAGGGCAGGTGCCGGGGACTACTGGGTCTTTCAAGACCTGGAGAGGCTCCTAGACAGGGGAGGAGGCCCGCCTCCCGCCCCCTTCGCCTCCCCCACGCTGGAGCAACCTTGGGATTTTCTACCCAAAGGGAGGCCACGGCTGATTCACCCGGGGGCTTTTGGGGGGA
>NW_006285779.1:2781540-2808072 GCF_000327345.1 Myotis davidii
AGGAAGGCCTCCTCCCCGAAGGCCCGTAGGCGGGGGCTCTTCCCAGTTGGGGTGCTCCGGGGTTCTGCCCCAGGAACCGGTCTCTTGGGGTGTGGGGGGAGGGAGGAAAGCTGTCTCCTCTTTGGGACGGGCCCTCTCCCCGAAACATCTCGGCAGCGGTAAATTCCCGCGCCGCTCTTGTTATGGGTGCTCATGCCCCTGCTCCAGTCCCATGGCCCTGTGTGAGGTGTGTGTCTCCATCACAGGTATACAAGTGTTATTTCAGCCCATGTGCTGGCTGGCGTGCGTGCAACAGGTGAGCGACCTTAAACTTCTCAGGGTGGACACATGTCTGAGCTTGTCTTGGTATGTAAGGGCACCGGTGGACGTATCTTTGAGTTTGTGCGTGAAGGGTATGGGTCCAGGCACCTGAGAACGGATATGTTTGCATGTGTACGTGTGTGCGAAGCTACGCACACGGACGATGCTGTGCCCTCGCCGGCATAGGTACGGGTCCGCGTGTCTTTGTACAAGGATGCCGATGTGTGTATCCGGGTGTCTGGCTCGTGTGCGTGCTCTGCGTGTGTGTGCAAATGCCGCTTTCCAGTCCTGGAGCTCCATCAGTCACGGGCCCTCCTCCCGCCCTTCCCGTGTCTCGGCCCCCTAGGGATCTGAACCCGGCCACTCACCGCGGCGGCGGCTTCGGTTCCCGCTCCTCTCCCGGCCCGACCCACCTCGGACCTGTCGCGACACTCCTCTTCAGTCCCAGGACTCCAGCGGGGAAAGCCCCTTTTCCGCCCCCGGGAGGGGGGAATTCCCGTGACGTTCCCGTGCGTCACGCCCTATGCCCTTTTTCATTGGCTAAAAGTTTAACTCTGATGCCTACAGCCAATCAGGAGCGACTCTAGCGTGCCCCTTACCGGGGAAATACTCGCGCCGCGCCGGGAGAGGGGAGTGGGGATGGTGGTCAGCTAGGCGCTGTCTCAGGGTCCCGACTCCGGTCTCACTCACGCAGGCCTGCCTCAAACAGCTGGCAGCGCTGAACTCGGCTTTTGCTGTGCCTAACGCTTGGCTGGGGAGCCCCAGGGGGAAGCTGATGGGCCCCAACCCTCTGGTCCCCCGCCCAGAGAGGCGCCCCGCTGCCGGGAAGAGTTAGGGGAAGGAAGTTGATCTTGCAGTCGTCCTAGGGCGCCATCTGGCGGCCTCTCTGGAATTGCAAGGAAATCCGTAACCATCCTCTCAGATTCTAACTCCTCCCCTGGAAGAGACTCTCCGGACCTAAAACGTGTTCTATAAATGGCAGATTCACAGCGGGCCAGACTTTCAGACATGACTGAACTCAGGAGCGCCGCGCCTGGAAACGCTTTGCTTATCCGTCCCAGAGACTTGGGTATTAGAATTAAAAAGGTATCCACAATCTTAATAGTTCAAACTTCCTCCGATGCAGGAAATTGCTTTTTATATAGTCCCCAACGTCCGCTTGTACACTTCTAGTGGCAGCAAGGTCAGTGCAGGAGTTCACAAAGTACAACTCCGAGGCTGGACATCTCTGCTCAGTAGAGACTTTCTTTAGGAATGCCATGAGTACCTCCATTCCTGGAGTCATCCTACCTTGGGCTCAGAGAACACAGGCTGTTTTTTCAGATCTTTTCTGCAACTTTCCCCTAACCTTTTTTTTTTTTAATAGATTTCAGAGAAGAAGGGAGAGGAAGAGAGAGACAGAAACATCATCGATGACAGAGAATCACTGATCAGCTGCCTCCCCCACACCCCCATTGGGAATCAAGCCCACAACCCAAGCATATGCCCTTGACGGGAATCAAACCCGCCACCCTTCAGTCCGCAGGCAGACGCTCTATCCACTGAGCCAAGCCAGCCAGGGCTCCCCTAACCTTCTTAATAATGGAATTACAGGTATGCACTAGTTCTGCATAAAGGAAGACTATTATGGCTCTTGATTTGGGCTATTTCCTGTTACTTCCTCTTCCTCTTCACCTTGCCCACGAGTGGAATGTGCCAGGTACTATATTAAGGTATTTTACTATAAGTTCTTGTTCGTCCTTCCCACATCCTTAGGAGATAAATATTACCTTACTTTACTGATGAAGAAATTAAGTCTCAGAGAGGCGAAGTAACACAGCTAGAAAGGACAGAGCAAGAATTCAAAGCCAGTCTGTTAACTGTAGGATAAAGCTCTTTCCCCACAAATTCATACAATACATAGAGTGCAGAAAATAGTATAATGAACCCCCATGTTCCCATTAGTCAACTCCAACAATTCACAATGTTGGCCTGGAAATTTTAACTGACTCAAGGTTTATTGTCAGTTGCTATAGCCTCATCTAGCTGGGCTTAAGAAACTTCTTCATTGTTTGTTCCATTAATTTCCAACCTAATGGTTATTTCTGTTTTTGTTTCTAAAGTGACTTTAAAAATATATATTTCCATTGATTTCAGAGAGGAAGGAAGAGATAGATAAAAACATCAATGATGGCCCTATCTGGTTTGGCTCAGTGGACAGAGCGTCGGCCTGAGGACTCAAGGGTCCCGGTTCGATGCCGGCCAAGGGCATGTACCTTGCTTGCGGGCACATACCCAGTAGGGAGTGTGCAGGAGGCAGCTGATCAATGTTTCTCTCTCATCGATGTTTCTGACTCTCTATCCCTCTCCCTTCCTCTCTGTAAAATATCAATAAAATATATATTTTTTAAAAAAAGATAAAAAAATAAATAAAATATATTTAAAAAACTGTAAACAAACAAAAATCAAAAACAAAAAACCCCATCAATGATGAGAGAGAATAATTGATCGGCTTAGATAAAAACATCAATGATGGCCCTATCTGGTTTGGCTCAGTGGACAGAGCGTCGGCCTGAGGACTCAAGGGTCCCGGTTCGATGCCGGCCAAGGGCATGTACCTTGCTTGCGGGCACATACCCAGTAGGGAGTGTGCAGGAGGCAGCTGATCAATGTTTCTCTCTCATCGATGTTTCTGACTCTCTATCCCTCTCCCTTCCTCTCTGTAAAATATCAATAAAATATATATTTTTTAAAAAAAGATAAAAAAATAAATAAAATATATTTAAAAAACTGTAAACAAACAAAAATCAAAAACAAAAAACCCCATCAATGATGAGAGAGAATAATTGATCGGCTGCCTCCTACATGCCCCACACTGGAGGTAGAGCCCATAACCCAGACATGTTCCCTAACTGGGAATCAAATCGTCATCTCCTGGTTCACAGGTCAATACTCAACCACTGAACCATGCTGGCTGGGCTATCTCTGTTTTTGTATGCAGCCCTAGGACCTGGCCCAAAGCAGAGGCACCATAAACTCATTCTATTCATTCACCAATAAATAAGGAGGACATACTTTAGAAAACAATGTCCTTGTTTGAAGATAAAAATCAAATGGAGATATGTCAGCTGGTGGGTGATAAGTGCTATGGAGGAAAAGTAGGTAAGGGGGCAAAGAGTGATAAAAGTTTTATATGTGGCAGGCGGGGAAGGCTTCTCTGATAACATTTGAAAAGTGACTTGAAAAAAGTGGACGGAGTTATATGGATATCTGGGGGAAGAACATTGCAGGTGCAGGGATTAGCAGTGTACAGGTCTGATATGAATGTGTTTGGCATATTTGAAGCATAGTAAGAGAATTAGGTAGGTGGGATAAAGAACTTTTTATTTATTCTGAATGAGATGGAAAGCCAGGTTTTAAGCAATGGAGTGAAAATGGGTTTTAAAAAGATCCATCTGGTTTCAATGTGGAGAGAATAGAGATCATGGAACTAGAAAACAGGAGGGTGACCAGTGGTGGCTGAGGAATTGGATGTAGAATATGAGAAAAGAGGGGTCAGTTTGGCATAAGAACCTAGAAGAATGGAGCTGTCCTTTAGTGATGGGGCAGACTGGGGGAGGAGCAGATTTGTGGAGACTGGGGGTAATCAAGAGTTTTTCCTTTTAAGTTTGTTATGTTTGAAAGCCAGTGAGGCATGCAAGTGGAAATGAAAGGGGTAGTTGGACATAGTGTAATGGGTGGTATTTAAAGTCTTGACAGTGAACAACATTATCCAGTGACTGAGTATAGAGAAAGGACTTGAGAAGCTCTGGGGCATTCTACTAGTAATGTTCAGAGGCTGGAGATGCGGAGCCAACAAAGAAAATTAAAAAGGCGTGGCCAATGAGGTAGGGGAGAACCAAGAAAATAGTGTCTCAGAAACTTGAGTGAAGAATATTTCAAGTAGGGGGTGTTCACTTGAACTAAAGTTCCTTCTCCGCAACTGAGGCCCAGGGCTGAGGGGTTCTGCTTCTTAAGGCCATTCATCTCCCAAAGCAGTGAGCCCTAAAGCAAAGGTAAATACCCAAGTGCTGGGATAGCCACATTTTCTGTTGTTTCTAGGATTTTTTGGTGTGTGTGTGTGTGTGCGCCCATTGGTACTAATTCTGTACAGTTAGGGGTAATGACACCCCCATAGTTAAAAATTCATGTATAACTTTTGACTCCCCGCCAAAACTCATGCAAGCTTCTAAAGGCAGAACTTGTGGGTAAGGCTCAGATGGTAGAACAGAGACAACATAACTGTTACCAAGCCAAGAGCCTTAGTGTCTACCTGACTGTAGATCCTGGTTTTTCTGCACTCATACAGGAAAGTGCAGCCATATCTTAATTTTCCCATGGGCAGGGTGGGAAACCAAGGATAGTCTGGACTACTTGGGGAAGAAGGAAGGGAAGAGGTAGAAACTAGTATAGGAGTTTCAGGTCTCATGTTAGTATTTTTCCACATCAGGCTAATCCCATTTCCAAGGCACCCCCTTCTACACCCGAGGGAGGCACTTACAGAGGTTCAGACTCCCAGGAACAGCTACATGGTGGTGCTGAGCAAAGGGAAGCCCCAGATGCTAAATGATCACATAGCCAGCTGGGCCCAAATGAAGAGGGTGAGTGTCCCTAACTCTTTCTGAGGGGGTCAGCTGGTAGTTTAACAGGGTACCACTCCCAGAGGGGGAGGGACCATTATGGAGGAGGAAACCATAATGATGTAGATGCTTCACTTGGGAAAGCTTAATACATAGTATTCTGCATCCTGCCCATAGTACCTAAGCTTTGCAGGGGCTACACAGCCTGCCTCATTCACACTCCCACCTGTCTTACCCTGATGCAAAGGGAAAGGGGAGGGGTTCTTCAATCATGCTTCAGTGACTGGGACGAATGGAGGCTGTGGGGTGGAAGAAATGGTCCCTCCTCAATTTTCGAGCAAAATGAATGTCCCTGTGCCCACATACACATGATCACAGCTATGGGCAAGATGGCCCCCTCATATGCCCATAGGCTCCTTTTGCTCCTGGACCACGAGGCACATTAGAAGGAAAACTTCTGAATAACTACAGCTCAGCTCTGGTTTCCCTTTGACCTCAGTCTATGTTATCTCAGGTGTCTTCCTTGGAGCAGTTAGGGAAGAGGACAACTGCCCAAACCCATGGCACATCCCTGCTGGCAGAGGTGCACTGCTGTGCTGATGGTGGTCATCGAGCAGCGGAAAAGGAATCCTGACCTCAGTCCTGCCATCTGGCTGGCTTTTGGCCTGTGGCCACATGGACCAGACTGTTGGTAGGTTCAGTGTCACTTCTGTTCATGCAAGATCTAAGCCCTGGGTATTCTAAGAACATGGTGCCCACAAGTTCAAGAAGGAAACCAGAGGGAAAGGCATTAATGGTACTAAGACATTTATTACATCATAAAAAGTCCACTGTTGTCGTTTTTCCATATGTACATGTTCCTGTGGGCAGTCCCCCTGTCCAGCCCCATCTGCCCACCCCCAATGCCAATCAGCTCTCCAAACTCACCAACAAATTAATAAAAGAGGAAGAACTGAAGGAGGTGGCCCAGGGCTGATGGGAGTGGGATGGGAGAAGGAAACAAAGTGCAGAGTGGTTAGCTTGGCTCTCAATGCCTAACCATGGGCAGGAGGGACACAAGGGCAGGCACTGCAGGGCTGGCACAGTGATGCCTCCCCAGAGCTACCAGGCTGCAGGTGATACCTGAGTGTGCTCCCAGGTTGGACCCCCAAGAATGGAGAGCAGAGGAGGAAGGTCCTGCGGCCTGATTGTGGGTCCCAGGAAGGGCTAGAAAAATTCTGTTTTTTAGGTCCCCATACAAGTAGCAGCGATAGCAGCTCGAGTTGGGCCTGAAGAGTATGGCCCCTGGGACAGCTGGAAGGGGGACCAGGGACAGGTCCTGATCTCTGAGGGGCCTAGTTTAGTTAACCTCAGAGGTGGGCATGGGGTCTGTGGGGCGAGGTGTGGCCAGGAGGGGCACTGGTGAGGTGGCTTCAATGAGAGCAGGGTTGAGGATGATGGGCAGAGTCATGGGTGGCACACCCACCTGCAGTGGGGAGGCCAAGGGCTGCAGGATCAGTGGGGGCTGAGCCAGGGGTAGAGGCCCATCTGGGGTAGGGCTCAGCCTGCTGGGGCTAGATGCCACTGGTGATCCAGGGGAGCTGCTGTTGCCAGGTCGGGGGCCCTCGGACTTCTCAAAGTCTATAGTGAGAGTCAAAGTCAAAGGTGGCTGCAGTCAAACTCCCTCATACCCATCTTTGCTCCTCCCCATTCCTGTGAGCAAAATGACCCCTCCCAGGCTAAATAGTTGGGAGTCTCCCCCTGAAACTCATTCCAATGCCCAGCTACCTTATCTCTGTCCCCTACCTCCTTTGCTATACTTCTAGTTAGGTTAATTTTGGTCTGGTCTTTATTAGAATCCCTGAAGGGCAACCTTTGCATATTCTCCAAGTCCCAGACCCAGCTTTCTCTTCCCAAGCCTGAAAATCTCAAGCAGCCAGCTCCATTATAGCTTATTTGATCCTGCCATTTCTGATAGGAGAGCAGGCAAACAGGACTCTCAGGGTCTCCCCTACCCCCGGCTCACAGCCCATGCTCAGCAATCTCAAGCTACCCTGGGCCTGCTCTTAGGCCTCCTCTTTCCCAGAGGGACTCACCACAGGCTCCCAATTCAGAGGGCATCTCTGGGAGAAGTGGATGGCCAGGTGTTCTGGTGTCCCCAGCAGTAGGTGTCAGGTGGGCTGAAGGTAGAGGTTTCTGGGCATGAGGCTCCATAGGCATGGGGTCTGAGGTGGACAAAGAATCCAGATGGCAGCTCTTAGAATTTCATGCCCTGATTACCCACCAGTCTTCCCACCCACCTACAGCACAGAGAACTACTGAGCTCCAGACTTTCTGATGAAGTTGGGCTGAGCCCCCTACCCTGGATGACAGTCTGCTTGAAGAGCTCATCTCGTAGGTGGGGCAGAAAACAGTCGATGCGCTCCCAGGTAATCTCCCAGAGGGCTGAGGGGCTGCCTCCTCGGGCATCTGCACTGTGGAAAATCTCCGCTGTGTCCATCACCAGAAGCATGTTCTTCAGAGACTCAGGGATGGCCTCTGACTACACGTGGCAGTGGGACCATGAGAATAGAAAAGAGGGCATGGGAGAATATGGTAAGGAGGTAGCCACCAAGGGGGGAAACAGTAAGTCTTCCCAGCAGGTGGGAGAGGAAGCAGGCAGCAGGAGTCAGGCTGAGGTAGAACATACCAGTAAGTCACTGGAGCCTGCATGCATGTACTTGTCCATGAAGTCCAAGATGGTCAGCCAGAGGGCCGCAAAGGTAGAGAGTGACAGCAGTGGAGACAGGTGCTGCAGGAAGACCTATGGCCCGACAGCCCCTTTCAGCCGAGAGTAGGGTAGGGGCTTTCTATACCCTTCTCCAAGGCTGGGAGGCAAGCCTGTCCTATCTTGCATGGGAATCTTAGGTTAGAAATGCCTCTGAATTCCAGAAATGTCCCAGGTCCCTAAGTCCCACTGAGTCTCCATAGCTTGGGTCCTGAGCACCTACATTGCATCTCTAGGTCCTACCAGAAGCCTTGGCTTCCCTCCTTGTGAAGAGGCAGGAGAGTGGGTGGGTGAGGGTGGGGGCAATACCTTAGAGAGCAGTGTGGAAGCCCTCATCCGGGTCTCTTCCATCCCACCCACATCTGCAGGGCTGATGTTCTCCAAGAGCTTGGTCAGTAGAGGAAACAGCACCTGGTAGGTAAACAGCCAACATCTCCTAGCAAGGTCGGTGGGCAGCCTTGTCCCAAGGAAGCCAGGGGCTGGGGTGGATGAGTATTGAGCAGAAGGGGAAGGTCTGATGCAGACTGAGGATTGACATTGGGCTCTTCAGGCTGCCTTGTTCTCTTTATCTTGAGGATTTGAACTTTACCTTAAGACTAGAGGGAAGTCTGCCTGGCTGGTGTGGCTCAGCGGCTGAGCATCAATCCAGGAACCAAGAGGTTGGCAGTTTGATTCCCAGTTAGGACACATGCCCAGGGTGTGGGCTTGATCCCCAGGAGGAGTGTGTGTAGGAGGTAGCTGATCGATGTTTCTATCTTTCTATCCCCCTCCCTTCCCCTCTCTTTAAAAACCAATAAAAACATAAAAAAAAAAGATGAGAGTGAAGTCCTACCTTGTTAAAGCAGGACTCCCATTCCAGGGCATCTAGCTTTTGCAGATCATGTACCAGTAGTGCTCGTTGCAAATAGGTCAATGCCTGCATCCGCACCTGGCGCCGGGCATCACAGCATAGGCAGGCAATGCCTGAGAACAAGAACAGGCTCAGGATCCTTCAGGCACCCTGATCCTGGAACTTCCCAAGCTCCAAGTCCACCTCTGCCCCTGCCCAGCCTGCTCCCCACAAGTTTACCCTGCAGTAAGGGGCACCAGCAGTGGGCCCAGAGGGTGCGCGAATCCGCTTCGATCTTCTGGCCACTTGTCTCCAGGTGGCGCTGCTCCTCTGCCCATGAGCTGTAGATAGAGGCTGCCCGAATGTGCAGGGTGTGCATCAGGTCTAGCAACTGGGATCACAGGAGGGGCAGGACATGAGTGGGGTTAGGTCTGGTCAAATCCCCCACCCACTACTGTCCCTGACTGAGTCCTCAAGGGATCCCCTAGTACCAGTCACACCATACTTCAACCCTCTCACTGCTCCCTTCTTGACTTTATGAGCTAGTTGCCCCGTCCTGGCCAGTGTTTCCCAAAGTTGAGTATTAGTCCTAGTAAAAAAGACTTGAGAAGGGGGCGTGGACTAAGTATTTAATAACACTGAATTACACAGTGATATATATACTTTCTTTTCAATTCTCTTTCACACCTGGTAATACATAAAACCTTATTATGTTATTTTAAAAACAGAAAGCATACATCAGGTTTGGAGGCTTTGATGGGTAATAGTATCTGGCTAGATTTAATAATTTGTTTTAATCATTTTTCTAAGGCAATTAGTTTCCATTTAGTTAGTGATATAAATTCTGCTCATAAAATAAATTTTATATGCCTTGAATAGACAGAATAACTCTGGAAGGATAGACAAGAAACTGGTGGCAGTAGTTGCCTCTAGTGAGAACTTATTGCTAGGGACAGAAATGGAATGGGGCTTACTTTTATCTGTTTACCCTTTTGTACCATTTAAACTTTGTACCACGTGCATGTATTACCTATTCAAAATAAACCTTAGTTTCAATATTGAGCAAACAAGGACTTACAGGTGGGAACACTATAGAGGTGGTGGCTGAGGACCTCGGCCCTTCCTCTCAGTCCTGGCTATCCCTGGCCCCATCCACACTCCCAAAGTCAGGTGCAGGGAGAGAAGAGGAAGTAAAGGGTGCCATACTTACGTCCTGACTGACCTGTAAAGACACCGTATGGTAGCTGACAGGAACGCCTTCATCCTCATCGTCATCACTATGCCCTCCTCGAGTGGCATGTTGGCTAGAGGTTCGAGGCCGTCGAAGCACTGAGCCCTCCTTGGATTTCTTCTTGAAGCGGTTCCCTTTGCTGTCATATTTGTGACTCTTGCTACGTTTCTCTTGGGACTTGCACCCTGAGCAGAGTCAGATCCAGGTCACATTTCCACATCCATGGGCACATATCCCTATCCCCGTCTATTCACAATGCTCCTCCCCAACTGCCCCTTTGTCAGTTGACCCACCACCATTAAGACTGGCTTCGACAAAGATGCGGAGAGTCTTGACACAGAGCTCAAAGTTGTCAGGTGTGATGTGGGCAGCGTCACGCACGATGAAAGACAGTGATTCCACACACTTAAGCAGAGACTTAGTGTCATGAGGTCCGAGGTCCAGCCCCACTGTTAGACTGTACTGATTGACCAGGGGTGAAGGGCCTGGTCGGTTGGACCCAGTCCCAAGCCCTGGCTTGGAGTTATCGATGTCATCCTTCCCCACCTGTAAAGTACACAGAGGAGCTTGAACCAGATCTTCCCCTGGATGCCCTCTCAGAGGACTAGGAATCTTTCCCACAGGCCAAGGAGGGAAGTCTCAGCTGCTGTCCATCACTTACCACTAACCAACCGCTGTTGACCACGTCAGCATCTGTGGCTGATCGGTGGATCTTGCCAGGCCTGCCATGGTCAGCGTAGACCTCTGAGTCAGAAGTGTATCCTCGGTCCAGACTCGTATCATTTTGATGGTAGGATGGGAGTTCACTGTCTGATTGGGCCCCTGAGCCGGCAGGGAGAAAGGCAGAATCAAAGTGAGCATGGGGGACACTGGGTTGAGGGAATAATTTCAGCTCTCTGAAGAAAGGCGCCGAAGCCTGGCTTCTCTTTCTTGGTCTGGTTTAGTTTCAGCCTGTCACCACAGGGCTAAAGGATGGTCTGGACAGCTTCTCTCTTGACCAAATAGGGCAGCAGACTAATTTGGGTTCCTGATGGCATCTAGGAGCAGCTGTCAGGGGAGGGAGGTGGCAGTTTCTCAGTTTTTGATAAACCAGTCCTCAGGACAGCAGTAAGCCTGGCTTCAGAGCCTTCTCTGCTGCCTACTTGCCTTCATGCTGTTTAACTTGAGGAGAGGCCAGCTGGTATAGGAAATTCTGGGAGCAGATGGCAGAAGCCATGAGTATTTAATCTGCTGAATATAATAACCTGTTTTGTTTTCCTGTATCAACCTCTGGGACCATAATGGTTTATCTGCCAGTGTGGGTCTCTCTGGGAAAGGGCTTACCAGCATCAGGTGCATCGGCCCTGGTGGTGGCCTGCAGGGCAGCTGGCGGCTTCACGCCTGAGCCAATGCACTCCAGCAGCGTGAAGAGGGTGGCCCAGTCATCACCTGAGTGAATGTTGGCTGCATTGGTCTTAAGGAGTTCATGGAGCCCAAAGGCTACCTGATGACTGACTCGGGACAGCACGCTGGGCTTCATCAGTAGCAAGATGCGCAGGGAGAGCAATACCTGGGTTGGGGTGGGAAGTGGGAAGTGGAACACAACTTCTTGGCTACTCTCCTTTCCCACCAGTCTTCTTAGGCCAGTAAGGACAGTTTGACTAGGACCCAACTTAGGATACAGCTGCTGGTCTTTCCTTTTTAAATTAAAATATTTACTGTGCTAAAACCGGTTTGGCTCAGTGGATAGAGCGTCGGCCTGCGGACTGAAGGGTCCCAGGTTTGCTTCCGGTTTAGGGCATGTACCTGGGCTGCGGGCACATCCCCAGTAGGAGATGTGCAGGAGGCAGCTGATCAATGTTTCTCTCATCATCGATGTTTCTAACTCTCTATCTCTCTCCCTACCTCTCTGTAAAAAAAATCAATAAAATATATTAAAAAAAATATATTTACTGAGATAATTATAGGTTGATATGTATTATAGGTAAGAAATAATACAAAGAGATCCCTTACACACTTTGCCCAGTTTACCCCAATGGCAATATTATGCAAAGCTATGGTATAATCATAACCAGAATACTGACATTGATATAATCCACTGATTTATTCAGATTTCCTCCATTTTACTTCTACTTAAGTTGTATGTATTAAATTCTACACAATTTAGTCACCTGTGTAGGTTTGTATCCACCACTAGTAAAGATGCTGAACAGTTCCAACACCACAGGATCCCTTATGTTACCCCTTATAATAACACCTGCCTCTTTCCTGTGCTCATCCCTAACCTCTGGCAATCTGTCTAAAACAGTGATGGCGAACCTTTTGAGCTCGGCGTGTCAGCATTTTGAAAAACCCTAACTTAACTCTGGTGCTGTGTCACGTATAGAAATTTTTTGATATTTGCAACCATAGTAAAACAAAGACTTATATTTTTGATATTTATTTTATATATTTAAATGCCATTTAACAAAGAAAAATCAACCAAAAAAATGAGTTTGCATGTCACCTCTGACACACGTGTCATAGGTTCGCCATCACTGATCTACAACTTTTAAAACTATGTCATCTCAAAAATTTATATAAATGGCCCGGCTGGTGTGGCTCGTGCAGCTCAGTGGTTGACCCATGAACCAGGAGGTCACGGTTTGATTCCTGGTTAGGGCACATGCCCAGGTTGTGGGCTGGATCCCCAGTAGGGGGCATGCAGGAGGCAGATGTTTTTATCTATCTCCCTTTCCCTTCCTCTCTCTGAAAAAAAAAACCCAAACCAACAAATAACCAAAACAAACCCCACAGAAACTTTAAAAAAATAAAGATGTGCTTTTAAAAAATTTATATAAATGGAATTATATAGTTTATAACTTTATGGGATTGGCATTTTTCACTCAGCGTAATTCCAAGTTGTTGCATGTATCAATAACTTGTTGCTTTTACTTGCTGAATAGTAAGTACTCCATGGTATGTATGAACTACAGTTTATTCACCTGTTGAAAATTATCTAAGCTGATTCCAATTTTTGGCTATTACCATGAAAAATTCTATGAATGTTCATCTACAGATTTTTATAAGAAAGTATATTTTCATTTTTTGGGATAAATGCCCAAGAATGCAATTGCTGGATTGTGTGGTAATTGGACATTTAATTTTAGAAGAACCTGCCAACAGAGTAGCTATACCATTTCACATTCCCACCAGCAATGTATGAGTGACCCACATCCTTGCCAGCACTTGATATTTTTACTTTAGCCATTATGATATATGTATATGATATCTCATCGCAACTTTAATATGTGATTTGCAAACATATGTTCCTTATTTTTTCATCCTTTTCACAGGGCTATCATAAAGAACTTTTTAGTATTGATAAAATCTAATTTATCATTTTTTCCTTTTATGGGTTTTTCTTTTGGTGTTAAGACTAAGAACTCTTTGCCTAGCTCCTGAAGATATCCACTTATGTTTCTCCCTAAAGGTTTGATATTTTACATTTAAATCTTTGATCTATTTTGAGTTAATTTTTGTATAAGATATGAAGCTTCTCCACTATGGATTTCAATTGCTTTGGCAATTGAAAAAGTTATCCTTCCCCCATTGGTTTTTTTTTTTTAAATCGGTTTTGTACCTTTTCCAAAAAATTAGTTGAGCATCTTTGTGTGGGTCTATTTCTGAGTTCTCTCTTCTGTTCCATTGGTAGAGGGTGTCTATCCCTCTACCAATACCACACAGTTTTGATTACTATGGCAACATAGTAAGCCTTAATATTACTTTCTTCTTTCTTAAGAGATTTGGCTATTCTAAGGCCTGTGCTTTTCCATCTAAATTTTATTTATTTATTTAAATATACATTTATTGATTTCAGAGGAAGGGAGAGGGAGAGAGAGATAGAAACATCAATGATGAGAGAGAATCATTGATTGGCTGCCTCCTGCACGCCCCCTACTGGGGATCAAGCCCACAGCCTGGGCATGTGCCCTTGATTGTAATCAAACCGGGGACGCTTCAGTCCCCAGGCAGACGCTTTATCCACTGAGGCAACCCAGCTAGGGCTAAATTTTAGAATAAGTTTGTCTATGTCTACAAAAACTCCTGCTGGCATTTTCATAGGAGTTGCATTAAACTTATAGATCAATTTGGGGAGAATTGACATCTTTACCAGGTAGAGTCTTCTAATCCATGAACATGATATGTTCCTTCATTTATTTAGGTCTTCTTGGATTTCTTTAATATTTTGTAATTTTCAGCATACAGATCCTATACATGTTTTATTAGGTATATATCTAAGTATTTCTTTTTTGGGGGAGCACTTGTAAATGGGTATTTTTTTTTAAGTTCCATATGTTTATTGTCAGTACTGTATATAGAAATGTGATTCATTTTATATCCTGGGACCTTGTAAACTCACTTATTAGTTCTATGCTGCTTGTCTTTAATAGTTGGGCCAAGAGATCTCAGGAGGGTCCAAAGCATTAGAGGAAAACAGATATAGGGCTGGGACTGCCACAAAGCAGCAGCCATCTGCCCCTCAGAGCTGATTTATAGGAGTCAGCAGAGGCGCTGAATATCAGCTTTATACCTGAGGGTGTTCTAGACTTATCCCCACTGCCACCTGTTAGATTCCCCCAGCCCCAAGTTGGTCACTGGGCTCATTCTATGGGGCACTAACTGTACTCTGTCTCAGACCATACCCACAACGAACACTGTGACTTTAGTCCCTTGTATACCTTCCTGCCTTCCCAGCTGTACTCTGCTTACCTGGCCGCTTATCTCTTCTCTCCGGAGTAGCCGAATGGCCAGGCGCAGTAGCCCCACCACTGCCCGATCCACAAGAAAGCAGAAATCCTGTGCCTGGACACATAGGTGATATAGATGGTCTCGAACAGTCTGCCACACACAGCCCACTCGGTCCCTTAGGAACATAAGAGATGGGGATAGTCTCAGCTAGAGAGGTCACTAGGCAATAAGGCTCCCTTTGTGATTCAGGCTAGGCCAGGATTGGGCAAACTTTTTGACTCGAGGGCCACAATGGGTTCTTAAACTGGACCGGAGGGCTGGAACAAAAGCATGGATGGAGTGTTTGTGTGAACTAATATAAATTCAAAGTAAACATCATTACATAAAAGGGTACGGTCTTTTTTTTTTTTTTAGTTTTATTCATTTCAAACGGGCCGTATCCGGCCCGCGGGCCGTAGTTTGCCTACGGCTGGGCTAGGTCTTTCAGGGCTCACTGGTATTATACGCTGAGCAGACAGGAATAACGAGCAAGCTTCTCCTCCACTGCCTATAGCTTCATGTGCTTCTTGTCCCTAGAGCCCACTCAGCAAGAAGGCTCTAGGCTTCCATCCCTCTGGAATAAGCTCAATGTGAGGCCTGCTAAAGAGGCCTTCTACCTGTTCTCTAGCACAATCCTCAACAGCATCTCCAGGCAGAAAGCAGCATCCTCCTCATCATATGTCTCTTCATCTGGTGTCACTGAGACGAGAGCCTAGAACAGAACAACAGCAGAAAAGTAGGCAGCCACTGCCCTGCCCTGACAGAAATTGACTTTACATCACTGCCCCTATCTCCCCTCCCAGATTCAGCCAGCCCTTCCTTTTCTGTCCTCTTCATTCTGTACCTTCATGAGCTCCTGCAGTGACTCCAGCTGGAGAAACTTGCTTTCTGTGATCATCTTTTCTGGGTCACATTGCTACAGGGGGCACAAGAGAAAAGGAAGGTGTCAGTGACAAGGGGTAGAGGAAAGTGAACTTTCTTAAGAGCCAGAGAGAGAGCAGGAGTCAGTTCTGGTCACAAGCTCTCAATGATTCTATTCTTCAGTTCACAGTCCAGTGGGGAGGGGTCCAGGGGTAGGCAGGCAGTTACCTTGATACACTCTAAGGCCACTCTCTTAGCCTCCTGGTTCTCAGTGGATGGGCCCCGCACGCTAGACTGCTCAGTGCCACTTAGTGTCAGCCAGCTCACAAAGCTCAGCACTGTCGACTCTCCTCTGTAGAAACAGTATAAACCCTGGTGAACTCCAAAGTCACATTCTCTCTCCCCAAGGCCTTTAGCCTCTGATCTGCCCTTACCGGTTTGATGGTATCTCCTCCCGTAGTAGAGAGATCTTGCCATTGGGATCCACAAAATCTTCTACCTGGGAAAGCAGGTCAAAAATAATTTCTTTCTACATGTCCTTTGCATTTCTTGCTCCCCCATGCAAAGTTCTCTGGCTTTCTTCTTGTAGCTCTCTGCTCTACACTATTGATTGGGCCCCCACCATATGGTGACTGGCAATGACTTCTACCAGTCTTCCTTGACAGCTAGGCCCCACTCAAGACCTGTGGTCTTACATTTGAGGTATTCCTGGTAAGCTTCAGCAGGCATCAGGCCCAGTGATACTCTCAACCAGTTCTATATACTAGCAGCATATATGCTTGGAGCTCTTGCCTTGCTACTAATTTTTTTTTTTTAAATTCCAGAGAGGAAGGGTGAGGTAGAGAGAGATAGAAACATCAATGAAGAGAGAGAATCATTGATTGGCTGCCTCTTGCACGCCACCTTCTGGGGATCGAGCCCACAACCCGGGCATGTGCCCTTGAATTGGAATCAAACCTGGGACCCTTCAGTCTACGGGTCTACGATCTATCCACTGAGTCAAACCAGCTAGGGCTTGCCTTGTCACTACTGATTAGTCTCCTACCAAGAATTACCTCCACCATAGCCTTGGGCAGCAGTTGGGCTCGGGAGAGCTGTAGCATGGCCTCCATGATATTTTTCCAGCCCTCTCGAAGGATGTCGCCATGACGATGGGCCAAATGGAATACTGTCTTGGCTGCAATGTGGGCTTTAGGGTTGCTTCCAAACACACTGGGCAGGTTCTCAATAGACTGGAAAACAAGATGGGAAGAAGTGTAGGGCCTGGAAAAAGAGAACCTCTTAGGCCTCAACCTATGGTACCACGAGGGTCCTTCTGCTGTATTCAATCCCCAATACTAGTAGGAAGGGCTAACCTGGATAAGGCCTTCCCTACTACTGCATAGCCTTTCCTATCCCCAGTTACATGAGTGATGCTATTCTCATTCTAGGGTGTACAAGACAGAAATAGCTTAAGCTCTATTGTAATCAAGTGGGAGGTGAGGAAATATGCTGAGGGAATCATCTCTGAAGATAAAAGTAATCCATGGCTAAAAGAGGTTCTCCTTTGGAACTCTAGGTACATATTCCACCTCCCCCTCCCCCAACACACACACACACACACTCACCTCACTACTGAGAGCTGTGAATTTGCACAAAGAGATGATGAGATTGTCAAAGACATCGCTGAGACCATAGTGAGCGGAGATCATGGCACACTTCCTGTAATGTCACCCCCATCCCAGAAACAGAGTTACTGGAAGGCCGGGCAGCCCTTCCAACTCCCTGAGGAGGACTGCTTGGGATTCTTCCCCAATCAGTCCCAGGAAGAAACCTTTTACTCTTAAGTCTGTTTAAAAGTGAGTTTTCCTGAGATCAACCAAAGAACTTGTATGAATATATGTATAAGCCATGGACAAAAACAATAGGGTGGTGAAGGCCTGGGGTAGGAGGTGGGGATGGGCTAGATTACAGTGGTTCTCAACCTTCCTAATGCCTCAACCCTTTAATACAGTTCCTCATGTTGTGGTGATCCCCAATTTCATTTTTATAAATTGAACATAATTAAAGGATAGTGATTAATCACAAAAACAATATGTAATTATATGTTTTCCGATGGTCTTAGGCGACCCCTGTGAAAGGGTTGTTCGACCCCCAAAGGGGTCATGACCCATAGGTTGAGAACTGCTGGGCTAGAAGAAGTCCATGGGGGTGGGGGGAAGGGGACCTATGTAATACTTTCAACAATAAAGAGTATTAAAAAAAAAAAGAGTGAGCTTTCCCAAGCTTCGGCCTCCCTCCAAAAACTCAGGAAGAACCAACTCTAAAGAAAATAAGAGTAGAATTCAAAGAGGTATGGAGGCAACCATGTTAGCTCAGAGAGGTGGTTAAGAGGTCAGTACTAAGGCTAAAGGTGAGCTACCTGAAGCCTGAGATGGCTTTCTGGATGATTGTCTCCTCAAGGCTTTTGTCAAAGACGTAAGAGAGAGCAGCAATAGTGGGGCCCCATGTCATGGTGAAGAGGTCAAGATCGTAGCTACCAGCAGGCACACGTAGGAATATGCCCTCTGGGGTGGCACCTCGATGAAGCAGTACATTCCATACATAGTTCTCCCGAACCAAGCCTGTCTGCTCCTCGGGCATCACAATTTCTTCATTCCTATCAGAAAGTAAGAGAATGAGTAGGTGCACTGCTATAAACCTGACTGCTCTCAAACTAGGATAAGGGACTTTAACCCTTATCCACAAATGAGAGGCCATCAAAATTGAAGTTCAGTGGTTGGCTTCCCACACATGAGGGAGAAAGAGGTGTGCCGTAATTCTCAAGGACCTGTCTCTAAGTGAGGCCTTTAGTTCTATAGTAAGATAAACAATTCTACCTTTTCTGATTTGTAGTAAAGAACTAAGTGTCCCATCTCTGACCTCTGATCAAAAATAATTTCTTTCTACATGCAACTGGAGGGGACTAGACAGGAAAAGTCAGCTGCTCTGGGTTCAGGAAATGGGATCAGGACACTCCACTTAGCAGGGACAGTTTGGAACCTGGCTTAAAGTACTAGTCCCAATATTGTTCAGGTTTCTTTAAGGAAGAAAAGAGTTTGGAGAGAGGGTTTGCCCAGCTACTGTAAGTCCTAAGGCTAAATCCAGGGCATATGAGTTATTGCAGCCTGATATGACTCTAAAATCTGGAAAAGGGAGCAGTGTTCTACTTATCAGAGATGCTACATCATCCTTCATACATACTCACTTGATGGCATGGTACATATCTTCCAGGATGTCTTGTTCAAAGTCCTTTCCTCCATTCACACCTTTTAGGTTTTTGCGAAACTCCTAGAGACAGACCAAGAAGCTTTGCCCCTAATGTCAATGCTGAAGCCCCACCCAAGGAACCCTGGGTCTGTGATAAATAGGACTTAGGAAACAGTAAGTGAAAGAACCCACTTCCCCACCCGTTCTTCCTCTGGATTGGCCAGCCTTCCCTGATTTCCAGAACCCTGTCGACTATGCCCACTGGACATCCACATCATTTCTGCTTTCTCCAAAGCTTGCTGGATCTTCTCTGCCTTGGCTGGGATTCAAGCTTACCTCCAGGGTCATGGGTGCATTCTGTTTACGAACATTGTGGTTGTGCTGGTCAGTATTAAGCATGATGACAGCATAGGCCAGGGCAAAGCAGGCATCACTATTGGCAAATGGGGAGCCATTACAATTCTGAAAAAGCAAAGACCCCACCTGTGTCAATGCCCTTCTCTGGCCCATTAAACCCTCAGCACCAACCCACTGGATCAATGCTGACACAGAGGAGAGGTACCACCCAGAAAGTGGCCAATCTCTTGCCAACTCCTTAAACAGAAGCTAGACTGGAAAGTTCACTTTCCAGTGATGATGCTCTTAGCCTTCTTAGGAGAGTAGCTGTGTCCCTCAGTTGGAACCAAAGAAACCTTCAGTCAAATTAACTTGGGAGGTTAGGCTTAGCCCCTGCCACTCAAACTCACCCTCCAATGCTCTGTGAATGCCTCCAGCAACCTCTGGATGACTGGTGCTTCCCCAGGCAAGCGGAAGGCTTCCAGGTAGAGGCGAAGAGCTTCATCCAGTCTAAGACCCTGAAAGCTGAAGGTGCTATAGGGAGAGGAAGAAGGATGATGCTGAAGATATGTAAGCTACAAATGTTAGGTTCTCTATTAGCTACAGTTCTTCTAACCTTCTCCTACTGGAAAAGAACAGTCTGAGGGTGCTAGCAAAGAGAAGGCATCTCCTGGCTATTTCTAACACAGACCAGCATTTGACAACTCCTAACCTTAGTATTTTTCATATCAGCGCATTCTTGCCTTTCTTAGAAATCTCATCCCCTGGGGCCCAGAACCTATCCTGTGTTCAGGGACCCTGCTCCATCCTAGCTCCCAAAGCTATCTTGCTCTTTTAGATCTAACAGATAAAAGTGATGGAAAGAGGAAGAGTGTGTGACCTGGGTCACTAACAGAAACTAATGGAGACTGCTTTTAGGGAAGGATGCTGTCTCTCCAAATGATCACCAACTATGTCCCATATTTCTTGCAGCTTCCTCACCTCACAAAACTCTCCAAGAGGTCAATGTTTTTGCGGTCACTCACAAACTCTCCAATCATCTTCTTGTCCAACCGAGGGTTTTCTCGAAGCCATTGGGCTACCTCTGTATTGTCCATTGGGATGGTGAGGAGGCCTTTCTCCTGTAGAAACTGGATTCCCTTCTTTGGTTTCTGGTTGAATTGCTCTGTGCCAGTGATCAGAAGCTGGAAAAAAAATACTAGAGGTATTAGAAACTGCTCTTCCGTTAACCAGATAAGGCCAGGCTGGAATTCATCATAGTCCACAGCTTGTTACCTAACAGTCTCCTAAAATGTGGTTCTAAGTGACTCTAGGGCTAAGGCTGATCGTTCTGGCCCTAGCTTTCCTCAGTCTTCATGTCTTATCAGAGCTGGCTGAAGAGCTCCTTTTCACTCCTTTCCTGAGTGCTTAAGATGCATAGGACAGCCCATAGCCTACTCCATCTATAGGATCATGAAAAAAGTAGAAGTGAGTAGAGAAGGGTTTCTTTTCTACAGTTTTACAGCCATCCCTGGCATCTGTTTATGGGCAGCGTCTGGTTTATAGCCTAGCTTGATTTCCCCATCTTTCTTTGATTTTCTAGCTCTTGAGGCCCTGAGGTTTGAAGGAAAAGGTGAACTAACTATGATAACTTAACCTTCTGTCTGTCTACTCACAGCCCTGCAATCAAGGGCACACATAAACCAAAGTCATTTAGGCTAGCAATAAGAGGAAGAAAGGGTTAAACAGAAGGTTTTCAGTGTGTTTTCTTAACACACAGTTATTTGAACTTTACTAAAACACCAGGATTAATTTCAATTTCCCTTTATTGCCAATCATCACCCCAGAGCTCAAGATGACCAGACCAATAATCTTCAGGGATCCACATGATATCAGCTACCAGGGCTCTTGTGACCACCAGTAACACTTGACTCTCAGAACAGCAATTGTCCCATGGTAGGCATGACTATCTACATGGCTTTGGAGTAAGGGAAGGACTTGAAAGAAAACTGGAGATTGCTGAAGTACCAACAAGTCCAGATTAGCCTTAGGAAATTGTACAATGAGCTGCTAGACTGTCCCTCATCTTCTGGGATAGAAACCCTACAAAGAACACTCTGACAGAAGTGGGTAGAAGCTGGGCTCTGGATACATCTGTATGTACCTTCTTTTTGTTTTTAATTTCAATCAGTTCCCGTGGATCTGGCAGGAGACAGGAAAATCGAGGTGGCTTCCGGGTAAACTTTTTGTCAGCTAGGAATGGGAGGCAGAGCGGGAAAAACCCATTAAGACCTCTTTTACCAGGAAGTGACTTTTGGAAATTGCTGATACATTCTACAGTGAAAAAGAATGCCTCAGAAATTTTCTTGTCCTCATCCATTTCCCACTTCCTTAGAGGTTCTATCTTCTAGGGCTCCATATGTCTTCTTTCCTCTCGCTGGGTTTGAAGGCATGGTGAACAGCTAAGGTTCACTCAGGTACTACCCTAGGGTGTCTCTGTTTCCCCACCTCTGCTCTCCACCAGGAACCCCAGTTAATCTGGTTTAGGATTACAGACACCCAGTACCCACCCCCAGAGTCACCAGCTTCCTCCAGATCATTGCATCCTGGCTTCCCATGTTCTGCTGGCAGCCGCCCTCCACCTGGAAGATGCAGGCCTAGGATGTCTGGGGCCATGCCTACAGCTTTCCCATCGCTGGCTGCTCTCTCAGCTGGTAAGAGAGAAGAAGATAAGTGAAGACTTATGGAGTAAGCTGCAGGAGAAGTTGAGTCCCTGGTCAAGGAGATCTGCATTCTCCCACATAGGTTGCCAGCCTTGAACAGGACAAACACAAGCTCAAACAAACAGTCACTATCCCAGGTCGGCCAAGCATTAGATTATAGAATTTAATAAAGAAATTAACCAGTCACTTTCCTTGATCTTCTGCAACCTCAATCTCAAGGGGAAGTTTGAGAAGATTCATTAGAGTGAAGGGAGATACTGGGGGTGAGGGAAGGTAGGACCTGGAACTTTTAGGGACAGAAGTCCTATATCCTTTCATTTATATTTTATTTTCTCTCCATAAATAATTCTGTAAAAAAGCCAAAGTGTGGAGAAGAAAGGGTAAAGTCTGCTAATCTGCTTGCTTGGCCTGTGATTCAAACCACCAAACCTCAAAAACACAGAATATGGAGTACCCCAGAGGAAGTGATATAAGAGCAGGAAAAGAATTCAGAGTAGAGAAGAGATAAGCATAGAACCCTGAGATCCTCGAAGTAAGAAATGTCTCTTACTATTGCTGACTTCTCGGGTACCGTCTACTGCCTCATAGCTAGGTCTGGCAGCTTCTTTCTTCTCTTGCTGGGTAAGGTTGTTGAGGACTTTAGCCTGGCAGTGGGCTTCAGTGCTGTTAATCACTGTCAACAGGGCATCAAGAGACAGTAGATGTGTTGTATAAAGCTGACCAGACACAGGAAAGGCATTCTGGAAAGTAAATAGATCCAGTAGACTTGAGCTTAGAATACTTTACACTTAACTGATTCTTTTCCAAAAATCCCAAACTTCCTATAACTTCTACATTGAAATGCCTTTCTTCTTCCTGTTCCCCAATTCTCAAATGTTTCCCTCCCTGTATTTAGCTTTCTTACTACAACCAGAGAGATTTCCTTAATATAGCCTTCTTTCTAGAATCCAGTGATAATGCTCAGCACCTTGGACAGCAGCTTGGTGAGGTCTTCAAAGAGGTTGGAACAGTAGTAGTCACAATCATAGTTGATATAGAGCTCAGTGACAAAGCTGGGGATGTGCCAGAGCTGCACAATGGCCTCCAGTGCCATCTCCTTCATCTCATAAGGCATCTTAGGGTTCTCCATAGTGATGATCTCCATGAGCTTTTTGATGTACATCTGGCAATAACCCAATAATTGCCATTTGGGTGGGAAAAGAATTCAAAATAGGAAGAAAAAAAATTGGACAGAAAAAATATTAAACAGGAAGCAAAAGCCCTGTCAGGAGGCATGCATTAAGAGACACTTATATGGTGAACACACAATACATTGTACAGATGATGTGTTGCGGAATGGTGCATCTGAAACCTGTATAATTTTGTTAACCAGTGTTACCCCAATAAATTAAATAAAAAGACCCCTAAAAAATAGATACTTATAGCTATTCCATTCCCTAAATACATCCCCTCTTTGGCCTCCATGTTTGGGGATAAGGCCTGATTCTCTAGCTCATGCCTGATCCAAACAAGTCTCCTGTTGCCCTTTCTGTGCGATGTGAGCCGCCTGTCCTATTCAGAGGTCCTTCTTGCAATTTGGTGGCTAAGCTGGCTTGACTTGCCTGGCTGTGTTGCAGAGGGGCTGCTAGGCAGAAGGGTAGACCAACTCATGGTGAGGTTACCTGCTAGTCCTCATATTTGGGTTCTCCCATTTTATCGTCAGCCCATTTTCTCTAGGTTCCTTTTGATTTCTCCCTAAAGAGGCCAACCAATAAACCAAACTAGAGAGGCTAGAAGCATGCTCCTACAGAAGCCCCAAAATCTCACCCATGACAGAGTTAGCTGCACTGATGATGCATCTTCCTACTTTTCATCTTTCAAGGTTGAGAAACTCACCTCCAATTGGAACTTGAGGTGCTCCCTCATGCTCTCAAACAGTAGGAAGCACACCCGCAGGGAAGCAGCATAAAGGTTCATTCGCTCTATGCTGAGTAGCTGGAGATCAGAGTAGGGTAGGCATTAGGTTTCTGAACCTAACTATGGTTCAACCAAGAAAAAAGCAGGAGAGCAAACAGTGAAGTTTTCAATAAGGTTGTGCTCTGAGGGGATTCTATATCTAGCCATTCCTATATTTCCCTTTGGCTTCCAGAGTCCCCAGAAATTAACAGTCATCTTGACCATGACTACTGGCCAAATGGGGAGAGAGGTTCTTTTCTGGGTCCTATCATGAATCAGTCAAACCTCCCTGTGCTTCCCTAACTCCATGAGAGACCTTGAAAAACAACCAGGAGCTCTGAGCCCCTCTAGAAATCCAGTCTTACCTGGAATAAGTGGCGGCACATCTCATCCTTAATGAGGCCCAAGAGGGTTTGGCACTGGGCTACAGGGGCTGACTCAAGAGCCACTGTCAGCAAATGCAGTCCCATGTGGATCATAACCTCGGAGTTGTGTCGGTCATGTGGATTGGTGAGGGAGATGAGGAACCGGAAGAGCTCTCGGACGCAGGGAAGACCATAGGGGACCAAAGCTGTACCTGGGAGAAGGCCAGGAGGGAAGTGGGACTCCCTAGAAACAACTGGATTGATAGCTTGGCCTAGCTTTGCCCTGCGTTTTACAAGGCAATTTCAGATTAGTGACTTCAAGAAAAAAAAATTGTTTTCTTCTGGGGAAGTAAGGAGCCTACTTATTTATTGAAGGGAGTCAGAACCGATGATCCTACTTTTCTATTAAAAGTCCCAAGTGCCCTAGCTGGTTTAGCTCAGTGGATAGAGCATTGGCTTGGGACCTGAAGGGTCCCTGGTTCTATTCCAGTCAAGGGCACATGCTGGGGTTACAGACTTGATCCCCAGCAGGGGGTGTGCAGGAGGCAGCCAATCAATGATTCTCTCTTATCAATCATGTTTCTCCCTTTCCCTCCCTCTCCCTTTCTCTCGAAAATCAATAAAAATATATTTTAAAAAAAGTCCCAAGCTTTCTATTCTTCCCTCTCACTTCTTATTGTCCACCAAAGCCCCTCTCTCTATAAGTTAGGGAAGGGCTCCATCCATGCCAACAGCCCTCTGACTTGATTCCATTTCCTGACTAGAGCTCGAACTAGCAGATGCTACATGTCCAAGACAGTCTAGGCTCAGGCAGCTTAGTGGATTGGATGGGGGGGAGTGAAGAGGCAGAGCCTATCTAAGGGTACTCACCTTCTTTCTGGGAGGACTGTGTAAAGCGCACACCTCGGGGATTGACGTAATCCATGTCATGTACAGAGGCAGAATCAGAGTGGTCAACAGGGGATGTGCATTCTTCTAACACTTCAGGGATAGATTCCACCGACGCTGACTGAGCCTTTTCCACATGGGCCCCTTCCTGCTGGGACCAGTAGCAGGGGGATAGAGAAGAGGGATGAAGCAAGAGCAACTCTGAACTTACTTTCCTGAAATATCTGTCATCCAAGTGTGTCTAATGGATTTCAGGTGTCGGGGCCAGCTTAGTGGGCTATGAATCAATGGAAGGAATATGGACTCAGAAAACATGTCCTGAGGAATCACTGACCTATAATGATTCGAACTCTAGAAGCAATAGAGGCTCTTTTAGGCTGGAGATTTAGATCATTATCTTCCAGAAAAAGCCACAGGCAGCTCCCTCACCTTTGCCAAGTACTTCCTATCTGTATGCATAACTTGATAAATCCCATGAGCTAACTCTCACAGTGAGTCATATCGTAGGTTTTTTAGGCAGCACAGCTAATTCTAGGAAACAGGGAAGAACCCACCCTACCCCAACCATCTTTTTAGCCAACGCCTGGATAAAGGATCTAAAGGATCAAGCTAATTTCCACAGTGGAAGTCTGGAGAGGGGCCTTTAGAAATGAAAGCCATACCTGGGAGTCAGGCTGCTCAGGAACCCCTAGCTCACTGCTGCCAGGCTCTGTAGCTGTGCTGTACCCTGAAGAGCCAGGTTGCTCCAGGTCAGTGAGGTCCTCCTTAGAAGTGGCCTGGGAGGAGCACTCCAGGCCACTGTCTGTAGAGGGGCTGACCACTGCTGAGGCAGCTTCTGAACTTGCAGAGGAGATAGGAGTGGGCACATCAATGAAGGGCATGCCACCTGCCAAGCAAAGTAAGTGAGGCTTAAAGAAGAGACACTCTGTGGGAAGCATGGTACCAAACTGGTACCTTTATGGTACCAGAACTGTTACCTTTATGGTACCAGAGCTGTTCTTAGATTGCATACTAATCTCTGTATACACTGATCTCTACAGTAGTCAGAGTTCCCCTGGAAGGAGAACAAACTTAAGTCACTGACGAATTTCTAAATGGTCACTGTCTGTTCTTGACCTGGAGTTTCCCATTTTTGCTCTCAGCAGAAAGAAACCAAAGCCCTTCAGTTGGCTGGTCTTCAATGTCAAAATCCCTGAGAGAGAGAGAGAGAAAGAGAGAGAGAGAGAGAGAGCCCTGCCTGTTTTGCTCAGTGATTAGAGTGTCAGCCTGCAGACCAAAGGATCATGGGTTCAATTTCCAGTCAAGGGTACATACCTTGGTTGGATCCCTGGTCCTGGCCCGGGTAGGTATGGGAGGCAATCAGATGATGTGTCTTACCAGTTCATGTTTCTCTCTCCACCGCCCCCTGCCCCCGCCCCCCAACCTCCTCCCTCTCTTCCCTCTCTATTTTAATCAGAAGAAGCAACCCAGGGCACTCACCAGTGAAGTTAGAGGATAAGGTGGTTCCATTGGAGATGGGTAGCTCTGAACCTGGTATAACTTTGGTCATATGGCGTGGGGGCCGGGGGGATCTCTTCTGTTTTTTCCACTTGGATGAATCACTCATGCCTCCTGCTCTCATTTTCAGCTGGAAATATCACACCTCATTAGCACTGGTATTCAAACTAAAACTTTATCCCTAAAATCTCCCTTCTCTTGGTTCTACTTGTTCCTAGAAAAAGCCTATACCCTGTATCTGTGCCAAAGGAAGAATCTACACCATCA
>NW_006285779.1:2808121-2824545 GCF_000327345.1 Myotis davidii
GCACTTTGCAAGTAAGCCTGACAGCCTCCATGTTGAAGGTTACATTCTACTTTTAGGTTGGCCATTGATAGGGCCCAGCTCTTACACATCACTTGCTTCCCTGAGTCCTGGGTGGCAATCCTGAGACCTAGATGGTGCCCAACCCTCCTGCAGGAAGGATAAGGGCAGGGACTCTTTTGCCTGGAGCTTTACATCTACAGGTCCTAGACTCTTGGGCTTTCCTCCTTAACTACCTGCAGAAGTTGCCTATTCCTAGTTCTTATCCAATTAGGAAAGCCTACTCCTTCCCAGCCAGACTCTTAGCTATTCTGTTGCTTCATGAACTGGGCCATACCCCTCACTGTATGGAATTTCTGCATCAAACTGGTCAAAGGCTCATTCCTTGGAGTTAAGAGGAGGGACATCTCAATTGGTTTGTGGAATTAAGGATCTAGGGTCATGTCATGTGTTGCTCTGCTCTCTGCTACTCCCAATTTTTATATATCAACTAGAGGCCCGGTGCACGACATTCATGCACTGCGGATGGTGGTGGTGGTGGTGGTGGTGGTGGTGGTTTCCTCAGCCTGGCCTACGCTCTCTCGCAGTCTGGGAGCCCTTGGGGGGATGTCCAACTGATGGCTTAGCCCCGCTCCCCAGAGGAGCGGGCCTAAGCTGGCAGTCAGACATCCTTAGTGCTGCTGCGGAGGCGGGAGAGGCTCCCGCCACTGCAGCTGTGCTCGCCGTGAGCCTGGCTTCTGGCTGAGCCACCAGGGGGCAACTCCTGCATCGAGTGTCTGCCCCCTGGTGCTCAGTGCAAGACATAGCGACTCGTCTTTCCACCGTTCGGTCAATTTGCACAGTAGCCTTTTATTTTATAGGATTATTATATAGGATGAGACCTCCTGTCCTTCTCACTGTGGGGGTCTTTCTAGATGCAATTTTATATTTTCAGATGGTAAGGCTACTGATTTCTTAGGCTCTTGCTCCATTCCATTTCCCTCTCTCTTGCTATATTTCTATTCTTCCTATAGCTTCCTTTTAGTCACAAAGGAAAATCTCTATCATCTATTGACTATTCTAGGATATAAGTTTTTATGACTTCGTTTAGGCCCATTTTGTTTTCCTAGTCCTGATGCCTTCTCAGTTAGGATTTGAAACCAGTTCCCTTATAGAGTTACACCAAACTGTTCCTAGACTGATGGACCATCCTGAATTGGGCAACAGCAATTCTCTTCCGAGAACCATCAGAATGACTCTAAAGACAGTAGAGGTACGTTTCCTCCCCGACTCTTTCTAAAGGCTGAATATATCTATATTAACCTTGGCCTGTTCAATTCCTTCTGATATTTGGGGAATAGGCTCTCTTCTTCAACTTTCCCCAAGTTCTCCAGAACCTGGATAACTTTTGATCCCTTACTTAGAAACGACATAATTCTTCCTTCCCTACCCATAGCTTCACCCGTAAAGGAGAGAAGTCTAGGAGCTGAGCTCTGCCCCTAGCTTTTAGTAACATAGCAATAGCCTTGTGTGGTCACTTCCTGTCTATCCATCTCCAAAATGCCTGTAGTCATATGCCTAGAATGGAGCTTCAAGTACTCTGAGCACTGTGGCTAAGCAGGAAATACGATACTCTCTCTAGGAACCATGGAGGCTCATTTGGGTCAAGTTCATCAGAGGGAGGAAAATGTTCTGGAGGTAAGAACCAGCCAAACACAAAGACAGATAAGAAGCCCAAGAGATCAATGAGGGAAAATAATAACCTCCTGGCTTTGTTTGCAATTGTCACTGAGCTCCAGAAAGTACTATCATCTGGATCTACTTTTATAAGATATCCTTTCTCTCCAGGCAGCTCCTCCTACCCATTTCAGGAACTCTAGGTAGTCCTACTTCCACAGAGAAGCCAGTTACTCATTAATATTTCTCCCCACAACAGGATCCCTCTTTCCTGTTTCCTTCTCTATCTCAGCAAAGCTAGCTCCAACCTGATCATTTCAGTGAGTGTTCTCTGCCTCCTGGCTAGAGTAGGGACAAAGAGGCTGCCAGTTCTCACAAATGTCTCTGCCCTTAAAAATTATAGCCGTGCTTCCTGTCCTAAGGTGCTAAGGTAGGGGGTGGGCAGTAGATGTTCATGGGACCCTCACCATCATATTCATATAACTCTATATTACCAAAGGACAGTATAAGCTTTACAAAGAAATGGTAGGTCCTAAATTAATAATCATGGCAAAATACTAGGTAGCCAATGAAGAGACCTGCAACTTGAGATTAGGCAAGCACACACATGGAACTTGAGGCAATGCATGCATGCATGCATGAAAAAAAAAAAAATAGGCCTATGGACTCTCCAGCTAGGTATACACACCACACACACACACACACACACACACACACACACACACACATTTCTTTTTATATTCAATGACCTGGATGTCCAAAACCATATTGCTAGCATGCACACTATTGTGATAGATAGCCTAGACAGCTCATACCTCCTTCTCTCCCTCTTCCTCTTAAGAGAGGGATATGGGTATTAGAGTAATCTTTAGCTTGGGCCTCTCCACTAAGCTCCCATATATCTTGACTTTTAAAGGATAGAGGGCATCTTTGCAGATCCCAAAGTTCGCCCAGTGTCCTGGGCTATCCTTGCATCTGGCTCCTTTTCATCCATTTAGTTTTAAACCTTGGAAAAGCCTCTTTAATGGTAACAAAAAGTAAATGAATAAAAGACCACAATTAGATGGACTACCCTTTCCTTCTAAACCAAGTTCAGGTACCCAGATAAGAGTCAAGGGTTGTGCTTAAGTTCTCTATACCAGCTGTGAGACAGAAAAAGAGTAGAAGAGGAAAGGGTTTTACTTGGAGGTCCCTCAGCATTTCCCTAGAAATGGTAGATATTAAGCCTCCCCACAATATGTCAGCAGGACCCAAGTTCTCTATCTAGGCTCACTATATGATACACATCACCAGTTTAAGGATTCCTTCTGCCTCCAGGCAACTAGATGCCCAAGGAAAATTATCAATACTGCAAAGCTACAAACACATGCAACTCTTCCAAAGCCATGCTTTGTTACTAAGGAGGGGTAAGTTGTGCTCTAAACAATGGAAATGGGACCCACATATTACGTATAAAAAATAAGCATTTAAATAAATAAATATAAAGGGGAGAAAGGAGAGGGAGAGGGAGAGAGACCTTGAGGTTCTTAAAGAGTAGTACCCTCTCTAACTGGTTCAGGGCTTTGGTCTGCTCCCCACTACTTAGCTCCAGTTTGTTGAGGAGACATGGAGAAATCTGTGAAAGACAGGCAAACGAATGATTTAAACAGAGTGAAATAAACTCAGACACAAGCCAACAGGGCACAGGGCAGGAATAGGGATGGATGGCAGGGGAGAGGGGAAGGTCAGGTGCATGCATCAAACAGCCAAGGGTCATCATAGACAGAACCTCTTAGGGCTGCAAGCAGAATCTTCATGAGAGGCCTGTGAAGTCCAGGGCTTCCATTCAAGATAGAAAGAGGCCATTCCTCTGGCCACCATTCTCTTCCACCAGTTTGAGAACCTTCTGATCTGGAGTCAGGCTTGATTTATCTCATCATGATAAGCATGAGCCCAGTCTAATCTAGCATTAGAGTGAGATTTGGGGCATAGACTCTCTAGGCCTTCTAACCTGCTGACAAGGCTGAACCCTGAGGGGATGGTAGGTCTTTCACCTTTACCAACATATATTTTTAGCCCAACCTGATGAGCTTCATCTAGTTTTTTAGGAAGGACTGGCTCACCAGCTTATTTAGTAGGATAAACAAGATAAGCTGGAAAGAAAAGGTTGGAAGGAGAGGTATCTGGGAAAGAATACATTTCTCACTAAAGTTACGATAGCTATTTCTAGCTTACAAACAAATCTGTCTACGCAAAAGCATGTTTTTGCTAAGCAAGGGTATCCAGGAAAATTCCCATCCAAGGAGATCAAGGTTTGGATGAGGGACAGCAGGTCATACCTTCTTCATGTTGGTGCCCACATAGTTCTTGGGTTCTTCTTTAAACTGAGGTAACCTATAGTACAAAGAATCCCGCGGACTGTCATTAGGAATAATAACAATTTTCCCCTCCATGCCAGCCACAGCCCAAAGATGCTCTGGGACAGAGCATGCCTGTCTCTTAGGAATAGCTAGGAAGGAAGCAAGCTAATTTCACCCTTTTCAGAGCTTCATCAAAGAGCCACAGGATTTGGGAGATGTATGATATAGACACTTTCTAAAAAAGAAGGTAGACGTCAGGGCAAAGTAACTAAGTGTGGAGCCTCTTTTCATCCTTAAACTGACTCCTACTCCTTCACTTGGCAAGTATTGCTGAAAACCACAAGATGGGGAGAGGGCAGTCAATCAAAACCCCAGGAGATGGCATAGGATGTGAAGTAAAAGGCAGGCTGAAGTTCTGAAACCAGGAAATTGGAGCCAGAGGAGTACGAAACTCTTTAAAGCAGAGTCCAGGGGCAGATCTAGTCTGCTGATAATAAGGATTATTATTTATAGATCTGAGAGCAAAAAAAAAAGTCCCAGAAAGAGGCTTAAAAAAAAGATTATTTTTTAGAACAATTTTAGGTTCACAGCAAAATCAAGTAGAAGTTACACTGATTTTCTGTATTATCCCTGTCTCCACATATGCATAACCTATCCCATTATCAATATGCCCTACAGGGTGGGGGGCTTTAAAGCCCTTGCCTCAGCTCTTCTCAAAGTTATTCTATTGAAAGGAGGTGCAGGTAATAGAGAGCTAGTCATAGTATGAAAAGGCCTCCTAGGACCTAAGTTGAGGGCCTTGACTAGGATAACCAATAGTCTTGGTTTGCCTAAGACTGAGGGAGTTGTGGGGATGTGGGAGTTTCAATGCTAAAATTGGGATAAACTGGGCAAACCAGGATCATTGGTCATGCTAGCCTTGGTCCTTCCTCACAGAAATGGGGGGCTGAGCTCTAAGAGCTCGGCAACCTGTTCTAGGCTCCCTTGACTTTGGCTTCCTCTCTGGGTTCTCTTTCCCAGCTGCTACCTGTACACAGACACAAGTCGGGGAAGCAGAAAGAGGTCTGTTAGCCTAGATCAAATATCCCTCTGCCTCCTCCTGAGGCCAAGCCAGTTCCCTCCTCCTTCTCCCTTGATTGGTAACCCTGGGCCCAGAGAAGTACCCCCATCCTAATCCCATTGGCCTCTGATGTGGCTGTAGGACTGGCCAGGTCCCCGAAGTGGCTGTGTAGAAGCAGGCAGGCTCAAGAGGCCTGGACAGCAGGGCTGAAGCAAACAGCAGCAGGTTTACCTTGTGAAGAGCAGCTGCACCATGTCTACGAGAGTGTGCTCTGCGGATTTTCTCAATAACTCTGCACAGGCAAAAACAAATAACACAGGTGTCATTACTTGCCGTGCTATTATCAGGAGGCTTCTCAGAGCAGACTCCCCTCCAAACCTTGTTTACCAAGGATTATGCCAAACTTATTAAAACCAGCTCCATCCAGCTCAGGCCGGCAGCCATAACTTCACTGGCCCACTAGGTGGCACTACTGAGTCAGGAAAAAAAGGGGTGCAATGATTGTGTTCTTAGGGATCTTGCCTGGTGTCAATCCCAGAAATCCCAGGGGAGGGAGATTTGGTGCCTGGCCTGAGTTAGTCAGGGATCTATTCTAATTCTTGCTCTGGCACAATGGGCTAAGTTCTCTACTCTAGCTGCAAAACAAACAAGTCAAGTACAGAGAGAATTCTAGACTCCTATGGTCGACAAGGTAGGTGATAGAGAAGTTCCAAGTTTTCTGTCTCTCTGGGTTCAGGGATAGCATCCTGTATTCATACTCACAATGGCCCTAGGAAAGGTGAAGGGCCCAATATTCAAGCACTTACCACTGAGCCTCATTTCAAAACAGATCCGGAAACAAGACTGCATAATCTCACATACAGATTCATTGGTTAAGTGGGCACCCACTGGGGTCAGCAAGAGAGTCCGCAAAACCTACCAGGAAGAAAGAGGAGATACTGTGATAAACAACGCAGGCAACATGAAGAAGAGTGTACCTGAGGGGAAAGAAGCTACTTCTTGTTCTTCTAGTCTCCTATGGAAGCACTCGGAGTGAAAACAGAGGTTTGCAAGAATGCTGATCTTGCTTCAGTTTGGCAGTGGGGTCTCCCAGAATCTTGTCTTAGAAACTGTGTCTTTACTCTGTATGACCCTGACATAGTTCAGAGCTCTTTCCAGCCCTAGCCTGCAAGCCCAACAGATGGATGGCACAGATACAAGCTGCCAGAGATACAAGTGTATTAAGGGCTTCCGGTATTTGATATCGAATCATTCAAAGCTTTTAATTATTTTCCTTAGAAAAAGCTTTTACTTTGGGTACCCGAGCTGCTTGTTTGGAAACAAAGTAGCTCCCTAAGCCCCATTGGAGTCAAAACACAGCTTCATGCTGCCGGCAGACTGGCAGACTGGGGTAAGTAGAGCCAATGGCATCAGCTGCTGGCCATTAGCCTAACTGCTCTTCCCCTCCATTTACCTGAAGGATTTTCATCAGGACAACCTCATCGCTGGCAGGATCCGTGCCCACAAAACGGGCGTGGGTGACAGCATCTGCCATATTCTCCATGCCCTCTGCTGTGCCCTCATGAGTGGGATCTGTCCAGTGAAAAAGGAAGATTAAATGATGTGGAGAAGAGAGAAAAAACAAGACATCCTGTCGAGGAACTGCTTTGAGACTTTGGTTTTCTCCTCTTCAGTTCCTTAATCCATGGTTCCTTGGGCTACCTGAGAATTTTAGCCTATAAACGACTTTAACAAGCTCCTCAGCATAAACTCCACTGTGTAAAACAGTGATTCTCAAACTTAAGCATATTTCAAATCATTTGGAGGGCTTGTTAAAAATATAAATTGCTGGGGTCACTCTCAGAATTTTTGATATAGCAGGTCTAGAGCGAGGCCTGAGAATTTGTGTTACTAACAAGATCCCAGGTGATGTTAACACCGCTGCTTAGGGGACCACACTTTGGGAATCATTGCTGTAAAGCTACTCATTTCACAGAGAAAGGGACAGGAAATATGAGTTGTTGGCCCAGAGTAAGGGCTGAGTAGGGCAAAATCTTTGAATGCCAAGGCTGAAGCCTTTCTTTTTTCATGTGTTTTCTTTAATACATCCCTCTCTGGTTGCTTTTGGAGTTTTGTGTTCAGATGCCACTGAGAAGGGAAATAAGGGGAGGAAATGGACAGTCACTGCCACTAATATTCATATCTGGGTGCCACATTACAGCAAATCACAGACTTCTTCCTGATTTGGTTTCATTCTTACTTAAAACAATATGACACATGCCGAAACCGGTTTGGCTCAGTGGATAGAGCGTTGGCCTGCGGACTGAAGGGTCCCAGGTTCGATTCCGGTCAAGGGCATGTACCTGGGTTGCGGGCACATCCCCAGTGGGAGATGTGCAGGAGGCAGCTGGTCGATGTCTCTCTCTCATCAATGTTTCTAACTCTCTATCTCTCTCCCTTCCTCTCTGTAAAAAAAAATCAATAAAATATATTTTTAAAAGAAGGAAAAAAAAACGAAAACAAAACAAAACAAAACAAAAAACAAAAAAACAATATGACACAGAGCAAGACTCCTGTTACCAGCTTAACTAAACAGGCATTAGGAGAGAAAATGGACAAACTAAACAGGACTGAGAGCTGGCTACTTGGTGAGTATGAGAGAGGGAGAATTTCAACTGTGAATAAGATAAAGGGAAAAGCTAGAGGTCAATCAGCACCATACTGGAAGCTAACACAAATGTTACCAAGGGGAAAATTCTGTTCATGTGTTAAATGTCCACTAGGAGTAGCCAAAGAAATGGCCTCCCCCAAGGCCTACTAGGGTCCTGAGAACTATCTGGATTGTCCTTAAATGGGGAACATAAGTAGAAAAAAAAGGGGTAGGGTCATGACAAAATTTTGTGACTGACAGAAAAGTTGCTCTAGAAATAGCATGATGTAATACAGGAGCACCTTCTAGTTTTAAGTGGTAGGAATTGTAAGAAAGTTTTATCATTTTCTCTATCCTGTTATCTGAAATTATCAGAGTTCTTGAGCCTAAAGCTCAGGGGATGGCTAAGAAACCAGAACATTTCCCTTGCAACAATGAGCCAGGAGACTTTCATTAATTATAAGTGGTTTTCATCTTTCTTTTCTGTCCTGGTTAGTCTCTGACACTTAGTCAGGCTGCTTTTGTCCTACATACAACATGCCTTTACTCAGCATCAGGAGTGGCTACTTTAGAGGTCATGCAGAAGGAAGCCAATTTCATGATATATAGCATATGGCAGGGGTCATCAAACTTTTTAAACAGGGGGCCAGTTCACTGTCCCTCAGACCGTTGGAGGGCCGGACTATAGTTTTTAAAAAAACTATGAACAAATTCCTATGCACACTGCACATATCTTATTTTGAAGTAAAAAAACAAAACGGGAACAAATACAATATTTGTGTTTGCATGTGGCCCGCGGGCCGTAGTTTGAGGACCCCTGGTATATGGGGTAAACCAGCTCCTTCTATCACCTCAACTCTCCTTGTTTCTCCCAATCAACACAGAAAATCTGAAGGCATACCTTGCCTTATTGTGCTTCATTTTATTTCACTTCACAGATGTTGTTTTGTAGAAATTGAAGGCAAGACCCCTCACCAGCAACAATTATGATTTGCTTTATTGCAGTGATCTGGAACCGAACCCACAATATCTCTGAGGTGTGCCTGTACACTCAAGGCCCTTGCCTGAATCCTCTCTCAGCCCTGCCAGACAGTCCTTTTTCAGGCCTCCAGGGACCTTTCCTTGCACAGGAAATCCAGGTCCTTCTCAAAGTCGCATGGTGTGTCAGAGCTCAGTCAATGGCAGCCTTGCTCCCATCTCATAAGGCTCTTGGTGGCCCATTTCTTCCCCTCCTTCAGAAATCTCCCTTATTCAAGTAGTGTAAACTCTTTTTTAAAAAATATGTTTTTAATGATTTTAGAGAGAAGGTGAAGAAGTGGAGAGAGAAAGAGAGAAACATTTATCGATCAGTTGCCTTTTGTATGCTCTCCGACGGTGATCAAACCCACAACCCAGGCATGTGCCCTGACTGGAAATCAAACCGGCAACTTTTCAGTGCACAGGATGATGCTCAACTAACTGTGCCAGGCTCTATCGATCTTTTTGTAGCCCTTATCCTCTGAGCTTGAATGAAGTAGTAAGAGTGACCGGTCTTTAACTACAGTAGACATGGCCCACCAGTAAGGCAGGCAATCAATGGCACAAATCCTGATCTGGCAGCTGAGTGGGGCCAAATAAAAAGCTGGTCCTTGGAGTTAGACCTAAAATAATCCTAGAAGTCTTGGGCCACAGAACTGAGGTGGTAGTGTCTTCTAAAAAGGCAGCCTAAACAAACGAGTGTTTGGCTTGGACTCATTTAGCAGACCTTGTGTTCCCCAGGACCCATTCCTTAGAATGTCTTTCCTTGGCCACTCTGGAGCAGACTACAGGGAAATTTGCCAATTTCATCTCCTTTGCCTTCTGGCTTTCATACACTCCTTCCTCTCCTTTTCTCATGCCCACTGCAATCACCACCTCCAGCATTTTCTTTTCCCACCACAGGAAACTCCAATGACCAGCTGGCTTGAGGTCTCCAATGACCAGCTTGTCTGCCAAGTCCAGGAAGGGGAGAGAGTTACATCAACAGGAGAGCAGGGAAAAGACACAGAGGGCAGCTGCTGGAGGCTGTGAAGAGAGATGACCTGCAGGTGGTGCTCAGGACAAGGCTGGAAGTAGCTGGGCCTGATATTTGCATAGGAAAAGTATAAAGCTAGGACTAGGGTGCATGGGGAGGCTGGTGTGCCTATTCAGAAACTACCTGACACCCAGGATTCGTGCTGAGGATCTTGAATATGTCAGCTAAGCAAATCCAACTTTCTAGAAAAGATAAACTATTTTTTTTGCCCTAAACTGAAGGCCATTTTTCTTTTTGGCTAGCTTCAGTCTCTTTTCTTGTCTTCTTAGAATCAACGACAGCAGCCTGTTTTCTATGTTCCTTATCCTTGCACATGGGCTGTCAATAGGGGAAAAGAAATTCAGGATCCTGAGTGACAAGACCAACTAGAAGAAATTCAAAAGAGACACCATAAACAAATTCAGAGGTAAAAAAAGACTGGATAAAATAATTGGGCTATATTGGGAGAAAATATTTGCAATACTGTGATAGACAATGGGTTAGTATCTCCACTATACAAAAAACTCCTACAAACTGATAAGAAAAACAAAAAACTCAATAAAATAATAGGCAAAGGAGAATAAATTCAAATGTTCAACCTCAAGAAAATAAAAACAACAAAATACCAGTTTTCACCCATCAAATTAGCACAACTAAAGAATACTGATAATATTCAGTGCTGGTGATAGGGTGGGGAAATGGAAACCCTCAAACATTACTGTTGGAAGTGCAAATGCTGTAATCTTTTGGGAAAGCAACTTGGTAGTACCTATGAAAATATAATAAGCACGTGACCTTTTAATCCAGAAATTTCAAGTATAGGAATCTGTCATACAAAAGGAAAATTAATAAACAGGATATATGAACAAAGATGCTTATTTCACCATTTATAATGGCTCGAAATAGGAAACAATCTAAATAGTAAATATTAAACAATAAGATAATGACAAAATGGACTGAGTTATATCTATACTATGGAAATTATATAGCTACCAAAAATACAAAATTTTTTACTAGGGTTGAGGAGAAGAAAAATTTCATTTTGGTGTGATGAAAAAGTTTAGGAAACAGATGGTGCTGTTGGTTGCACAACATTGTGAATGTAATTGATGCCACTTAAAATGATTTAAATGGCTAATTTTATATTATATGTTTTAAGACAATAAAAAAAGAATATATAAGCTTCCAATTTCAAAATTAATAGGTTCTGGGGATGTAATGTACAGCATGGTCACTATAGTTAACAGTACTATATTGTGTATCTGAAAGTAACTAAGACAGATCCTAAAAGGTCCCATCACAAGAAAAAAAACTGTAACTATATGAGGTGATAGATTTTAACTAAACTTATATTTATACATATATCAAATCATTATGCTGTACACCTTTAACTAATATAATGTTATATGTCAATTATATCTCAACTAGGGGCTGGTGCATGAAAATTCATGCACTGGAGGTCGAGGGCCCTCAGCCTGGCCTGCCCTCTCTCACAGTCCAGGAGCCCTTAGGGGTGGGCAGCCAGCACTGGTTACCTGCGCCTTGGGCTGGCCCTGGGCTTCTGGGCAGCCGCCATTTGAGGCTTGCCTGAGCCTCAGTCAGTGGGGGGTGCAGGAGGACCTGAGGCCCCCGGTGGGGCTGAGGGGACTGGGTGCTGCCATCTTGTGAGGGTGTGGTAGTCAATTAGCATATTCCCTCTTTATTATATAGGATAAAATGGGGGGGAGGGGAACCAGGTATATAATTATATAATGTACATTTTTCAAAGTTGATTTTTTTTCCCGGGAAATTTCGACAATACCCTCATTTTTTTCTTGATTTTTATTTTTAAAATGTTTTTATTGCTTTTTAGAGAGAGAGGAAGGGAGAGGGAGAGATAGAAATATCAATGATGAGAGAATCATCTATCAGCTGCCTCCTGCACGCCCCTTACTGAGGATCAAGCCCATAACCAGGGCATGTGCCCTGACTTGGCATCAACTAGCAACCTCTTGGTTCCTGGGTTGACTCTCAACTGTTGAGCCAGTTGGGTTAAGGTAATACTGTTAAATAAAAAAAGAAAATATGTAGCACATAATCCTATTTTATTTTTTAAAAAGATGGTACTCTTGCCCAGCCATGATGGCTCAGTGGTTGAGCATCAACCCATGCACCAGTTCAATTCAGGTTGGGGCACATGCCCCATTTGCAGGCTCTATCCCCAGTGTGTGCGTGTGTGTGTGTGTGTGTGGGGGGGGCAGGGCAGGGCATGCAGGAGGCATAGAGATATTTCTATCTCTTTCTCACTCTCCCTTCCTCTCTCTGAAATCAATAAAAACGTATTTTAAAAAAGGAAAAACAGCTATGGTACTCTTTATATATTTATATACATGTGGAGAAAGTTCAAACCAGTCTGTTAACATTATTTACCTAAGGAAAGAGTAGCACTGAGAAAGATAGAGGAGAATCCATTAACTTTTCTTTTAGACACCTCTTTATTGTTTATCTTCTTAAAATAAGCATGCATTACATTTAAAAAATAACTTAAAAATAAACCAAACAAAAAAAAGAAAAAGAAAAAGAAAAAGAAACCAAACCAAGCCCTAGGTGGTGTGGCTCAGATGCTAGGAGAGTCATCCTGTACAATGAAAAAGGAACCAAACCAAACCAAACCTCTAAGAGCACCCACCAAACCCTTAACTCCCCGCAAAGCACAAAGAAATTAGAGTCCCAAGAAACCTCTCTTCTCTCCTCACTTGCAAAACCTGAATCAATTAGCACGATAAATAATCAATAATCCTATTTCTCTTCTACAAGGAAATGGATGGCTGGGAAAAACTTTCCAGTATCACCAGCTCATTGCCTAAAGCCTGACCAGCAGGAAATGAAGTGCTTATGGTCATCCAAAAAGCCTGGTCTCTTACCTATGAGTGCATAGGACAGGAACTTGTTGACAGAGGTGAGTGCCAGTCCAGTGATAGGCCCAGTGGTATCTTCAGAGCGAATCACTTCCAGAAATGGACGAAGAAATACATTGGGCTCAATTTCTGAGAGTTCTGCAAGAAAAGAAAGAGGAATGAACAGGTGCCATCTAACAAAAAGCTAAACTCTAGAAAAAGGTCCTTCTTATTTGTGTCATGAGGCTCGAATTCTTAGTCTCCAGAGCAACATTATCATGGTTTTGAAATTAACAATAAAATGGGTCATATAGATTTTATGTTATGTATCTATTTCTACAATGTTTAATTCCTTAATATCATCAAATATTGCTGGGTCAATTTCCATGTCCATCCTCCCTATTGATGAGGTAAACCTCATCTTGGATACAGCCAATATGGTCAAAGAAATCCTGGGGTGAGCTGCTGTTTTTGTCTTTCGCTGTTATGATCAATCATTTTTCTTAGAGATAAAGAATGTATAAGCACACCTTAGGAAGGTGGGGGGAAACCTTGCTAAAAGAAACAAATATACATACATACATACATACACACACACATACATACATAAATCTAACAAGAACAAAAGGTTATACAGTCCCTACCCATGGAGGAAGTTTGTAATTTTGGATGGTCCTAACCTAACCTCTCTCCAGCCTTCTTTCTGCCTACAGCAAGCAGAGGTCTAACTGCTCTGAGATGAAGGGGAAATTCATAATCTTTATTTTATAGATGAGAAAAACAAGGCTCAGATAAAATAGATGATTGGCCCCCCAAAATTATACAGCTAATACGAAGCAGAGCTGGGATTTGAATCCAGTCAATAGAGTATATGGTTGTAAAACCACTACATTTATTCTACCTAATTACCAGCATATACTCCTGAATTTAGAAGGTCTAAGAAGTTATACTACACTGGACTTGCTCTCTACCCTACTTTGCCCAGGGTTTAATTTGTTTTTCTAGAATATGCTGTGCTTTCATCAGTCAAAGACCAGCTCCCTGAAAGACTTCCTAAATAGGCCAGAAAGATTTAGGGACATCAAGGTTGCTCACCTTTAGAGACAAAAGAAAGCTAGGCTTCCTAAACACCTTTATTTTCATGCAAATGCAGGAGATTCTTCCCACTCAATTCCTACCACCACCACCCGGTGGGTAAACACTCCCTGGGCCGGCTGCTCCTCAGATTAATGTTTTAATTAATTGGCAGATTGAGTAGCATTTTCCAAGCTTGTCTGTTCAGTGATCACATCAGCTGTGTAAAACCTGCTTCTCATCCTCCACTACCCCCACCTAGAGCTGTACAATTCGCAGAAGAAAAACCTTTGTGTGTGTGAGGTGGTAGAGTGTTGAGATGCAAGGAATAGAAATATCTGGAAAAACTGAAAAATATAAAACCTTTTTTCTTATTTTAATAATCTTAACATTTTAAATACTTTTGAAAAAGCACATTAAAAGATTTAAAGTAATCTAGAGTTGCTGCTTTAGGAACACAACTGTATTATATATGATTTGGTCTGTCATTTAAAATATATTTGGCATAATTTGAAATATAAAAGTCTAGATGGGAAAAAACCTTTGAGAGGTGGGACAGGGTACATTTCTTCTGAGCTTTCATACAATTGCTATTATCACATTGCTTCATGTCTTCATTCATAGTGAAAGACCAGGGCAATTTTATAGCCATGATTTGATACTTTCAGAGCAATGTGTATTCTGCCTCTTTAAAAAAAGTTTTTAATTTTGTAAAACTGTCTCTTTTGGTATAGAGTTCAACAAATTCTAACACACACACAGATTGGAAATCAGGATATAGAACAGTTTCATCACGCAGAAAACTCCTGTTATCCCTTTGTAGTCAGCCCCCCCCCGCGCCCCCCCCCCGCCTCCGCAACCTTTGTCAACCACTGACCTTTTCTCCATCACCATAGTTTTATCAGGAAGTTCATATAAATGGGATCATACAGTATGCAGTCCTTTGAGAATGGTTTCTTTCATTCAGCATGATGCCTTTGAGACTTGTCTAAATTGTTGCACAGACCAACAGAGCTGCTATAAACATTTGTGTACAGATTTTTATGTGAAGAACATTGGTATCTCAATGTGGTTTAAATTTGCCTTTCTCTAATAGCTAGTGACATCAAACATGTTTTTTTGTGTGCTTATTTGCCATTCATGTATCTTTTTTGATGATGTGTCTGTTCATATCTTTTGCCCATTTTTATTTTTTTTAAATAAATTTTATTGACTTTTTACAGAGAAGAAGGGAGAGAGACAGAGAGCCAGAAACATCGATGAGAGAGAAACATCGACCAGCTGCCTCCTGCACATCTCCCACTGGGGATGTGCCTGCAACCCAGGCACATGCCCCCAACCAGAATCGAACCCGGGACCCCCCAGTCTGCAGGCTGATGCTCCATCCACTGAGCCAAACCGGTCTTGGCCCATTTTTAAATTGAATTGTTTGTTTCCTTACTGTTGAGTTTAGAGACTTTTGTCTATTCAGGATAATGCAAGTCCTTTATTGGCAATACAATTATTTACAAATATTCCTCCCAATCATCTTTATAATCTCTTAACAGTCAGCATCTCTCACAGAACAGACATTTTTACTTTTGATGTAGTCCAGTGTATCAACTTTTTTTGTGTGTGCATTTGGTATCTAAGTACTCTGCCCAATCCTAGGTCACAGAGATTTTTCTGTTTCTTCTAAAAGGTATACAGATTTGCCCTAACTCAGCGGTTCTCAACTTGTGGGTCGCCACCCCTTTGGGGGTCGAACGACCCTTTCACAGGGGTCTCCTAAGACCATCGGAAAACACATATATAATTACATATTGTTTTTGTGATTAATCACTAACTATGCTTTAATTATGTTCAATTTGTAACAATGAAAATACATCCTGCATATCAGATATTTACATTACGATTCATAATAGTAGCAAAATTATAGTTATGAAGTAGCAACGAAAATAATTTTATAGTTGGGGGTCACCACAACATGAAGAACTGTAGTAAAGGGTCGTGGCATTAGGAAGGTTGAGAACCACTGCTCTAACTGGTTTGGCTCAGTGGATAGAGCATCGGCCTGCAGGTCAGCCTGCGGACTGAAGAGTCCCAGGTTCGATTCCAGTCAAAGACATGTACCTTGGTTTCGGGCACATCCCCAGTAGTGGGTGTGCAGGAGGCAGCTGATCTATGTTTCTTTCTCATCAATGTTTCTAACTCTCTATCCCTCTCCCTTCCTCTCTGTAAAAAAAAAAAAAGGTATACAGATTTATGCTTTTCATTTACATCTATGATTTACTTTGTGTTATTTTTTATATAATGTGTGAGGTTTAGATAGAAGGGTTTTTGTGTGCATATGGATGTGCAATTGTTCCAACACCATTTATTGAAAAGAATTATCCTTTCTCAATTGAGTTGTCTTTGCCTTTGTCCAAAATCAGCTGGCTATATTTGTGTGAGTCTACAGAGAGTCCTTGGGTTACATCGCCATCCCTCATTTATTTATATATAAAAAAATTCTATCATTTTGACGTATGTACATATGTATTTTATGTTTTTATTATTTATTTACCACAAGTAAAGGTCAGGAATTGTTACCTTTCGTTTAAATTTTTTTTTTTTTACTGCATTGGGCGTCTGCCCCCTGGTGGTCAGTGCACATCAAAGTGACTGGTCAACCGGTCATTCTGGTCGTTCGGTCATAACGTCGTTGGGCTTTAATATATAGGATTCCACATGTGAGATCAGATGGTATTTGACTTTCCTTGATTCTGTTTGAAATCAGAAA
>NW_006285779.1:2825966-2832827 GCF_000327345.1 Myotis davidii
CTAGATATTGCTGTGTTTGTTTTGCTAATCTGCTTCTTTTTTAATATATTTTTTATTGATTTCAGAGAGTAAGGGAGAGGGAGACAGAGATAGAAACATCAATGGTAAGAGAAAATCACTGATCAACTGCCTCCTGCACGCCCCCTACAGGGGATCAAGCCCGCAACCCAGGCATGTGCCCTGGCCTCCCGGTTCACATGTTGATACTCAACCACTGAACTACACCAGCCAGGCTAATCTACTTCTTAAGATGAAAGAGCTCAATATGGCATTGAGAGGTCTGGAGGGGACAGGAGTAATACCATACAGAGTCTTGGAGAAAATCCCATGGAGAACTCTCTGGAGGTTCTAGGTGTGATCCTCATACACTATACAATCTAGTAAATGGACAAGGGACCATTAGTCTCTTTCCTACCAATAGCCAGGCGTATGATACCCAAGCTTATCTGTCAAATTAGGTAGACAGAATCTGTGACTGTCAAAATACATTAATTTTAGCACTCCCATTCTCTGAGTCAATGCTTTATAGAAAACTAGAAGGGGTGGACTTTTTAATGAGCTTACCAGGAACCTTCACTATCACCCTCACTCCCCGCCCCTCCAAAAAAAGAGAATCATATATATGAAATTAACTTTCCAGAGAGAATTTGATGTACACCGAATTGGAGTTTTGCTCTCTAGGTTCAACTGCTGATTGCCAGGAATATCAGAGAAGCTCTCACAAAAGCAACTCCTGCAGATTTTGGTGGTGGAGGGACATAGTAGGGGAGGTTGTGCTCCGAGCAGGACACCACTGGTAAGAACATTTCTAATTTATAAACACATAATTTTTAAAAACCCTAAAACTTCTATTCATAATCTGGTAAGATGTTTGGATGGCCTTCTAGAATAGTACTTCTCAAACTATCTGTGGTGAAGAGCCAGTTGTTGTTTTTCCTTTATGCAATCCATTGCAGACCTGTAGTTTTATAAACTACAATAAAATGAATTACTAGAAAACAAAAATTAAAAAACAAAGACATAATACAAACACCACTTTTTTATTATTAGAATCAATATACATAAAGTTATTCTGTCAAGATGTTATAAAAATTTCTAAGTGCTTTCTCTCAATTCATATATATATATATATCCCACTGTGTACCAAGCAGCAGTAGTTTGTGAACCTGATATGGTTTACAAATTATACTTCGAGTAATAGTGCTTTACAAAAATAAGCCCTAATTTTCAAGAAGTCATGCCATAAAATCCTCCAAATCTTAGGATTATTATAGTTAAAATAGGCACTAAAAATAATTTATAAAGGAGGTAATTATGATTTAGGAGATTCAGTAAATTTTTTTCAAATATATTTTTATTAATTTTAGAGAGAGGAAGGGAGAGAGATAGACAGATAGAAACATTGATTGCCTGCCTCCTGCACACCCCCCTACTGGGGATCAAGCCCGCAACCAGGGCATGTGCCCGGACTGGGAATCGAACTGTGGTCTCCTGGTTCATGGGCCAGCTGAGCGGGAGGTTAAGTAATTTGTACAATTCCACAAAGTCAGTTAGTGTTGGAACTAGGACTAGAAGCTGAGAGCACTCAATAAAAACATGAGCTTTAAGTAGGGTTCAAATCCCAGTTCTGCAATGTCATGGCTGTGTGAGAGATACTTAACTTTTCTAAGTCTGTATTTTATCACCTGTAAAATGGGTGTTAGAGAATTTTTAAAAATTACATTTAAAAATGCCGAAACCGGTTTGGCTCAGTGGATAGAGCATCGGCCTGCGGACTGAAGGGTCCCAGGTTCGATTCCGGTCAAGGGCATGTACCTTGGTTGCAGGCACATCCCCAGTAGGGGATGTGCAGGAGGCAGCTGATCGATGTTTCTCTCTCATCGATGTTTCTAACTCTCTATCTCTCTCCCTTCCTCGCTGTAAAAAATCAATAAAATATATTTTTTAAAAAATTACATTTAAAAATAAAGAACAACAGCCCTAGCTGGTTTTGCTCAGTGGTTAGAGTGTTGGCACATGGACTAAAGGTTCTCAGGTTCAATTCTGGTCAAGGGCAAGTACCTCGGTTGCAGGCTTGATCCCCGGCCTGGTCAGGGCGCATGTGGGAGGCAACCAATCGATGTGTCTCTCTCATATCGATGTTTCTCTCTGTCTCTACCCCCACTTCCATTCTCTCTAAAAATCAATGGAAAAAATATCCTCGAGTGAGAATTAACAAAAATAAATAAGTAAATAAATAAATAACAACAGCTAACATTTATTGAGCATAGGCTATCTGCCAGGTACTGCACTCAGCAATTATATTCATGATCTCATTTGATGCATGTGAAACATGTGATACAAGTACATGGGATAAATTAAATGTGCAATAAATATAACTAAGATATTATTATTCTAGCTTTTTTTCTTTTTTTAAAATATATTTTATTGATTTTTTTACAGAGAGGAAGGGAGAGAGATAGAGAGGAAGGGAGAGAGATAGAGAGTTAGAAACATCGATGATGAGAGAAACATCGATCAGCTGCCTCCTGCACATCTCCTACTGGGGATGTGCCGGCAACCCAGGTACATGCCCTTGACCGGAATTGAACCTGGGACCTTTCAGTCCGCAGGCCAATGCTCTATCCACTGAGCCAAACCGGTTTCGACTATTCTAGTTTTTTAACTCTAGAATCCCAGTCCCATTTTCTTAATAGTGCAAGGTACTATACATTTGGTTTAAGATTTAAGTAAATATCTAAAACTTCAAAGGTGAGCCTTCTACCTTTGATTATTAAATCTTAAAGGGATACAAGTTAAGGGTGTTATTTATATATGGTACAATTTGAAATAGCTTCTAATTTATTTCACTCCCCATTTTTATTGAATTTATTGGGGTTACACTAGTTAACAAAATTATACAGGTGTCAAGTGCACAATTCTACAATACATCATCTGTACACTGTATTGTATATCATCACCACATGAAATAGCTCTTTTAATTTCTGAGGGTTTCAGCTTTATCCAAGGTATATATACAAGTTGTCAGAGAAAGGAATAGGCTTCCTTTTTAAAATGAATGATTTAAATGTTCACCCTCCTTTTAGAAGAGAGATAATTAGCAGCTACCATTATTGCCTTGTGCCATAATACGAGCTACACAGTTTATATACCTTCTCTGTTCATAATTACTCCCATTTTGAAGATGAAAGTGAGACTTAGAAAGATTAAGTAGATGTACCCACTAAGATTATATAACTAGCAAGTGGTGAATATAGGAATCAAATCCAGATTCATCTGCCCAGTCGGTGTGGCTCGGTTGGTTGAGTATTAGCCCATGTATCAAAAGGTCACCAGTTCGATTCCCAATTAGGACACATGCCTGGGTTTCAGGCTTGATCCCAGGAAGGGGGCGCGCAGGATGCAGCCTCTCTTATCCATGTTTCTATCTCTCTCTTTCTCTCCCTTCCTCTCTTCCTAAAATCCAGATTTATCTGATCCCAAAATCTGTTTTCCTAGCCATTCAACTCTATTCCTTCCTATGAAGCCAGAACAGATAAGTTTCTGGTTTCTACCTCCTGACTCAGCCTGCCTGGGGCTGAGATTCAATTGTCTTGATCTTCTTCGGAAGCCTGAGAAGAGCTGCTTGAGTTCTTCTGTGGAAAAGTGCCATAATGCTGCTCATAGTAAGGAGGCTGAGTAATTTCACAACCAAGGAGACATCTGACACCCCTGTCAAGCAGCCAAACTCCCACCCTGGAAGGCTGTCAAGCTCAAGGCACAAATAGTCCAGTACACAGAGAGTGCAGATCAGGTAGAGGGGTGCTCTGAAGGTGACTGGTTCATGTTCTAAGATGGAAAGAAAAAAAAGGAATGGGTACAAAAAAGGGTAAACTAACCCCCCAATGGAGAAAGAACACTTGGGATACTTTTACTACTAGGCCATTAAACACACACACACACACACACACACACGCACGCACGCACGCACGCACGCACGCACGCACGCACCTACCTGCTTCTAAAATCAAATCCAGGTCTAAAATTTTGGCTAGTGAGTGCCAAATAAGAACAATTACAACAAGAATTATTAAACCATTTCTGGAGAAGCCCATAGGCCACTTCAACACAAAGCAAAGTAAAAACCCTTTAGAGATGTCTTGGTGGTGTTCTGCTCAACACCAATGAGCTGGGAACTCAACTCCCTATATTTTTACCACATTAAAACAGAGAAGTCCCTTAAGTCTCCTGCCTTCTCAAATGATAAGGTGACCTGTACATAAGGGGATGAATTGTTGACACTGTTGTCTCTTTTCACATCAGGGCTGTCAGAGGCCTCTCCAATAGCCTGTCAGAGGCCTCACCACATGGCACCAAACACTGCTCTTGGACAAAAAGGAACACCCTCTTCTTAGCCTACAGGGGGGCAGTCACCATCCTTCCAGGAGGCTTGTGTTGTCCAGCCTGCAGCAGCCCTTTCTCATCTGGCTAGCATTGGCCTGGCACATTCCTGAGCCAAAATGCACACATAAGCTGCTTTCCCTGGTAGCGAGGCTCTTCACTCCTGAGTGATTCTCTATCAAGGGTGGTTGGGCATTCTCAATTGCATTACGCTGACAAGGAAAAAGGCCTGTGGTATATTATTTCAACACATTTGGCTCCAGAAATGCCTGTCTCGACCCTTTCGCCCTGAGAGCCTACTTCTCCATTCTTGCTTTCTAGAAGGTCATCAACCTGCTTCCATCTTAGCTCTTCATCCTGCAAATATTGGCTCATATTCCTGGAGACAGAATATCATCATTCACAAGGTGTCGTGTATAACAGACTAATAAATCAGAGCACGATAAAAACAGAATCTTAGTTCATTTACCCCTCTTGACATTTCTGTATCCAGAGATATAGGACAAAATTACTTGAGCACAAAAAACTTTTTCGTTTTTGGCTTTTCTGTTTATGCCTGCAAATTCCATTTTAGGAAAAAAGTGTTAGGTCCTCATGTTTTCCTTTTCTGACTATGCTATACCCAGGAATATTTCTTATAAAAGTAAAAGATTGAGAACTATCTGCAAATGCAATTTCTGAGATACTGTAAGTTTAGTAGAAAAGAGCTGTGCACTTTTTGGTCACTAGGGGACATCAAGAGTAGTGGTCCAAAGGATGAGCAAAACTAAACATCGGTGAAGCCAGAGCCTCTGGAATAGCAGTTCTCAACCTGTGGGTCGCAACCCCTTTGGCGGTCGAACGACCCTTTCACAGGGGTCGCCTAAGACCATCCTGCATATCAGATATTTACATTACGATTCATAACAGTAGCAACATTACAGTTATGAAGTAGCAACGAAAATAATTTTATGGTTGGGTCACAACATGAGGAACTGTATTTAAAGGGCCAGAAGGTTGAGAACCACTGCTCTGGAATATCTGCCACACCTTCCATCCCTTTATTTCCAGACCTTGAATGGTTGGTCAGGTGAGGGCTTAGGATTGATCTCAGGAACTGACTTGAGAGAAGACTGCCAAAGGGCAGCTTTTGAAGAAATGTTATCACATAGTGGAGGCTTAAGGGTCAAACCCAAACAAGCCTTTGCAACCCTACCTTATATAATAGGAGAAATTAAATAAAGAAATGCACTAGGCCCAGTCTTGGTCTGTCACTAATTATGTGACCTTAGGCAAAACACTTCACTTCTCTGGGCCAGTTTCCTCATCCATAAGGATTTCCTGAGGAAAATAATGGTGGTGGTGGTAGTTTAATTAAATTATTTAAGGCTTCTTTAGATCCCTAAAACTTATTCTAAATGCAAAAACAGTTTGGGAGTAAATGTACATGAATGCAGACAGTATGTTACAAAGGTAACCTGGGGAGAAAGCAACCCACAGTTTGTCTAAACTCTTGACAGTGGACCTCTTTTTTCAGCTACCACCAAACAGTTTCCCAGATCTGTTTTCTTTTCTCAAACACATGCTTAGTTTCTTAAGGTGCCTATAGAGAGAGACGGGGGAGAGACTATATTTGATATTATGACCCTTTAAGAGACAAACTATGGCAATGGCTTAATTACTATTGCATTTAGGCACAAGGCGGGTCCATCGGCCCACCTAGGGCCAGCAGTAGAAGATAATGGTACCTGCCACCTTACACTAAGAAAGACAAATTACTTCTAATGCTTGATCCTTTAAAAACTCTTTAAAATGAAGTATTAATTTTTCAGATGGATCTATCTCTTCAAAAGCAACCCAACCTGCTTTTTATGCATACAAAAAATTTAACTCTCTCTCTGATTAAACATGAACAATTCCTGTACTTACACAACTTGGGGTTTTATTGAAAGTCTGAAAAAAAAAGTGATTAGAATCACAATTTGACTTTCCTCCCTAAATTGTCCTTGATAAGCAATTTATAGAAAGGTCATGAGGTCCCAACCTGAGCCAGAGATGACAAAAGAACTCTTCTTCCCTAGATAGCTGGCCCAAAAATGTTCAAGATGACCAAGAAAGAAAAGGGTATTTGGCATTTATATGTTTTCTGGCTCAAACACTTTCTCAGGACCTTGGCCACCTCTCTGTGCCTACACAGGTCCACCTTTCCTTAGGGAGAGGATAGGAAGATTTCTTTTTTCAGGATTGAAATCCCTTATAGCATGTATAGTCAATAGCAGGCTGCTTTCAGTAAATCTCTGCTCCGAAAATCACTTTTGCCATCTCCTCCTTGTTGAGTAGGGCCACCCTGTTCTGCCTGAAGTCAGATTTATCATCATTCACTTTCAGAATATAAGATACACACTTAAAGGTAGCATACGTATGGGAAAATTAGTCTGTTGCATGACTTTCTCCAATATGATGTATGAATCCTGATTGGAAGAAAAATAAGCTTCCCACCTT
>NW_006285779.1:2832970-2836898 GCF_000327345.1 Myotis davidii
TCCACCACCCTTACAAGAAGAATCCCAGGGCCTGGCAGGGAGCTCAGTTGGTTAAGCATCATTCCGATACACCAAGGTTGCAGGTTCGATCCCCATTCAGGGCACATACAAGAAGCAACCAATGAATGAATAAATAAGTGGAACAACAAATTGATGTTTCTCTCAAATTAAAAAAAAAAAAGAATCCTATTGAACAAAAACCTTCATTTGTCTCAGACATCAGCAACAGCTACACAGATTATTAAGTGTAATTATTATACACAGATTATTTATTTTATCCTCCCAATAACCTTGAGAAATAGTATTACTGTTTTCATTTTACAGATAAGGAAACCAAAGCTCTAAGAGATTAAGTGCCTTGACCAACATACAGTAAGTGGGAAAGGTAGAGTTTAAACTCAGGTCTGTTTTGGACTCCAAAGTCCACGCTCCTAAACATTGCATTTTGTTCTTAAATATTATACCACGCTATTATTACAGGTTTACTACTAAATATATTAACTGCATGACTGGATGGCAAATAAAAATTTAAAACTCAAACTATCCTAGAAAGTTTCTTCTGCACCTTTCCTCCTCCTAACCAATGACTAAACATTGCTTTCGATTTTTGTACTGCCATACAAATTAAGCATCAGGTTTACCCAGGTTCCCTCCTAATCCAAGTGGAAGAGTGAGGGCCCTTTAACAAGGCCGGCAGGGCTAAATGAGGCCCATAGGGACTGGCCTCAAACATATTGCAGAGGCTCAAGGACAGACTGATCCATGTCTTACAGAGAGCACAAGTGTGATGTGTATCAACTCTAAACACTAGTCCTCTTCCTTCTAGAGGAAATTGGCACATATCGAAAGGAAAGCAATTAGGTTATAACATACAGGTAAACCAGAGCGCCTGTGGTTCTTTACTCTGCCTTGCCGTTTTCTGCGTGCATTGTACAAGAACAAGCCAAAACTTAAGCAGGCAATTTGAAAGCCCAGGAGAAATTAAAAACTTCTGTTGCTATACTTTAAAACAGAACGACTCACTCCAGCTTTATGCATTCATTGCACTTGGGGCAACTTTTTCAATCGAAATTCCTGTCTTTCAGTCTAGTAAAAAATTCCATTGTTCAACAATAACAAGAAGATAATTATAGGCTTATTATCAATTACCACCTGCCAGATCTCTTCTAGGGACCCTGAAGGAAAGTAAGATGAAATGAAAAAATGAACTAAATTCTGAACTAACATTAGCAAAGTCTATATGATAGAAAAGACTGAAGGGTCAATAGCCAAAGCTTTTAGAGAAAAATCAAGAGATTCCCCAAAGGAAAATGGAAACATATGTAATACTTTCAACAATAAAGAATTATTAGAGAGAGAGAGAGACAGAGAGACAGAGAGAGATAGAGAGATATTCCCCAAAGAGTATCAATTATGGAACTGGTGCCCTAGCTCAGTGGTCGGCAAACTCATTAGTCAAGAGCCAAATATCAACAGTACAACAATTGAAATTTCTTTTGAGAGCCAAATTTTTTAAACTTAAACTATATAGGTAGTTTGCTTCTTTGTAGCCATGTCAAATAGGGCACCTAAAAAAAAGTTTCGTTTTATAATAATAAAGCCACCAACACAAAATAATTACAATTCTTAAATTGATGACAAAAATACCTGTAGGATTTGCAGCTGGTTGGAAAAACACAGGTAACTTTATGCTTCGAGTAGGTACTTTTGGCACCCGCGCGCGATTTGCGGACACAACTAGCACTAACCACTGCACAATGAGACTGCTGACTGGCTCACTCAACTCGTGCATGAAAAGCATGCACCTCCCCTGCGCTGCGTATCCCATCGCCCGGCCTGCCCGCGTCTCCCTTCGACCGACCAACCGACACCCTCCACTTCTTCTAACAACACTTCTTCAAAATAGACTCGCCCAGGCCGAATAACGACTTCTGCGCATGGGCCACGAAGTTTCAATCGCACTGTACATGTGTGCCCGCACGTGGTATTTTGTGGAAGAGCCACAAAGAGCTGCATGTGGCTTGGGAGCCGCAGTTTGCCGACCACTGCCCTAGCTGATTTGGCTCAGTGGATAGAGCGTCAGCCTGCGGACTGAAGGGGCCCGGGTTTGATTCTGGTCAAGGGCACATGCCTGGGTGGTGGGCTCGGTCCCCAGTAGGGGGCATGCAGGAAGCAGCCAATCAGATTCTCTCTCATCATCAATGTTTCTATCTCTCTCCCTCTCCCTTCCTCTCTGAAATCAATAAAAATATATTTTTTAAAATTTATGGAACTGGTAAGCAACCTCCCTCTGTCCCTTAATCCTATTTATTCACCTTTCTCTAACAGCTGCAAATGGTTTCTACAGCAGTATATCATAAATTCTTAGTGACACTAAGACAGAGGAATCTTATTTTGTGTCAGTGAGGGCTCAAGAACTTTATGATAAGGGACATTTCCCATTTTTTTGATGGAAAAACAAAGGCATCAAAAATGTAACCCATAGACAGCCAGGACAAGTATTCCAACCCTTGCTTCTAAAGAATGTCTGTGAGCTGAAGATTGAACAAATAATGTTTATTAGAGCAGGAGTACTCTGAGAAGTCACATTATTTGTTCTGAAGGGTACTCAGAAAACCTTTAAGACAGCTGAAACAGGAGGAGCATCCTGAAAGAATTGAGAAACAACTTCAGAAAACATGGGACAGAAACCAGGTTCAGCCAACACCTGTTCCTTCAACAATATCTGTCTCTCATTTTATCCCAACTGCACACAATACAAAAGCTGCATTATTCTGGTAAAGTCGCATTCCAGCCTAGAATGTACAGTTAATGTTTGTTACAGCCCACATGCCTTCTTGTGATAGATGGCCACTTTATAAAGAAATACTTTGTACTCAATCAACTTACAAATAATGAGTGCTCCATTACATGGCATTCAAAACAAACCCAAATTCAGAAAGACCCAGAAAGATACAAGGAACAGGAACAAAGGTGATTCTTAGAAAGAAAAGAGGAACCCAAGAGAGAATCCTCTGTAACTCCTTCATTCCTAAAGAAGTTACAGCCCTAAGAAGAATTTGGTATCTAAAAAGGCACTAATTTCAACGAATGGTGTTGGAACATCCATATGCAAAAGAAAAAAAAAGAACCTTAATCTAAGCTTCACGTTTTATAAAATTATATAATAATTTTATAAAAATTAACTCAAATAAGATCACAGATGTAAACGCAAAGTATAAATCTCTATACCTTTTAAAAGAAAACAGGAAAAAACTCTCTATGACCTGGGATTGGGCAAAGAGTACTTAGATACCAAAAGCACAATGCACACACAAAAACACTGATACACTGGACTGCATCAAAAGTAAAAATGTCTGTTCTATGACAGATACTGACTGTTAAGAGATTGAAAAGATGACTAGGAGGTATATCTACACTAATAAAAGAGAAACATGGTAATTGGCGTACAACCGCTACCCTTTACATTGGCTAATCAGGGAGATATGCAAATTAACTGTCAGCCAAGATGGCGGCGGGCAGCCAGGCAGCTTGAAACTAACATGAGGCTTGCTTGCTTCAGTGATGGAGGAAACCAACGTTCCCGGCCTGCCGCTGCAGGCCTCTGAGCCTGCAGTTTAAGAAACTCTGTAACAAATACCACCGGACTTCAGCCAGCAGGATTGCAACATTGTAAGCAAAGGCCAGAAACCTACTTTCAGCCGCGGGGGCCTAAGAGCCAGAGCCACGCCTCAAAGCTAAAGCTGGCCCAGAATAAAAAAAAAGAAAAGAAAAACAGGAGTAGTTGGGAGCTTCTGTCACCCCCAGCCTGAAAACAGCCGTCAGCCCCTCACCCAGACTGGCCAGGCACCCCAGTGGGGACCCCCACCCTGAAGAGTGTGTGAACAGCTGCAAACAGCCATCATCCCCTCACCCAGGCTGGCCAGGC
>NW_006285779.1:2837058-2849512 GCF_000327345.1 Myotis davidii
GGTCGGCGCCCCAACGCCCCAATCGGCCCTGCTCTGAGCCCGACCAGGGGCTGCATATAGGGATTGGGCCTGCCCTCTGCCACCCGGAAGCAGGCCTAAGCCAGCAAGTCATTATCTCCCGAGGGGTCCCAGACTGCAAGAGGGCACAGGCCGGGCTGAGGGACCTCCCCTCCCCCCCGAGTGCACAAATTTTTGTGCACCGGGCCTCTAGTTTGTAAATAATTGTATTGCCAATAAAGGACTTGCATTATCCTGAATAGACAAAGAAGTCTTTAAACTCAACAGTAAGGAGACAAACAATTCAATTTAAAAATTGGTAAAAGATGTAAACAGACACATCACCAAAGATACATGGATGGCAAATAAGCACACAAGAAAGATGTTTGATGTCACTAGCCATTAGAGAAATGCACATTTATTTATTTATTTATTTTAATATATTTTATTGAGATTTTACAGAGAGGAAAAGAGAGAAAGAGTTAGAAACATCGATGAGAGAGAAACATCGACCAGCTGCCTCCTGCACACTCCCCACTGGGGATATGCCCGCAACCAAGGTACATGCCCTTGACCGGAATCGAACCTGGGACCTTTCAGTCCGCAGGCCGACACTCTATCCACTGAGCCAAACCGGTTTTGGCGAGAAATGCACATTTAAACCACATAGAGATACCAATGTTTTTCACATAAAAATCTAGATATAAATGCTTTATTCATAGTTGCCCCAAACTGGAGAAGCCAAATGTCATTCAACTAGTGAATGGATCAACAAACTATGGTACACACATGCAAAGAATAATACCTAGCAATAAAAAGGCAACAAACTATTGATCTATGGCAACAGTTTACGAATCTCAAAGGCCTTGTGCTGAATGAAAGAAACCATTATCAAAGGACTGCATACTGTATGATTCCATTTATAAGACCTTTATGATAAAACTATGGTGATGGAGAAAAGGTCAGTGGTTGACAGAGGTTAGGGGTGGGAGGGAGGGTATGACTGACTGACTACAAAGCATAACAGAAGAAGTTTTCTGGGTGATGAAACTGTTCTGTATCCTGACTGCCACAGTGGTTACAGAGATTGATGTATGTGCCAACATTCATAGAACTGTATATTTTACTATATGATAATTAAAAGGAAAAAAGTATTGAAAGAATCTTGATCTACAAATCTCAGCTTATTCATACCAAGAATGGCATCCACATAATGCAGTTTAATACCAGGCCCTGTCTTCCAAGACTAAGGTCCAAAGATATCCAGATTAGGTTTTAAGGGAATGGCCAGCTATAAGGTAGTCTTTAAAAAAAAAAAAAAACATCAATGATGAGAGAGAATCATTCATTCCCCTATTGGCGATTGACCCCACAATCTGGGCATGTGCCCTTGACTGCAATTGAACCCAGGACCCTTTAGTCCACAGGCTGACTCAATGCCATATCCACTGAGCCAAACCAGCTAGGGCTATAAGGTAGTCTTGAATTCACAATAAGGGAGACCTGAATTCAGAAACACACTTTCCCCTCAAGCGTTTATAGAAAGGTTAGACTGGCCTGAGGAGCCTTTTTCTCCACTCCCTGGGCTCTTCTAACCAATATCAGAAAAGATTTGGAAATTGAACCTCGTCTTTTGAAATCTTCAGTTGAAGCAGCCCTGCAAAAACAGATCACATTTCTATCCATTTCAACCCCACTGAGCATAGTTAGAGAACCTACTGTTTTGGTACATTAAGTTGTTTGGCTTTGGGAGCCCACGCTCTAACCTTCAGTTTCTTCCTTTAACTTCTGGCCCATCAGAATTAATTCCCCAAGGCCTAAGACTATGAAAATTATACAGAGCCCTTGCTGTTGTGGCTCAGTTGGTTGGAGTGTCGGCCCATATACCAAAAAGTTGTGGATTCGATCCCTGCTCAGAGCAGGTATGGGAAGCAACCAGTCAATATTTCTCTCTCACACTAATTGATGTTTCTCTCTCTCTCCCTTCCCCTTTTTCTAAAATCAATAAACATATCCTCAGGTGAGGATTAAATTATAGATAGATAGATAGATAGATAGATAGATAGATAGATAGGATGATAGCTAGATAGAGAAAAAATTTACCAGGGAATAATTTATCTCCCATAATAGTTGACACACAGGATACCAAATCCTACCTAATCCTAGTCTTGGCAATATTAGCATCACTGTGGGAAGTGCTGACTTCTACTGCATACAGCTTCAAGGAGAAAAGGGGGTAAGAAGCAAGAGTGGTAAGGGGCTTTCATTTGGCACACAGACTAACTGCCCCGTGCTCAAGAAGCATTTGGGCCACCAAAGGCCCCTCTCCTACATAAAGATGTTCATTTACCTGCTTCAAATGTACCAAGTCACAGTATATACACTATTATGCACACATGTCCTACAAAAGTCCCTAATCCAGCATCCATTAGATTCTGGATCCATTGAATTCTCCTGGCCAAATCCCAGCCTGTTAGAGGGCTGGCATCAAATAGAGAGGCTGGAGTAGGGTTTCAAACACCTGTTTCAGCTTTTTAAGTGTCCGATTCAGGCCACTGTGCTCTGGCAGCAGGAACCCTGATGATGTGGGTTCTCTGCCCCTGCCAAATCTTCAACTTAAAGAGCCTTGCCCCTAAGGGGAGGAAAAGGTAGCCTGGGGGGTACAGCCACTTTGAAGGAAATGGTTTTTTTTTAAGTTAAATACACATCTACATTATGACCAGCAATTTCACCCTTAGGTATTTATCCAAGAGCAACTAAAATATATGTTCACAAAAAGACTTGTATAGAAAGGTTTACAGCAGCCTACTCATAACAGACAAAAACTGGAAACAATCCAAATGTCCTTCAATAACAGAATGAGTAAATTCTCTTATGGTTTATCCATACAATTGAATACTACTCAGTAACACAAAACAAAATAAAAAGAAATAGTAATACATGCAACAAAATGAATAAATTTCAAAAACATGTTAGTGAAAAGAAGCTAGATAAGAAAGAGTATATCCTATATACTTATATTAAATCCCGAAACAAAACTAATCTATCATAATAGAAGAGAGAAAGTGATTTTGTGTATGTGTGTGTGGTAACTTCAAGGGAGCAATGGGGAAACTTTCTGGGGTGATAAAAATATTCTGTATCTTTTTTATTATGCTCAGATGGATTTACACAATTATCAAAATTTATCAACTGAATACCTAAAGTCTGTGAATTTTACTGTGGGTTAGTTAAGCCTCAATTTAACAAAAGAAAAAGAAATGAGAGCTGGGGATGGACTTGGGGTGGGCCACCCATACTGGGCATTATTTGGAGAGTGAAATTATAGAACAGGATAAAAAAACTTGCTTCCCAACCCACCATTCTGGGAGCAGAGGCTCAAGAGCCAACTGAGCTACCATCCCAATGTTCTTTGGGCAATCTTTGGAGAAAAAAGAGATTTTTAGGTGGTAACTTATATACCCTCAATGGAGCCCTGTTGTTCCCCAAAGGAATGTCACTAAAGTCTTCAACAGTGTTTACTTCCCCATTGCTAAAAGTAAAATCAAGGTTTCAATTTAGAAGAAGAAAGTTCACCTATAATGAAAGTTAGGTCTGCCCTGGCCAGGCAGCTCAGTTGGTTAGAGCATTGTCCTGATACACCAAGGTTGCAGGTTCGATCCCCGGTCAAGGCACATACAAAAAGCAACTACTGAATGCATAAATGAGTGAGACAACAAATTAATGTTTCTCTCTGTCTCTCTCTCTCTCTCTCTCTCTCATTAAAATCAAGAAATAAATATTTAAAAATTTAAAAAGCTAGGGCCTGGGGACTTACAAATCAGACAGTCTTCCAAAAAATTAAATTATAATCATAGTAATAGCCAAGTGAATCAGAGTTCTAGTTCCAAACTGCCACTACTCTGTCATGAGGACCTGCACAGGACATGACCTCTAGAAGTCACAATTCTTTATAAAATGAAAAAGATTACCTCTATGTTTCATTTTAGCTCCATCACCATATGATTTATTTTAAAAAAATACATTTTATTGATTTCAAAGAGGAAGGGAAAGGGAGCGAGAGACAGAAACATTAATGATGAGAGAATTACTGATTGGATGCCTCCTGCACGCCCCTACCGGGGATCAAGCCTGAAATTCCGGGCATGTGCCCTGATGGGGAATCGAACCGTGACCTCCTGTTTCATAGGTTGAGGCTCAATTACTGAGCTACACCGGCCAGGCCACTATATGATTTTATAACTCTTATAAGTCCATATGGTCTCCAGAATTAGATGAGGAAGACAAGTCTTGTAATCCTCAGCATTGTTGCAGAGACTCATGCTTTAGCTTAATAAGGACCCCCAAGGGGAGTCCACATATCATATGGAATGATTTCTTCCCTTTAACTCAGAGTTAGATTCAGGGAGAAAAGCAATAAATCTAAGATGTAAGAAGCTGTTTACATAGCAAACCCAAGATGGCACAGGATAAATGAAGAGTAGATGCCCTCAAAATCCAGTGTGAGGATTGAGGAGAAAACAAATGTATATCAAATTCCTACTAGTATATAGGCAAGGTGTGCATTGTACTAGGCACCTTGCATACATCATCTCACTTAATCGTCACAAGAACCCTATAAGGCAAATTTTTATCTCCATTTACAGATGAAAAATGGAGGTTCAAATAGGTCAACTAACTGCCCAAGACCACCCAATGGTAGAGATGGGATTTAAGCCCAGGTACACCCAAGTCCAAAGTTATGCTTTTTTCACAACCTTTGGCAGGAAATAAGTTAGAGATCCTACATCTCAAAGGGGTCCTGTGAAATTCTAGCATTTTCTCCTTGCAAATAACTCATTTGACTATCTCGATAGCTTTTGGCACTACACAGGAGAAAGGGTTAAACCTACAGTTAGGAAGAGGAAATTCCCTGGAAAATTGAAACACATGCTCTGGCTCTGACTAAATTTCACACCCGTTCTGTTAAGCAACATCCATAGTATGTGAGAAAAGATTCCTTCCCCCTCCAGTGCCCCCATCCTTTATGCATTCCATCACCTGCTGCCTTCCTTCAGACTAAACTGAGTGGGGGTGGGGGGGGCGGGCAGGAAGACTATACATCTTTGCCTGGTGCATATTTAAGCTGGAGGTTAATAAACTCAAGGTAGGAAGAAGTACTATGTGAAAAAAGAAAAGGAGTAACATTCTCATTTCTACTTGGATCAGCATAGGAGGGAACACTTTAACAAGCCATAATGAGGGAAGGAGTTGAACCTCTGCTGGGGAAGAAAGGGGGAGGCTGTCCTTCCTGGAAAGTAGGCAGAATTCAGGAGAACAAGGCCAATTTACAACTGCCCCATTATCTGGTATTTCACATTCAAGTGAACTCTGTATTTCTGTCCAGAGAGCAAACGGGAAGGTGAATACATTAATTTTTTTTTTTTTACCTCTGCTACCCCACCTTCAATCAGATTCCCTTTTATAACAATGAATATATATATAGTGCTTTGGTGCTGGAAGTTGACTGGATAAAAGATGCTGTGGAACCTAAGAGTCTAGGTTAGCTACTTGGTATTAAAGAAGGGAGAAAAGGAAGAAGGTAAGGACAAATGAACAAATGCCATTATGATAATTATTAGTCTTCAAAGACAGTCCCACACAATGACACCCCTGACATGCCCCTCCTCTGATTAAGAGGTGGAGCTTATGTCTGCTCCCCCTGAATCTGGGAAGGGAACAACATTAGGCAAGGGCTCACACAAGTGTTATAAAGAAGGCACAGTGATAAGAGTGTTCAAGAGTTAAACTGAAACATATAATAGGTAGAATAAAGTGACTTTAGGTGAAGAGAATGTAGTGAACAAGATTCATCAACATACTCTTAGCAGAAGAAAAGGGTATTGGAAGCAGAGCTGAAAAGGCTGAATACCAACTGCCTTTAAAGGGAAGCACCAGTGAGAAACAGGGTCTGAAATGGAGGCACCAGTTGGCTGAGAAAATAGGAAGACCAATTCAAAAGGGGAAAAAATAGAAAAAGGAAAAATTATTGAAGAACGAATATACAATCATCTCCCAAAGTCAAATGATATACTTTTCTAGATCAAAAGAACCTAACATAATGAATAAAAGGAGACCCACATCAAGTGTTTTAAATACTAGGAACAAAGAGATTGTGAAAAACTTCTACTTCAAATACAAAGGACTGATAATCAATATGGTAGCAGACTATTCAAGATCAACACCAAAAATGAGAAGACAAAGAAACGAAGCCACCATGTTTTGAATGAAACTAATTTCCAAACTAAAATTCTATATCTTGTGAAATCTTCAATCGAGAGTCAATACAGAATAAAAATAGCTTCAGATTTGCAGGACCTAAAAATTTTTTATCACAGGTGTCTTTTCCTAGGAGCCTTTGGAGGACTTTTGTTTTAATCCAAAATGAGAGTAAATTAAGAAAGAAATGAACATGCCCGACTAGCATGGCTCAGTGATTGAGCATCCACTGATGAACCAGGAGGTCACAGTTCGATTCCCAGTCAGGTCACATACCTGGGTTGCAGGCTCAAAACCCACTGGGGAGCATGCAGGAGGCAGTCAATCAATCATTCTCTCTCATCATTGATGTTTCTATCTCTCTCTCTCTCCCCCTGCCTCTCTGAAATCAATAAAAAAATATTTTAAAAAAAGATCTAATGATACTTATTGTATGAGTGTTTTAGAATTTATTTAGATTCCTGTGATTGGTTATTTACATTATTTCCACTGAGCCATGCCGGCTAGACAGATCTTGTTTCCTAAGAATATGTAATGATGTGTGAAAATGTCCATGACAAAATACATGGCAAAATAAAAAAGTAACAGGCAAAAATATATAGAATATTATCCCAATTTTGCTAAAGGTTGCTGTTTGTATATGTGCACAGGAAAAGAAAAAATGTTTCTAGGTGACTAAACTATGGATGTTTTTTATTGCTATTTCTTTATTCTTCTCTGTTTTCCAAAAACTTTTACATGAAATCATATATTATTTATAATTACTAAAAATTATTTTTAATATTTATAAAAAGGTAGTTGGGAAAAAAGGGAGAATTAAGCAGCCTAAATTATAGCATCTGGTGGAATATTTATCACTAAAGTGGTTTTTTTGTTTGTTTGTTTTTTAAATATATTTTTATTAATTTCAGAGAGGGAGAGAGATAAAAGATGAGAGTGAATCAATGATTGGCTGCTTCCTGCACTGCCCCTACAGAGCCTGCAACCTGGGCCTGTGCCCTGACGGGAATAGAACAGTGACCTCCTGGTTCATAGGTGACACTTAACAACTGAGCATACCAGCCAGGCTAGTTTCAATAAAACTGTCACTTACCCTAAACTTAATATGAACACTGATTTTGTTGTTCATGAATAGCTAAGAATGATTTTTCACTATAATTGTTTCTCCATTTTTATTTTTCATATTTGTCCCCATTTTTAGAGAATTAAAAATAATAATAGGTTTCAGGTCAAGATGGTAGCATAGGAAAATGTGGTACTCACATCCTCCCACAACCACATGAAAATTACAACTACACGGCAGAACAACCATCAGTCAGAACTGCCTGAAATGTAGCTAAACAGAAGTCCTATAAGTAAGGATATAAAGAAGCCACATGAGATTGGCAGGAGGGGCGGAGACCCAATACTGGCCGGTCCCACACCCATGTGTGGCAGTTAAAAATTGAGAAAATATCTCGGCTGCTGAGGTCCCTACCTGAGGGTTGAGAAGTCTCAGTAGGCCATGTCCTCAGTCAAAGCCTAAACTATACTCAGTCAAAAACTGGAGAGGTAGTGCACTGGACGGTGTGGCTCAGTTCGCTGGAGCATTGTCCTGTACACCAAAAGGTTTCAGGCACAATCCCCAGTCGGGGTTGTATGGGAAGGCAACCAATTGATAGTTCTCTCTCACATTGATGTTTCTCTCTCTTCTCTTCTCTTCTCTCTCTCTCTCTCTTTCTTTGTTTTTTTAAAATATATGTTTATTGATTTCAGAGAGGAAGGGAGAGGTAAAGAGAGATAGGAACATCAATGATGAGAGAGAATCATAGATCGGCTGCCTCCTGCATGCCTCACACTAGGGATTGAACCTACATCCTGGGCATATGCCCTGACTTGGAATCGAACCGTGACCTACTGATTCATAGGTTGATGCTCAACCACTGAACCACATCAGCAGGCTCTTTCTCTCTCTCCCTTTAAAATCAGTAAGCACCGTCGAAACCGGTTTGGCTCAGTGGATAGAGCGCTCTCATCGATGTTTCTAACTCTCTCTATCTCTCTCCCTTCCTCTCTGTGAAAAATCAATAAAATATATTTAAAAAAATAAATAAATAAAATCAGTAAGCATGTCCTCAGGTAAGGCTTAAAAAAACAAAAACTTAAAAAAACAAAACTAGAGACATAGAGAGACAATGTAGAGTCTCTCTATGATCTAAACATAATATAACTGACAAGAGACTATCCTCAGTTGAATCTGAATTGGTAGGCCACATTAAAATAAAGTTTGAAAAGGAATAACAAAGAAAACTGAGGAGTACAAGCAATAAAGAGGATTACCACTGCCCACCTTGCAGTAAAAGTAGGAAACACGATTGCCACCATGAAGTGTTAAGATCCCTATTCCAAGTTAGTTCTTATCCATTGGATCAGGGTACACAATGTCTCTGCTTTGAAGGCAGTAGTAACAAAACCAAGATCTTCCTAAGAACATAGGCCTGGCTTTCTCACCACTCACTTTCTTAATTTCAACAAAGGTAACTATCCTTCATTTCTTTCTACCAGAATTAATCTCTTCCTTCTTGGTACTTCTAGAGAGCTACTGCTCTAATATCGCATATTTGGATTTATGGAACAGCTAACTAGACTCTGTCAGCTCCTGGGAGGCAAAGAGGGACAAAGCTGCTTTGCTTTTGTATTAACTACAGTGTCTATTTGAGGACCATAAACATAGTATTGCCCAACCAGTGCTTTGAAATTAGTTGTAAAATGTCACAGGGAAGTACTAAAGAAATCCATACCCCAACTTTCCTATTAAAGATTTTTCGTTTCCAGGAAAAATTGGTAAAAAGTAATGTTTATAAAGGAATAAGGCAGCACCTAAACAGAAGATGCGCTCCCTTTGGGACCAATAACTATTGGCCAACAGTGAAAGTTTAGAGAAGTTATGTCTCTGAGAACAGCCTGCCAATGGTGATGGAAAGCAGCCTAAATTTTAAGGTGGCTGTATTGGGAGGAGAGATGGAGGAGAGGCCATTTTGTGCTCTTTGGGGAAAATGTTAATGAGAGGTTTCACAAATGTCAGACTTGTCTGATTAAGCAAAGCCAGCTAGGTAGATGTTTTTTATATTAATGCCATCTCTGCTAAAAGAGCAAAGAGGGAGAATATAAGGAGGTTTAAGAAAAGAAAATGAAGAACCTCACTTTTTACAAAAGAAATTATGCTTCTGATAGCCTGGGCATAGATAGCAAAGAAGAGAACTCTTGTTGTCTGGCAGGTTTGGTTGCTCTAGCTCCTTGAGCCTTTCACAAAGAAAAATTTAAGCCCTGAAGCCAGAAGAGAAGATAGACCAGTGTGTACAATGCCCTGCCTCGGGTGTCTACTAATTAAGAACTTAAAGAATCTAAGCAAGTTAAGTCATAGAGAAAATTCTATTTTAGTAGTTATTCTTGAAACCTAAAGGAAGAAAAAGTGTAGGAGGAAAATCATTCAAATAATTGACATGTTCAAGGAATTTCTTCCTCCTTAGTTTGACCCTTTGTCTTGAGTTTTTATAGTTTCTGCCACTTGAAGACTAAGGGTGAGGAAATGATGTTTTTAGAGAGCTCTGCTTCCTTTTGCCCTTGTTTCTCCCCAGCCCAGCTTGCAACTGTGTCCCAATCAACCAGCATTAATACAGATACACAGAGATATTTATTTGTTGCTGATTCTGCCTGGCTGTATTCAGACTCGATCTCTATGTGTATTTAATAAATCACACTAGTTAGGTGGACAGGATTAGTTCCAAGTCACCTAATGACTATATCATGAACTGCAGCATTAAAGGGATTAATATTAATCTGAGCCATTGCAGTTCAGTGGGAAAGGCCAGTCCAACAGGAGCTCTGGCCGGCAAGAAATCCTCAACAAGACCAGGAAGATTAATGAGGGCTTCTACATTCAGCCTGCAAATCTTCACCTACCAGGGTGTATGATAGTGAATCCAAGCCCAGACAAGCTCATAAATAACCCACAATATCACAAGTATTTGGGGCAGCTGAGCCCCAGCAAGGGAGGGCCAGCTAGCCCTCTCCATCTTCTCCTCCTGTAACCCACACCACTGAGATGGCACAAGAATTTTACAGGCCCACAGAGAGGCTGGTTTTGTTTTCTTTCATGTAAGAGCCCACACCTCATAAATCACTTTCTTATTTCAGGAAAAGAAGAGTACTAACTGAAGTTTGGACTTGTGTGTACTCAGAAGAGCATGAAGTTTCTTGGTGTAGTGTCACTTCCATAAAATAGGGAAAATAACCTGGTCTCCACAATACAAGGAGTCTGCTTTTAAGTCATGAAATCTTTCCTTTGCCCAGTGGCACAATTCCTCCTCGTTAGCACCCACAGTATGCTACTCTTGCACAGGCCTCTGGGATGCATATTCAGTACTACTTTCTTAGTCTGACAAAGTAAGCAGTGACTAGGAAACACTACGTCCACAAGACACAATAGGAACCAGCAGTTCTTTGTGCCTTGGCCCTAATTTCATCATTAGGAGACCACCAAGGTGAGCCCAACCAAGCCTCAGATCTCCACAGGATAAGGCACATCTTTGCTTTAACTGGCTTAAGAAGCAAACTAATGGTGCCAGTGTGAGATGTAGACAGAGAAAGTAATAGGCCACAATTAAACTCAATTCACTGGAAACCCATTTCTTCCTCAGTGATTCTGCAGGTACTTGAGGAAACACCAGGAGCACAGTTTCTGCTGGAGAAACCAAACTAAAACTGCTGTTTCTATCTTGAAGCATCACAGCTTCATAGTCTAGGACAGGGGTCCTCAAACTACGGCCCGTGGGCCACATGCAAATACAAATATTGTATTTGTTCCCGTTTTGTTTTTTTACTTCAAAATAAGATATGTGCAGTGTGCATAGGAATTTGTTCATAGTTTTTTTTTTAAACTATAGTCCGGCCCTCCAATGGTCTGAGGGACAGTGAACTGGCCCCCTGTTTAAAAAGTTTGAGAACCCCTATTTTGTTAACTAAAATAGGCCCCTATGAACTAAAAGCTAAACTACAATAGCGTTAATATAAGTGAACCAAGGGCTTGGTGCCAGGTTACCAGGTTCATAAATGCTTGCTAAGCAACCTAAGCATGGAGCTGCCATGGCTGCAGCTGAGAAGGAAAGAGACCCATTAAATGTATTATGCCTCAGCCCCACAGCAGAATGGGGCAGGAAGAGATTTAAGATTTTCTAAGTATAAACATTCCATCATAACAAGAAACCATGTCTAAAGTGAGGCCTACTCAAGCTCTTCATTAAGTAAAGGAGGAGTGGAAGGAACTGTTAAGGCTGGATCTCCGTATTTCAGTTAAGATGGAATGGGAGAAAATTCTCATTTGCTGGGAAAATGCCCTGATAAACGAGGGAATCCATAAACACTCAGTTTCACCAGAGAGTTCAACTTGGGGAAATTCACAGGGCATAGGAACTGTTGGTTCTACAGCCAACAAAGATAGTGCACACATGCCGAAACTGGTTTGGCTCAGTGGATAGAGCGTCGGCTTGCGGACTGAAGGGTCCCAGGTTCGATTCCGGTCAAGGGCATGTACGTGGGTTGCGGGCACATCCCCAGTAGGAGATGTGCAGGAGGCAGCTGATCGATGTTTCTCTCTCATCGATGTTTCAAACTTTCTATATCTCTCACTTCCTCTCTGTAAAAAATCAATAATATATATATATTTTTAAAAAAAAGATAGTGCACATGAGTGGGAAAAGAAGAAAATTAGACCCACATCCACAATTCATGTTTTCCTAATAGCCAGGCTGGTTAGCATGTTCCCAAGGGGTTAAGTGACAGAGGCTTTATCACCCTAACCAAACTAAAGCTCATAAGCTCCCATCATGCCTCATTATTCATAAGACAGAAACATTAGAATAGCAGCATGAGATCATCTAGAGAAAAAATGGGCATATGCAGGAACTTTTCTTAAAGTTCAATTCTCTACCTACATTCCTGGTACCATTTATTCACCTTCCCATCCTCTACAGCAGGGGTCCTCAAACTTTTTAAACAGGGGGCCAGTTCACTGTTCCTCAGACCGTTGGAGGGCTGGACTATAGTTTAAAAAAACAACTATGAACAAATTCCTATGCACACTGCACATATCTTATTTTGAAGTAAAAAAACAAAATGGGAACAAATACAATATTTGTATTTGCATGTGGCCTGCGGGCCG
>NW_006285779.1:2849724-2860424 GCF_000327345.1 Myotis davidii
CAAAACACTCTAAAAAAGAGCACCCTGCACACTGCTGAGTCTCCAGGCCATCATGTACACAGGAACAGTGACATCCAGTGGGTGCATCAGACTCCAGGAATGCTGAAGCCTACATATTTGCCATTCAACACCAAAATGGCTTTTCAAGTTCAATCAGCTATAAATGTTGCTTTGTTTTAATTTTCCACTGAACTTCCTGGAACCTATTATCCAACTGTCAGGGATGTATATTTAGCAAGAGCAACATGGCCTCTTTGCCGCTGCCCCACTGCTCATGTCACCTCTAATAAACAGAAAATCAACCCCCCTTCCTCAACCCCTGCAGCTTGGGGCTGATAAAGAACAGTCTTGGTGTAGAGGCCACAAGCTGATCACCACCCCCCTTCCAAAATCTCTCCTACATTAATGCTACAAGGTTTTCTACCAGTCCTAGAAAAAACCCTAGTTCTTATACTCACCAGAATACAAGCATGTATGCATGCTTCTATTTTAGAGGAGGCCAGTAGTAGAAATGACCTAATAGAGACCAGAAATCTCATACAGATGAATAGGAATCTCAACCAATACAAGAATAGCGGACTTTGAAATATTAATACTAATATAATATTTAATAGGGAAGATTTGAAAATCTAAAATCAGGGCTAAGAAGAATAAGCAGGGCAGGTGTACAACTTCAATTTCATCTCAGGAAGCTAGTTTAAAAATATAACCTCTCCTTGATCAATAGAACACCAGGCACAACTTTTTTCATTCTGTCAGGCTGCTTTTACCTTTTGGAGTTACTAACACTTTTTACTCCAACATCAAACAGTAACAATAGACTAGACTTGAATGAGAAATATGTGCAACTTACCACTTTTCCAATTCACCACTTCTATCAACTACAAATTCATCTAAATCCCATAACTATCCACATGGCCTCTTTTCAGTTTCTCAATATCCAACACAGCTCCTTAAGCCCAATAGAAAAGACCTATATATATTTAAAATATAGATTTTCATATTTTCCTAAATTAAACAAATGTAAACCAAGAATCATAAAATGAAATTTCTCTATAACCCAGAAACAGAATAAATTAAACTAGAATTGAAGGAATTTCTATGCCTAACTCAGCATCTCTAAATTAACTTCTGATTAAAGCAGGGGTGGGCAAATTTTTTGACTCGAGGGCCACAATGGGTTCTTAAACTGGACCGGAGGGCCGGAACAAAAGCATGGATGGAGTGTTTGTGTGAACTAATATAAATTCAGAGTAAACATCATTACATAAAAGGGTACAATCTTTTTTTTTTCTAGTTTTATTCATTTCAAACAGGCCGGATCAGCCCGCGGGCCGTAGTTTGCCCACGGCTGGATTAAAGCTTTATGAATGCAGATCTAGAATAGGGGGGAAACTTGGGGAAACAAAACATATCTTACTTTTCATTCTACAACTAATAATGAATCAAGTTCAAGATTCACAAACAAGACACATAAAAACCATAACTAGAAAGATTAAAAATTCTCAAAAGAATAAAAAAAGGCTGCCTGGCCAGTGTGGTTCATTGGTTGGGTGTCGACCTATGAACCAGGAGGTCAATAAATATAGTGAACTAGAGATGCTTATCAGTGATGGAAGGTGGGCAAGCACTATCTTACAAATGAGGATAGTGAGGCAAAACTAAGAAAAGCCACAAACTGAGCTGCCTAAAGAGAAAGAACAAGCTTCTCATTTAGAACCTCTGGAGTTCAACACTGACAGGGGGGAAATCAGTGTAATCAGGGGAAATATACCCTTGTAGCCAAAGATTTAACATTTACTATTTCAACTATTTAAGAGTGACTCTGCCCTGGTTGCATAGCTCCCTTATATGCCAAGGTGGTGGGTTCCAGACCCAATCAAGGCACACACAAGTAACTAATGCATGAATAGGTGGGACAATCAATCTCTCTCTCTCTCTCAAATAAATAAATAAATAAAAAGTAAATAAACAGAATTCCAACTGCTAAAAAAAAAAAAAGTGACTCTAAAGATCCAAGACAAATTGTAATTAATAACTTTTCTGAGATAAAAACTTGAATTCTGCTCTAAGGCTAATTTTTAGCAGTAAGTTATTTCATTTGGAGTGAGCCCAGATAACTGTTCAGTATCTGCAAAGTTAAGCCCTTCCTCCACATTTTAGGAAACTGTTAAGTTAACATACATTACATCATTAAATATATAGCACAATGAATTTTTACAAATCTAATCCCCTTGTAACCAGTACACTACCAAGACCCAGAAGTCCCTACCATGGCTTTTCCCAGTCACAATCCCTTCAAAAGTAACCATTATCTTGACTCCTAATATCACTGATTTATTTTGCATAATCAATGAAAAGCATTTAATATATAAATGGTATCAGGTAGTATGGACTCCTTTGTTTTTGGCTCCCTTTGCTCAATATTAATTACATTGAAAAAATTCATTTGTGTTGTAGTATGTTGTAGTTCACTAAATTCTTGCTGTGTAGTATTCCATTGTGAGAATATACATCATTTTATTTATCCATTTTACTTCTGATGGACATTTAAGTACTTTTTCCTTTTTTGACTTTTGTGAACAGCACCGCTATAAAACATTCTTATACACATCTTTTGGTGAACATATGCATAAATTCCTAGGGACATGCCCAATTGGAATTTATAAGGGTATGGGCACATTGGCTCATTTTAGTCATTCTGTTCTATGGGTAGTAGTATTCCATTGTGGCTTTGAATTTCTCTAATGACTAATGAAGTTGAGCACTTTTCTTATGTTTACTGATTATTCAGGTATCTCCTTTTGTGAAGTATCTGTTCAAGTCTTTTGCCCATTTTTCTGTTGGAAAAATCGGCCCTTTTCTTATTGATTTATACAAGTTCTTATAGACTTTTTTGTTTGCCAAATTTGTTGACTTGTGAATATCACTAGCAGTATTCCTCTAAAAAAATCAAGAGAATACTGTATTTCATACATGTCTCTATCATTCTCTGGATAAAACTCAAGTCCAACTAAGCTCATATTCCGATTTTTAACTAGCAGTTCCAACCTCTGATTCTATTATCCTGAGGCCCGTGGCTTAAAGAATAACAGGCATCACAAAAGTGCCAGGACCTAATAAGAGCTGCAAATTATACTCTGGTTTCTCTTCAGATCGTATAAATCTTTCGCCTTTTACTAAAGAGCTGCAAATTATCTTCCCAATATAACAGGGACAAAGTGTGGGAAAAGAGGAAGAGAGAAAGCAATACTTTTCCTACAGCACACAAGCCTGATTAGTAAATGGAAATTCTAGATAGCCTCTGAATAGAATCCTTTTCCACCTTTCAAATAATTTGCAGCTTAATGTCAGCTAAACTTAGTAACTTCTCCCATTTGTCCATGGCAAGTAAATTCTTGGCTGGCTTTCCATGGTCATTACAGGACTTCTCATAGATCTCTGAAATCTGATGTGGCCATCAAAATGTCAGCACTTACCTGCTGCCCACACTCTGGATGTACTAGTATGGTCTAGCTTTCAGGTCAGTGACTGATAACATGAGGAAACAAGACTAGCTTCAGATCTGATTCAAGAACAAACACCTGATAATTCCCATGTTTCTTGATAATGTAAACTAATAATAATGATGATGATAACTAACTCCTTGACCACATCAAGAACTGTGTAAATTGACAGTACCTCCAAAGCAATCACATAACGGTGGAAGAAGCAGCATTAACAAATAGGAGAATCCAAACAGCAAAACAGCAGTAATTCTGCTGATGAAAATTACTATGCTCAGAAATTTTCAATGAATTCCCATTTCTAACTGAATTAAGGAGAATAACAGAATTTTAGAGAAATACCATGAGGCTGCATGGTATTTTTTAGAGAATTTTGTGAGTGTCAGTACTGAAACTCAAGGCAAGAGAGATTAAGTCTCTTACCTAAGATCACACACATAATTATGACAAAGGCCAGTTTACATCTCAAGTCGTCAGATTTCCAGTTAGGTTATTTTCTTTTCTTTTTTGTTAATCCTCACTCAAGGATATTTTCCCACTGATTTTTAGAGAAAATGGAAGAGAGAGGGAAAGACAGAAAGAGATATCATTGTGAGAGGGCCTGGGCCGAGGAGGAGTCTGCAACCAAGGTATATGCCCTTGACTGGAATAAAACCAGGACTCTTCAGTCCGCAGGCTGGTGCTCTAGCCACTGAGCCAAACCGGCTAGGGCTAGTTAGGTCTATTTTCATTATACATAGTGGCCTCCTTCTGGGGGGGGGTTAAGACCCCCCATAACATGAATCCAACCTACCTATAACTTCTCTCCCACTGGATTCCTTGCTCTTGCCCACACCCTGGACTATCCTACCTCCATCTTTTTGACAGGAATGCTCAACTTTTACTCTTTATCTGTCCAGAATAGTATCTGACACTCGTTAAATGTGATTACCTTTATATTCCACAAAGCACCCGAAAAACATTCCATAAAAATTTATTGAAATGATCTTTAGAAGAGAAACATAGTTGAAAGGACTTCAACTTCTACAGCTAGGATAGAGATATTGTCCATAATTAGAAGTGCAGAGGTGCCTCTTAATACTATTTCACTAACGTGACCAAGTTTAAAGCTAACACCTCCTCAGGCATGTGGAACCAAGCATGCCAATTCATAAAGAAAAGGAAGTCTTAACACCAGGGTTGGAAGGAAACTAGGAATCACAGGATAGCTCCATTATTTTATAGGTGAAAGAAATGAAGCACAAAAACGTAAATGTCTGCCACTTAAAGTTACTTGCCCCAAGTTCACAGAGATTTAGGATATCCCTTTGGGATGCTGATGAGACATGAATCTTCTTCCCAGAAAAGTTTGTGTGCATATACACACAATTTCACATATAATTTCTTTTTTGTTAATCCTCACTTGAGGATATTTTCCCATTGATTTTTAGAGAAAAATAATAATCTAATAATCCCCTGAATCCCACTCTAGTGCACAGATAAGGTCTAATTTCATCCAGCCAGTGTGGCTCAGTGGTTGAACATTGACCTATGAACCAGGTGGTCATGGTTCAATTCCGGACTAGGGCACATGCCCAGGTGGGCTGCGGGCTCAATCCCCATTGGGGGGCATGCAGGAGGCAGCTGATCAATGATTTGCTCTCATCATTGATGTTTCTTTCTCTCTCTACCTTCCTTTCTGAAATCAATAAAAATATATTTAAAAACAGAAAAAGAATGTCTGATCTCAATTCTTCTTAAATCAATCTCTTGTATAAAATTTTATAAATTTACTTACAACTACACAGGAAGTACTTTTTCTTATACCTAATTTCCAATTTCAAGATTACGTTCCAGTTCAGCTGGCATGGTTCTGTGGTTGAGCACTGACCTATGAACCAGGAGGTAACAGTTCGATTTCCCAGTCAGGGCATATGCCTGGGTTGCAGGCTCAGTCCCTAGTAGGAGGCAGCTGATTAACGATTCTCTCTCATTAAAGTTTCTGTTACTCTCTCCCTCTCTGAAATCAATAAAAATATATTTTTTAAAAAAATTACATTCCAGGCGCTGGCTGATCGGTGTGGCTCAGTTGGCTGTAACATCGTTACCAGAGGGTTGCTGGTCAGGGCAATTACCCTAGGATATGATTCTATCCATGGTGGAGTGCCTGTAGGAGGCAACTGATTCTTTCTCACATTGATGTTTGTTTCTTTCCCTTCCTTCCTCCCTCCCTCCCTCCCTCCCTCTTTCTCTAAAAAATCAATGAAAAAGAACATATCCTCAGGTGAGAATTTTAAAAAAATATTAGAGATAGTACAGATAGTATGATGATTTTTTTGATTTTTTTTTTTTTTTGGTAATGGCTTTACTGAGAGAAAATTCACATACCATGTAATTCACTCTTTTAAAGTATATAATCAATGTTTGTTTTTTAGTTTATTTAGAGCTGTGCAACTAAGCATGGTGATTTTTGAATTTACTCATCTTCTCTTTCTTTCCTTATTTCAGAGAGAGGAAGGGAGAAGGAAAGGGAGAGGGGGAGGGGGAGGGGACGCCTCTTTTTCACTGCTAGTATAACTACAATGCCATTTTGACCTTAACTTTTTTTTTTTAGCTCTTGAATAATGCTTGCCCTCCTACTGTCACTGTCTATCCAGAGACTGGCTGGCAAGAGGAAATGGCTCTGGAAGCCACAGCTGTTACACAGACCAGTTACCATCTTCCAAGTATGAGAACCACTTCAGCTCCTTCTTTGATCAGTTTGCTCAATCAAAACTTCAGATCTAATCTGAAGCCAGTAAAAGCTGTGGTTTCCAAGACCAAAGCTATTCTGTTGAAGAATAATATCAAGGGAACTGTATACACAGTCAAAAAAGAAGCCAGCTGCAAGATACTCCAGAAATACTAAACTTAACTTTCCCCTACCTTCCAGAAGACCTCAAGTCCCTTGCTGAGTCATGTGAAAACACATACTCCACCTGACTCATGGTTACTCATTTTTCTCACTGTTTACTAACTGCACCCATGCGGACGGTGTGACACTTTATTCCATCATCCTTTCAATGAATGTCATTAAATTTAATATACTTTTAATAATAAAAATAACAATAAAACAATTTAGTCATTGTGTACTACATACCAGGTACTATAATAACCACTTTAGTTACATTATCTTGTTTTTAGTTCTCACAATGATCTTATGAAAAAGGTTTTATTACAATCCTCATTTTTTAAAATTTGTTTTCTAAAATGAACACAGTAAATTGACTTTTATTATTTTGTGTATTTTTCTATTAGTTTTAATGTAAACAGAGTCATGTAACCACCACCACAGTGAGGATACAGAACAGTTCCATCACCTCAAACATTCCCTCTACTGCCCCTTTTTGTAATCACACCCTGACCCCACCTCTAACCCCTAGCAATCATAGTCTGTTTGTTGCCTCTATAATTTTTCCTTTTCTAGAGTGCCATATAACTGAAAACACTCATTCAGCATCATAGCTTTGAGATCCATCAAAGCTCTTATGTGAATTAAATAATTTATTCCTTCTTATTACTGAATAGTATTCCATACTATCCTCATTTTGCAGATAAGGCAACTGAGATTCAGAAAGGTTAAGTAACCTACTGAAGGTCACCAAGGTGGGGCCAGTATTCAGACCTACCGGTAGGTCGGTATGGCTCTAGAACACATATTCTTAACCGCTATGCTATACTGCCCCCTATAAGCATAAGCTCTCAGAAGAGCAGTCCATAATCCTGATTTAAACAACAGAATTAATGAGTTTCATATTTACCAAAAGGAGACTGAGAATAGTTTGTCAAGACTTCTAGCAATGACTCCAAAGCTCTTAAAGGAATATGATATGGAGATAAGAGCAGGAGCTATCATCAGTAAAACGGGCCTAGGTTTAGAATTCCAGTTCTGCCACTTACTAAGCATGTGGCCTTACACAAATTCTTAACTTTTTGAAACCTGTTTGTTCTATAAAATAAGGATATTGCCCCAGCCAGTTTGGCTCAGTGGATAGAGCGTCAGCCTGCAGACTGAAGGGTCCCAGGTTCAATTCTGACCAAGGGCACATGCCTGGGTTACAGGCTTGATCCCCAGTAGGGGGGGTGCAGGAGGCAGTCGATCAATGATTCTCTTTCATTATTGATGTTTCTATCTCTCTCTCCCTCTCCCTTCCTCTCTGAAATCAATAAAAATATCAAATAATAATAATAAAATAAGGATGTTGAAATATTCTTGGAAGGACTAAGTGAGATGATATACATAAAGTTCTTGCCCTAACTGGTTTGGCTCAGTGGATAGAGCGTCCGCCTTCGGACTCAAGGGTCCCAGGTTCAATTCCAATCAAGGGCATGTACCTTGGTTGCGGGCACATACCCAGTAGGGAGTGTGCAGGAGGCAGCTGATTGATGTTTCTCTCTCATTGATGTTTCTAACTCTCTATCCCTCTCCCTTCATCTCTGTAAAAATATCAATAAAATATATTTTAAAAAATTAATTAATTAATTAAAAAAATAAAGTTCTTAACACACTATAATATTATCGTGTCCCATACTGAATATAGCCAATAAAGTCATGCCAAACAAAATACCTACTAAATACACAAGTCAATATCATTAAGCTCTGAAAGATGTAAAAAGCATGACCCCTAAATACACGGAGCATATATTCTAGCTTGAGATGAATATTTTTCTAAAAATAAAATCAATCCCATTATGTAATATATTCAATTGTGTGGCTGGATCTATAAATAAAATATAGAGTTAAACGTAGTTTAATTTTAGCCAATACCTTTAATTTTCTATTTAATTTTCTTAAAAATCAAAATGAAGACTCAGGTGTGTAATCTACCTGTCTTCTAATCTACAACAGTCCCTAGGCATAGGTAAGGGCAAAGTCTTTACTAGTCAATATCTAGAATGTATTCTAAAATCTACTAGTTCCAACTCTTTCATTCCAGGTGCCTGTATCAACTTCAATATGGTATTTGTCCTAATAATTTTTGACACTTGAAAGGATATAAAATACATAAAAACCCAAGTTCTGTGACACTTAATAAGTGACTGGTTCTTTAGGAAAGCAGGGTATGCTTCAAAAGGGTTATTGAACTAAAATCTAGAAAGAATTTAAATTCTCTGCCAAAAGGTACTCTGTAAAATCATTTCCTTCCTCTGCCTCTGTTTGGTCTTAGTGGGAAAATATATAAACAAATAGGTATAGATTAGGAAGGTAACAAATAGGATAATAAGCTGGAACAGGGAAAGACTATTAAAATCTATCTACAAGAGTCATTCTATTTTCTTCTGGAGCTTTCTAAAAATCCTCTCTCCTAGATGTTTACTATGTGCATCTTTGCCAGTACAGCAATAACTCTTTGAAAATCAGCTCAGGTTTATTAGGCTTTTAAATTAAGCATATAAATAAAACATAAAATAAAGCTGCCCAAATCCTTACTTCCCAACTTGACCTGGTAGCAAAACATAGTCACAGCTTTATAGCAAAGCATTTTACCAAGGCTCTGTCAGTTACTTAGCAACATATTCCCCACAGTTGGCAAGTCTATACATCTATGCTACTGGCTTAGTGCTTTAGACTTGGAGAAAATAGTTAAAATATATATGTTTTAAAAGTTAAAAGTTCACACAGAGAAATAATTTTTAGTGGGAGTGAAATCTCACTCAGTCCTGTCTCAGCTAAAGTTTTATGCTTATAACTTGCCTAAGCTCTCAATTCTTTGTCATTCTAAGAAATATAACCATCCCTAGGCCTGGATTTCCACCAGACTTTAAGGCTGAATCTCTTATCCCTATCATCTTACAAAAAGAGAGAAGCCAAATCTCTAGCCAGTAGTCTAAAAACAAAGAGCTAAGGTTAAGAAACAGGAAAATTGCCAGGTAAAACCACACCCCTTTTTAAAAATTTAATTCAGTTGAACAATACACACACACACACACCAGGTGTACCGGTTAATAATGCGGATTTTATAATCAAAGAAAACACGATAATTTCAAGAGAAACCTCAAAAGTGCTTTATGCAAAGTAATGTCCATCGCTAGCTACACATTTCCCCCATCTTTCAGGTAATTTGTGGATACCGTCCCAATAGAACTTTTATTGAGTAATGTCCATCGCTAGCTACACATTTCCCCCATCTTTCAGGTAATTTGTGGATACCGTCCCAATAGAACTTTTATTGTTTTAAGGCAAACCATTCAGAGACCAAATTTTCCACTTCTTCGTATGTTTTGAAGTGCTGCTCAGAAAGTGTGTGCCATTGATTGGAACAAGTGGTAATCTGAAGGAGCAAGGTCTGGTTAATATAGCAGGTGGGTTAATACTTCCCAGGCAAGATCTTCTAACGTGTCTTTAACTGGTTTTGAAGTGTGTGATGGTATGTCATCATGAAGCAAAATTACTTTGCCTTGTCTTCTGGCCCATTCTGGTCGTTTCACGATCAAAGTGTGGTTCAAATTGATTATTTGTTGTCGGTAGCGATCAGTATTAACGGTTTCACCTGGTTTTAGAAGCTCATAATACACCACACCTTCCTGATCCCACCAAACACAGAACACTGTCTTCTTTCCGAAGTGATTTGGACTTGCAGTCGACGTAGTCAATGTTGAGGGCTGACCTGGATCAACCCATGATTTTATGCATTTGGGATTCTCAAAATAAATCCACTTTTCATCACCAGTCACAATTTGATGCAAAAAAGACTTTCTTTTGTGCCACTGAAGCAACATTTTACTGATGACTTTTCGGTTTGCCAATTGTCTTTCGTTCAGTTGATGTGGCACCCATTTTCCTTCCTTTAAAATCTTTCCCATTGCTTGTAAAAAATCGGAAATTGTTTGCTGAGTAAAGTTTAATCTTTCTGCAAGTTGGTTTTGAGGTTGACATGCATCTTCATCCAATAATGTTTGTAATTGTTGTCTTCAAAAGTTTTCGGTTGACCTGGACATTCTTTATCTTTCACATTGAAATCATCACTTTTAAAGCATTTAAACCAGGGTTCACAAGTATCTTGAGATGGAGCATGTTCACCATAAGCTTCCTGAAGTATATGATAATTTTCAGCAGCATTTTTCTTCAACATAAAGTAATGAATTAAAATTTCCCACAAATGCTCTTTTTTGGGAACAAAATTCAACATTTTTAAACGTAAAAATATCTATGATGTTAACACCTTCAGAAAATTT
>NW_006285779.1:2860447-2863243 GCF_000327345.1 Myotis davidii
GGTTCGATTCCGGTCAAGGGCATGTACCTGGGTTGCGGGCACATCCCCCGTGGGGGGTGTGCAGGAGGCAGCTGATCGGTGTTTCTCTCTCATCGATGTTTCCAACTCTCTATCTCTCTCCCTTCCTCTCTGTTAAAAATCAATAAAATATATTTTAAAAAAAGAAAAAGAAAAAAGTCCGCATTATTAACTGGTACACCTGGTAAAAGCCTAAGTGACCAGCTGACAGACCGACTGGCCGGTAGCTATGATGCACAATGACCACCAGGGGGCAGACACTGAACACAGGAGTGGAAACCACAGGCATGGAAACATAGAACAGACTGATGAATCTCAGAGGGAAGGGGGAGGGAAGTGGGTGGGAAGAGATTAACTAAAGATCTTATATGCATACTAGAGGCCCAGTGCACAGATTCGTGCACTGGTGGGGTCTTTCAGCCTGGCCTGCACCCTCTCGCAATTTGGGACCTCTCGTGGGATGTCGGAGAGCTGGTTTCGGCCTGATCAACCGCAGGCCAGGTCGAGGGATGCCACTGGTGCACCGGGCCTCTAGTTTTCTCATAAGAAGCAAGGGTTATGGAATCAGGAGACCTGAGTTCTAGCTTTCCCCACTATAAGCTGAGTGACTGTGGTCAAATCATAACCATTCTGTGCTTTAGTTTCTTCTTCTCTAAAATGATAAGGCTGCAGCAGACTCAGGAATCACAAACTGAAGGCAAGGTAAAAAATCTGGGCTAATCCACAAATGTGTTGGGGTTTTTTTTGGTGTCTGCTGTGATATATTTCTTTAAAGCGATAAATGAATTTATTGAGAATAACTGAAACCACATTTTGGAATGACATGTTATTATCAACTATTTAAGAATACAAATAAGTATTTAACCAAGCACACAAATAAATATTTAATAGAATACACTAGACAAATGGATATTTATAACATAAATAGTTATTTAACTGAATATATTACTAAGGGTCTGGTGACAACCTTTAAACAGTATAGGTAATAGAAGTGCCTTTGTTCTAGCCTATTCTGGATTCCTTTCCTTCTCATTTTAATACTCCTTTGTTAAGGTGACCAGGTTCTGAACTATGTAATTTTTTAACATTTAATATGAAAATTTTCAAAATTATATAAAAGCAAACAGACTAGTATAATAAATTTCCATGGCCCTAGCTGGTTTGGCTCAGTGGATAAAGTGTTGGCCTGCATACTGAAGGGTCCCAGGTTTGATTCCAGTCAAGGGCACATGCCTGGGCTCAATCCCCAGTACGAGGCATGCAGGAGGCAACCAATTAATGATTATCTCTCATCATGGATATTTCTATCTCTCTCTCCCTCTCCCTTCCTCTCTGAAATCAACAAAAATATATTTAAAAAAAACAAAAAACTTCCATGTACCCCAAACCAATAATTAGCACATCAGGACTAATCTTGTTTTTTGTTTGTTTGTTTGTTTTTAATATATTTTATTTATTTTTTACAGAGAAGAAGGGAGAGGGATAGAGAGTTAGAAACATCAATGAGAGAGAAACATCGATTCAGCTGCCTCCTACACATCCCCCTACTGGGGATGTGCCTGCAACCAAGGTATATGCCCTTGACTGGAATCGAATCTGGGACCCTTTGGTCCAAAGGCCAACACTCTATCCACTGAGCCAAACCAGTCAGGGCTAATCTTGTTTTTTATTATCCCATCCCATTCCCATATTATTCTTTAGCTAATGCTGTATATCATATCATTTTATCCATTTTGAACATAACCATAACCATACTCTCATTATCATCACATCTAAAAGAGTAATATTGCTTTAGTATTAAATTTTTAGTTAGTGATCAATTTGAAACTATTTAATTTCTGTAACTGTCATAAGCTTTTGTTTTATGTTTTGTTTGCATGAATCAGGATCCAAATATGGTCCATATATTGCCACTGATAAGTGCAGTTAAAAATAGAATTGAATGACTTTAGATGAGGATAACCTTCCAGTTTGCCACAGTCCACATTGCTCCCGATTGTTATACTCATTTAAATTATCTGCTAGGCCCTTGATGTATTTTGAGTTTGGGTCTCTAGAGGATCTGAAGTCTATTCCAGTTCTGATACTTTATTGTAAACATTAACAGAGAGAAAAAAAACAAATGAGTAAAATGTCGTATTTAAAACTGAAAAACCAAGAAGTAGCAACATAAGTTTATTACTTAGAAATGTAGAAGTAAATTCCAAAAGAGTCTGTTAAAAGAGAGGAAAGGAGTTGCCCCTTAGGAGTAGCATAGAATGGAAAGAGAAGATATCGAGGACTGCTATTCCACATCCTCATGCCTCACAGGATTGTTGTGAAGCTTAACTGAGATATATTTATATGTCTTCATATATATATCTATATCATAAAAGGCCTGTTGTTGTGGCGTCATGACCAAACAAGCAGCAGCTCTTGCAGCGGGCAGGGCAGGGTGCGAGCTACAAGCAGCAATGGGCAGAGTGGCCAGCTGAGGTAAGCGGAAGCGAGCTACTCACACACGATTTCATGCGCGCTGAGCCTCTAGTTAATATATAAAATGTAAGGTATTTTAATGAGCAAAAATTTTTATATCAAAACAGAACACATTCGATAGAGAAACCAAGATCGCAGCATAGGTAAACACCGGAAATTGCTGCCTCACACAACCACTTCAAAAATACAACTAAAAGACAAAACGGACATCATCCAGAACCACAGGAAGGCTGGCTGAGTGGAAATTTTACAACTAGAAGGAAAGAGAAAAGCACACTGAGACTCAGAGGAGGTGCGGAAGTA
>NW_006285779.1:2865296-2868896 GCF_000327345.1 Myotis davidii
AGGGATCTTTTAAGAAGAGGAAGAAGAAGAAAAAGGTAAAGAAACAAATTAAGAACAACAAATACACATCTATCAACAAGTGAATCTAAAAATCAAGTGAATAAATAATCTGATGAACAGAATAAACTGGTGAATATAATAGAATCAGGGGCATAGAAAGGAAGTGGACAGACAATTCTCGGCGGGAAAGGGGTGTGGGGATGCAGGAAGAGACTGGACAAAAATCGTACACCTATGGATGAGGACAGTGGAGATGGTAAGGGCAGAGGGTAGAGTGGGAACCGGGTGGAGGGGAGCTATCGGGGGGAAAAAGAGGAGTAACTGTAATAATTTTAACAATAAAGATTAACATTAAAAGAAAAAAAAAGCAGAACACATTCACTCAGAACTCAAGCAATGTTAAGCCATTTTCAAGAATTATTAAAATCATTTTTAACATATTTTTATTGATTTTAGAGAGGAGGGGAGAGGGAGAAACATCAATGATGAGAGGGAATCATTGATCAGCTATCTTCTACACACACCCCATCAGAAATCAAGCCCAAAATTCGGGCATGTGCCCTGATCAGAAATTGAACCTTGACCTCCTGGTTCATAGGTCAAAGCTCAACCATTGAACCACTCTGGCTGGGCAAGAATTACTGAAATTTTTTAAAGAAACAAAGATCTTGCCCTGGCTGGTTTGGCTCAGTGGATAGAGCGTCGGCCTGTGGACTGAGGGGTCCCAGGTTTGATTCCGGCCAGGGGCATGTACCTTGGTTGCGGGCACATCCCCAGTGGGAAGTGTGCAGGAGGCAGCTGATCGATGATTCTCTCTCATCAATGTTTCTGACTCTCTATCCCTCTCTCTTCCTCTCTGTAAGAAATCAATAAAATATATTTAAAAAAAGAAAAAAAGAAACAAAGATCTTGAAATTATCTACTTGAAACTAAAATGGCCATTATAAAATTACATAACAAGTTTGAAGCACAGTTTATCTGAAAAGTAACCTAACTAGACAACAGCAGGACAAAGGGAAATTGAAAAATTACACTGCATCAAAATGCATAGAAGTAAAAGTGTGTATATTTTCTTCTTTAAATTACATTCTGTAATATTCCAACATCAAAATTTTCATTACAAGCAAAATTCAATGGCATTCATATAGAATAAAATCCTTCTGAAAGTATTTCTGGATTGTGAGAAGACAATGGACCCAAAGAACCTTAGGACTTTAGGGACCTTAGAGAATTTTCTTATTTTAGAAAAGAAAATTGACAGCCCAGAGTAAATACTAGGAACTAGGACCTTAGAAAAAGTTCTAAGAGTCTGGACCTCTAACTCTGCAGATATGAGAATGATAAGGCATGACAGTCTATAACAGAGGTTAAACAAACAACAACAAAAAAGACTGCTCAATGGTGAAAAAAATTACATGCTGGATTACCACCTCCACCTTTCACATGATCAATCTGTCCTAGGCATAGTGCACTCCAAAGGGATACAGGACCTTCCACTATTTAGAATTCCACTTTCTTACTTAGGAAGCTGGGTATCACATCTAGTTAAACAAATCTCTAAACCCAAACGTTTCATTCAGTCATCTCACTCTAAGAGAAATGAGAAAACAAGAGGCAGAACTAAACCATATCAGCACTTTTCACTTTCTGAGAGCTGAAAACAGTAATATTTTCTCCAAAAATCCAAATGCCTCCTCTTCATGGCCAAACAGTAAATAACTTGGGGAAGACAATAAAAGTGAGCTAATTCCTATTTCAAAGCACAAAGCTAAACTTTAGATTATTTATAGATCTGGTGTCAGCCTTGTCCTCATCTCCCCTCCTTACATCTTGGATTGCCTACTCTTCACACAGAGAGGCTCCCATGCACACCCTGAGCCAAATGTTCTCACAGGACCTCTCATTTCTACACTTCAAATGCAAACAAACGAGTTGATACCCAAGCACCTCTCTGTAAAAACTAAAAATACCTCTACCTACCTAGGTTCAAACAGCCCATAGTAATGGGGGTGGGGGGGCAATAACTATGAATATATAAAAAAGCATTATCCATGTATGAAAGTTGCTAATAGAAATTTGAAAGGACACTCAAATTTCTGTCAAATAAGTGGCCAAAAATTAAGAACAGATCATTCACAAAGGAAAATATCCAAAGAGTAAAACATTTGAGAAAATGCTAATAATTAAAGAAATATAAAACAAACTATAAAGGTATCATTTTGTCAAATAAATTAGCAAAAATTAAAAAAAAGTTAGAAAACTCAATATCAGATATAACACAGCTATAAGTTCAATCATTCTACTAATGGGACTATTATTTCATAAAAATAATTAGAAAGGGAAATAATGTTATCAGTACAAAGATAATTAAAGTTCACTACAGGTAATAAATTGAAAAATTTTTTAAATAGTTACTTTGATATGTTTTTATAGTACTGTTAAAAATAATATATATACATAGGTAAATGGATGGAAAATTCTGTATTAAATTATGTTAAATAAATAAAAGGAACAAAAGTAATGATTAAACTATTTAAATTATGTATATATAATAATAAGGATTAGGGGAGATCAGAGAGTTAGGTAAAAAGTGATTTTATGGAGAAAAGATCTTATTCTTGTTTGACTACTTTGTTACTTTTGTTTATAATCTTCTATAGACTTAAACACAATTTTGGATCATCTCTTGCTCTGTAAAGCCCAAAGCAATAAAAGCATTCAATGGATTTTCCCAGGTATAAATTTGCAACTTCGCCAGTCAATGATAACAGGAATATAAGACCAGAGTTCATTCATGGTTTTAGGCTTTCCTAGGAAGCCAATTTCTCTGGAATTTTTGAGAAATGAAATTAATTCTCTGTTTAACCTTGCAATGGCTGAATGAGTTCAATTTCACAACAAAGATTTCTGTTATCAGGTATAGAGTTTGGAATATACCAAGGTGGAGGAAAGATGTCAATGTAGCATAGCTTTCATAATCCCCGAACAAGCAAGACAGTGTCCCTGGTTAGCTTCAGGATCAAACTATGACTATAGACCTGCTTGTCCTACAAAAGTGAAGAATAGCAAATAATTCTTCAGGCTCTTTTCTGACTGGTATACAAAGGACCAAATAAAACCACCAAGTAACAGAAAAATAATTTAGTTTTAAAATATCTCCCATGTACAAGATCTTTATCTCCATTTCAGAGCTACTGGATAGAACCCCTCAGTTGGATTCAAGAAGAGCTCATATCATTATATATCTCAGTCTGAAAGATCAATGGTGGCCCCATAATGGTGGTCATACTAGTCTATTTGCAACAAATTTTTTTTTTGTTTTTACTCTTTTTTTTCTTTTTTTTAAATTAAATCTTTATTGTTCAGATTATTACATTTGTTCTTCTTTTTCCCCCTCATAACTCCCCCCCCCCCAGTTCCCGCCCCACCCTCCGCCCTCACTCCCCATCCACTGTCCTCATCCATAGATGTACAATTTTTGTCCAGTTTCTTCCCTCATCTCCCACACCCCTTTCCCCCCGCAAAATAGTCAGTCCATTCCCTTTCTATGTCCCTGATTCTATTACAATCACCAGTTCATACTGTTAATCAGATTCTTTA
>NW_006285779.1:2870074-2880074 GCF_000327345.1 Myotis davidii
TTCAGCACTGCGCCTCCTCTGAGTCTGGGTATGATATTCTCTTTCCTCCTAGTTGTAGAATTTCCACTCAGCCAGCCTTCCTGTGGTTCTGGATGATGTCCGTTCCGTCCTTTAGTTGTATCTCTGAAGTGGTTGTTCGAGGCAGCAATCTCCGGCGTTAACCTATGCCGCCATCTTGGTTCCCACCTCTGTTTTTTCATTTGCAACAAATTTTAAAGGTCAATGGTATATGGGTTTAGGAAACAAAAGACTACTTGAATCCAACTGAGGGGTTCTAATAAGGAGAGGGCTCCTTGAACCAGCTACTACAGGTACTCCCTGGAAAGGAAGAGAAAGGGTGTAATTTTTTGCACAAATGGCGACATTCAATAAAAGTTACGATAACTCTGGCTTGCTTTAGAAAAAAAGAAAAGAAAAGAAAAAGAGAAGGTTTTTATTAGTGCTTAAGGCTGAGATGGCAATGGAAGAAAAGGAGATTCACATGTTGAAACAACATTCACACATATATTTATTTGCCATGTACACCCTAAATAATTTCAGAGACATGGGAGTTTGAGAAAAGACAGAGAGAGCTAAGTGTGAAAATGTAATTTTTCTGGGGAGGGGAAGTCAGTCTTTAATTCCAAGTAAATATCCACTTAACATCATGTGAGGCCAGCCTCCAAGTTGACTCCCAATGACAATGACCTTTGTGCAGTCCTCTCCCAGATTGTATCTGGGTTGGTCTGAATGACCAATATATCATGGCAGAAGTGATGGTCCATTACTTGAGTCTAGATCAGAAAAGACAGTGTGGCTTCTGCGCTTTCTCTTGGATAGCTCACCTAGGGGAAAGCCAACTGGCATGTTGCAAGCAGTTCTATAAAGAGACCCACACTGCAAGTAACTGAGGTCTCAAGACAACAGCCTGTGAGAAACTGAGTTTCTTCCTAACAGCCATATGAGTGAACTTTGGGATGGATTCTCTAGCCCAGCCAACCCTTCAAATGACTATAGCCCAGGTGGACCATCTTGACAGACCCTAAGCCAGAACCATTAGCCAGATTCCTGACTCTCAGAAACTGTATGAAATAATAAAACAATTTTTAAGCAGATAAGTTTAGAGTATTTTGTTATATAGCAATAGATAACAAGACCTCAACCTAAATAGTTTGATGGAAAACTGTAGTATATTATAATATCATGATTTCATCTACTGGGTGAAAAAAAAAATCATCTTCAAATTAAAAATAGTTTGCTGCCCAAGATACCACTAAAAGCTAAGTAAGGCTAAAGGGGCTCTACTGGAGGGAATTAATTGTCCTTCTCCTTTAAAACTAATCTAAGGATTGGCATCAGAAGAGTCCAACACAGCCCCCTTCCACTAAGTATATCATCTACCTTACAGCCATAGACTTGAGGTTAGTAGTACAAGTAGGCTTCACATGCTAGCCACTGCGAGGGTGTTGTCCCATACCAGAGCAGTCAAGGGTTAAAGTTGAGGCAGCAAACTTATTCCCAGAGATATATGCCTGGCACTAAGCTGAGATTCACAAGATTTTCCCTGAGTTTTCCTTACCTCTAAATGCTGGGATAACTGATGCTCACTGAATGCTGATATTTGTATGAATAAAAATGAAGGGATTTAGCAAATCTTGTTCCTGCACACAGTTGTCAAAAAAAATCTGACCTTTACAACAGGAAAAAGAAGGGGGATTTAAAGATTTAAAGAAGAGGCAGTGACTGTCTGATGTATAACAAACCTTTGAAAAATTATGAAACAGCGAAAATCCCCTGCAGGTTCCAACAAAATGTGTCCAATTTACATTCCAGCAAAGCTTCCCATACATACTATTTGGCTCCTGTGTGTACATCCAGGCAAATAAATCTTGAGGAATAATCCCACTGGGACCTAAGTCTGATCTTTGATATATTACTGCTCCACAACTCCAGACCAGGCTCTACAACTGCCTTTTTGGTTCCAAATAACTAAATCAAAGTCATCCTGATAAGCTTTGAAAACAGGCAATGTGAGGAGTGGTTTAATAAATGTTACAACTCAACCACAGTACATTATTGGAGGAAAGAGAGAGAGAGAGAGAGAGAGAAACCCTCACACTTGTACATCCCCAAATCTCTCAAGATCAAATCCAGACATCCATGTCATTCAACCACACCTGACTATTATACAGCCTTATTCAAAGCCTGACTTTGATCAAATGAGGATGCATTTATAAACCTAGTGTGTGTTGGGGGTGAGGGGAAGATACAGTAGAGACTACAATTTTTTGTTTACTTTGAAAAGTAATCCAAACTCATTTTTTTTAAAAAGAAACCAATGGAAGCAATAAACACTGAAACTTATTGACATAAAATATTATAAAGAAATAACACAGCAAACAGTAGAGTAACAAAAAAAATTTACTAGAAGTCAGAAAAATCGACCACTCAACACATAAACTAGAGAAAGCAGTGTTGAGAAAAAAAGAAAAACTAGATTAGTAGAGACAACAGAAAGAACTAGAAATTTAAGTATCTCATATCCCAGCATCAATTTTCTCCTTCCACAAGAATAAAGTAATTGTCACAAAGAAAAATAAATGTAGATAAGGCATACTAAAATATTAACAATAGTGACTACTATTAGATAAATCACAATATATAGACAAAAGAAGTAGAAATTGATGGCCTAAAAAAGAGAAGGTAAGAAAAAAACATTTAGGAACTCAATAATTTGATGCAAAGACATCAAAATAAGAAACTATCCTGCCAGATAGCCAAAAAAAAAAAGAAAAGAAAAGGGGGGAACACTAGAGTTTTAGTGTCTGTATGTAATCTCATATAAGTAGTAATGGAATAACAACTAAAACTAGTTTTAGTTTATATAACATCTTTAAAAATATATTTTCTTTTTACTGATTTTTTACAGCGAGGAAGGCGGGGGGCATAGAGAGTTAGAAATATCGATGAGAGAGGAACATCGATCAGCTGCCTCCTGCACACACACACACACACACACACCACTGGGGATATGCCCGCAACCAAGGTGCATGCCCTTGACTGGAATCGAACCCAGGAACCTTCGGTCCGCAGGCTGATGCTCTATCCACTGAGCCAAACCAGTCAGGGCTATATAACATCTTTAAAAGAACCAGTTACTCAGAAATTAGAGTTAACTCCCTTTTCAGAAAGTTATTCAGCAAGTAGGAAAGTAAACTGGCAATCGGCAAACAAACTGAACCTCCTGTATAGTCAGCAAGACCCAGACCACTGCCTGGTCAGGATTCTAATGGCAGATGAAACCTAAAATACCACCATCTACTCTCAAGACCCAAAATGTAACCGACACTCTTTTTTTGGCAAATCAGATTTCAGCCCTATATAGGCAAGCCATATCAGTTGTGATGACTATGTTTGCTTCAGATTTTTCAAGAAAGTCATTCTTCAGCACAAAGCTAGAACCACAATGCCTTATTTGGCCTAGAAGAGCCATGTAGCTACTTCAAGAGAAGCATCGTAGGAGATCCATAAGGACTTGAAAAGGTTTTATCATCATAGTTCTATCCAATCTCAAAAGATTTTGAAACTATAATTTTAAAAACTGTTAAATCACAATTGTTGGTGAGAATGTGGGGAAACTGGAAACCTCACACATTGCTGTTAGGACTGTAAAATGGTTCAGCCATTGTGGAAAACCTTTGTGACAGTTCCTCAAAAAGTTAAACATAGAGTAAGTAACAATATGATCTAGTAATTCCACTCCTAGGCATATAATTCAAAAAATTTGAAAATAAGTACTCAAATACACATACACACATATTCCTAGCAGCCCCATTAACAATAGCCAAAAAGTAAAACAGTCCAAATGCCCATCAGTGGATGAATGCAAAAACAAACTGGTGTATAAACACAATAGAATATTATTCAGCCATAAAAAGGAATAAAGTACAGATTCATGCTATAATGTGGATAAACCTTGAAAACACTATGTTAAGTCAAAGAGTCAAAGAAGCTAGATACAAAAGCTAGAACCTTGAAAACACTATGTTAAGTCAAAGAAGCTAGATACAAATTATTTATATAGATATAATTATATAAATAATTATTATATTTATATTAAATATCCAGAACAGGTAAATCCATCGAGACAGAACGCAGATTGGTGATTGTCAGGGTTTGCAGGGAAGGAAGAAGGGGAAGCAACTACTTAACGGATATAGGCTTTCCTTTTGGAGGTGAAGAAAATGAACTACATAGAGGTGGTGGTTGTACAACATTATGAATGAAATAATTGCCACTAAATTGTTCACTTTAAAATGATTAATTCTGTTATATGAATTTCACCCCGATTTTTAAAAACGGTTCTTGAAAATGAAAGATTTTCTTATCTCTAGTTCTACTTTATTTTTCTAAAGTGCTTTAATAGAATATGAGCTTTGTTTCTGGGAAACCATAAGTAAGTTGCAATTAAAGCCTGTGGGGTCTCCTCTGTAACTTTTATAGAGACAAGTAGTCACCTCAGTCCATAGTGTAAAGGGATCATTCAGGATTCTTGCAAAAGTGAAGTAGATCTGGTTGCTTTCCACTTAACAAAACTGGTTGTCCTGAAGTAGAAATGTCAGTGAGCCATCTCTGTCTTGTAATTCCCACTGGAGGCTTACTGAACCCAAGCTGCTTGAACTAGCCACAATCTCCCCCTTGGAGACTCTACATCTACTGAGACTCAGATGAAGACTTTTACATTATGCAAGACCACAGTAAGGAATTTCCCCCTCCTTCATTAAAGCTCAATGCAGAGCTCTCTGGAGACATAGGTGCTTCATCTCTTCTCTTGCATTCTGAACAAGAGATCCTCTCAGTCTTTTCCCTACCAAAGGGCAGTTTCAATCTCACCAATGGATAGGATTTTCTGGTAGAAACACTTCAAACAGTCATTCTTTAGATTGTCTTTCACATTTTTTCTTTCAAATTAGTGAAGCAAAGCATTTTCAGAGTATGAAATCCATCCTGTGATGTTTAAAGACTCCAATAATTGGAAGATGGCCCTGATCACAGGCCAGGCCTAGGACCATGCCCACGCACAAATTTTATGCACCAGGCCTCTAGTACAGCGGTTCTCAACCTGTGGGTCACAACCCCTTTGGGGGTCAAACGACCCTTTCACAAGGGTCGCATAAGACCATTGGAAAACACATATATAATTACATATTGTTTTTGTGATTAATTACTATGCTTTAATTATGTTCAATTTGTAACAATGAAATTGGGGGTCACCACAACATGAGGAACTGTATTAAAGGGTCGCAGCATTAGGAAGGTTGAGAACCACTGCTGTAGTATATCATAAAGGCATAAACTGAAAAGTATCCCATGCCCATTAGTTTAAAAATACTGCTCAATAAAAGTGATTGCTAATGATATCAATAAACTAATGACCCCATCAGCTTAAGCTGGAGCACTTTAAAAGTTGCCCTTTAGGATACAAGTATAATCCTATGACTACATCTATAGGCAAGAGTTGCTATTCCCTCCCTTAAGATCTGATGGTTTGGCCCTAGCCGGTTTGGCTCAGTGTCCACCTGCAGACCAAAGAGTTCCACTTCAATTCTAATCAATGGCATGTATCTTGGTTGCAGGCTCCTCTCCGGCCCAGGCCAGGGGAAGGGGGACGGGGGCGGTCATGAAAGAAGCAACCAATTGATGTGAAACACATCAATGTTTCTCTCTATCTTTCCCTCTCCCTTCTACTCTCCCTAAAAATCAATGGAACACTATCCTCAGGTGAGGATTAACAAAAAAAAAAAAGATCTGATGGCTTGTACCTTCATGGTTTCCATCACCCTGAGATGACCTTTTAATAGAATCTAAGATCATGGGTAACATACTACACTTTACCTACTCTCACCCTTCCCCCTCACTCATCCCTCTGGGTAGAGCACTCAGAGCCAGTAATTGCCATGTCTTGTTAGATTTTTAATTTTTCCACTATCTCTCAGCGCTACAGTTCTGTTAATCTATTAACCCCTCTTCAGAACTTCAGCCTCCCCAACTAAACATCAGAATTAAAAAACTCCTGGGTAAGTGGCCTTGTTCTCCACCTTTTTCCTTTTGGTTCTGCTGACGCTGCCCGGCTCTCGTCAGCCTCCGGCCCGCTCTCTCCTTGAGACCAAGCACCATGCCTTCAATTAAATTGCAGAGTTCTGATGGAGAGATATTTGAAGTTGATGTTGAAATTGCCAAACAATCTGTGACTATCAAGACCATGTTAGAAGATCTGGGAACGGATGATGAAGGCAACGATGACCCAGTTCCACTACCAAATGTTAATGCAGCAATATTAAAAAAGGTCACTCAGTGCTGCACCCACCACAAGGATAACCTTCCTCCTCCTGAGGATGATGAGAACAAAGAAAAGTGAACAGATGATATTCCTGTTTGGGACCAAGAATTCCTCAAAGTTGACCAAGGAACACTATCTGAACTAATTCTGACTGTTGCCAATATGATAAGGGGAAAACCCCTGAAGAGATTCGCAAGACCTTCAATATAAAAAATGACTTTACTGAAGAAGAGGAAGCCCAGGTACGCAAAGAGAACCAGTGGTGTGAAGAAAAGTGAAAAGTTGTGCCTGACACTGTAACACTGTAAGGATTGTTCCAAATACTAGTTGCACTGCTCTGTTTATAATTGTTAATATTAGGCAAACAGTAGACAAATGCAGCAGCAAATCAACTGTATTAGCAGAATATTGTCTTCATTGCATGTGTAGTTTGGGTACAGATTCCAAACCTATGGCTGAGTTTCTTCCAGTATGATCAAAGTATCTTTTTTCTTTGCTCTGAATAAAACTGAACTGTGGGTTCTCTATAGAAAAACAAACAAACAAAAACTCATGTGCTTTTGTCCCAGATAGTTACCTTCACGTATGTCAAAAATACCCTGGTTATTTTAGTGTTTATGTCATGCTTTCAGTGGGCCTTTCCACTGAACTTGGGTGTCTAACAACAGCGACCCGTGAAGTAGCCTGAAGTATGCTGCTAGAAAACAAGGTCACTAGATGGGCAGCCCAGGATTCCCTGGGACTGGCTTCTTTGGTAGACAAAGCAGAATTACAAAGGAAAAGGGTATTCCCCATGGAGTTATGATTAAAATAATAATATTAATTTGTATTCAGATAAGGTAGAATTGTCCAGAAAAAAAGTAAGCTATATTCGCCTCTGTCTCTTGTTCCTCTCCTGCAAATGTTCCACTTGAAAGTTAGCTACAGTTCTGCCCTCATCCACATAAAAAGCAAATGAATAGTTACCTCACTGCCTTTTTCATATATTATAATCACATTTTAATAGAGAAGCTTTTACTAACTATGTAACCTTGAACATGTCACTTAACCTTTCTAGAGCCTTAGTTTTATCTATAAAAGGAGGATACCAACAGAGGTCCATTCTATTTTATAGGTTGTTATGAAATTTAAATGAAAAATATATCTGTAAACTGCCACAGCCAAGAGAAGCCTAAGTAGACATAACAACTAAATATAATGTAGTATCCTAAATGTAATCCTAAACAGGAAAAGGCCATTATGTGAAAACCAAGAAAATTTTAATAAAGTAAGAACTTTAGTTAATACAACACATCAATATTGGTTCATTAATTGTGACAAATGTACCATACTAATATAAAATGTTAATAATAGGGAAAACTTGGTATGGGGAACATGGAAACTTCTTTACAACTTCTCTATCAATCTAAATATATTCTAAAATAAAAAGGCTATTTTAAAAAGTAAAAAAAAATGCAAAAGCACTTTCTAAATTGTAAAGTCCTTGTCAATTGTAAAATAGCGCATAATTTAGTATATTTAGTTTTTTATGTAGATTGTTGGTAAGTAGACAGCCATTTTAAGTAGCTTAGATAACAGAGATAACTTGAAGAGTTAAGTTCTGGTGTGGAAGAGTCTAGCCCCCAGAAGCATCCCAGCTGTTTCCTGCCAGCTGGTGTCTCATGTCTGACTTTCAATAGAGTTGATTTTCTTTGTATAATTATTTTTGTCTCTCAACCTGTCTGTATTATTAAAAGAATGATTAATTTTTTAAAAGAGGCTCTATGCAGGTATGTGCTTTAATTTAAGAATGTAAAAAGTTAACTGTAAGGCATAGTTATGGCTATTTTATTGGGTCCATTTCTTAACTAGATTTGGGAATAGACCTACTCCCAACTTCAAATGTCTCAGGCACCCAGAGATAGAATAGGGCAAATATACCCAAGCCTTGCCAACTCCTATTCTGACTTGAAAACAAAGAAGAAGGAGAAGAAGAAGGAGAAAGCAAGAGCCTCAGAAGTGCAGGAAATTGTTTCTCAGACGAAAGACAACACTTCCTTTCCCAGAACAATCCATCTCCCACACTGACATCCTGCTCCTGCTATATTTACCCAACCCAAATCTGCCAATGATATACTTCCAGCTGCACTCCTGCCACATGGTCCTGTCACTCAGCCACAGCATTCAGAGGGGGAATTTGTCCAGAGGACAGAGCCTAGAAATCACTACACACTAATCCATGCTTCCTCTATCAGTAGCCTTCAGAGTAAAGTGAGACAAAATATGGACAGTATTACTCCCTGTTTATTTTGGAAGTGACTGGGGAGATAAGAGGTACCTCATTTTATATAGTTGCTAATTTTGACTGCTCTCATGGTAGCCAATGGAGGAGCATAAACAATGAAGGGATTGAGATGGGAGGTTAAAAATAACTATTAATAGTCATCTAAAAAAAATAACTTAATAGCCTCTTCCACCCAACCTACAAGGATCAGGCTATCAAGTCACCTTATTACAGGGTAAATTCTTCAGTTCTGGGTGGATGGATCCAAGGAGTCAAAAACAGGACCAACTCATTCACCCCAAATCACATTATCTCACAGTACATTCTACTGAAAGGGGAAAGCCCAAACACTGGGCTGGGTAGAGGTAAATGTTAGAGCTGACATCCATTTTCCTATTTTAGCAGCTCTGTATTCTTGATCCTTCCTACCCATTTCTATACCCCAAGTCCCAAGTCCTTTTCTTCTTCTCCTTTCTATTCATTTCTACATTCTTCCTGCCTCTCAGTTGCTTTTCTTTTCTCCTTTCCCTGTTTATCTTTCTTTTAGAAAACCTTATCAAGGGCAAGGTTCCCTCAACAAAACATAATGATAGCTGACAAGCCTTCATTAGTAATATCATATCATTAGCCTACTCTCCACAATAGTAACAGCAAAGAATCTGAGACCCAAGAGCAATTCCTCTTTCTCTCACCTTTTCTTTCCTTCTTTCTTTCTTTCTTTCTTTCTGTTCTTTCTTTCTTTTCTTTCCTCCCTCCCTCCCTCCCTCCCTTCCTTCCTTTCTTGCTGTTATACCTGTCCCCATTTTCCTGCCTTTGCCCACCTCCACCCAGCCCCCGCCCCCGCTTCCTTCTGGCCATCACCACACTGTTATCTGTGTCTATGGGCTATGCATATATGTTCTTTGGCTAATCCCTTCACTTTCTTTCATCCCCCCTCTTTCTAACAGCTGTCAGTCTGTTCCATGTATCCATGACTCTGTTTCTATTTTGTTACACAATGAAATACTATGTGGCTGTAAAAAAAAATAAGGAAACCTTACCTTTTGCAATAGCATGGATGGAACTGGAGATTACTGTGCTAAGTGAAATAAGCCAGTCAGAGAAAAGACAAATACCATATGATCTCACTTATATGTGGGATCTAAAGAACAAAATAAACTGTCACCTTTTCTTAAGGAGGCACATAAATGCATATTGATCAGATCCTTCAAAGGAATGAAAGGAAAATAGAGGCAGAAAGGAAAAATGCAAAGAAAAGAGGAGGGAAAAGAGTGATAGTAAATAAGAATGGGGAAATACTTATTTAACTATTTTTCTCTTAAAGCTCTTAGATCAGAGGTTCTCAACCTGTGGGTCGCGACCCCTTTGGGGGTCGAACAACCCTTTCACAGGGGTTGCCTAAGACCATCGGAAAACAC
>NW_006285779.1:2885485-2887090 GCF_000327345.1 Myotis davidii
GCTTCCCGTCACCAGGAGCCAGCTGCCCACACTTTGGTTTCTGTCCATGGAGACTGTGACCCCCAGAATCACAGATAATAAATGTGTTGTTTAAAGAGGAAAAAATCCTGCCAAAACCGGTTTGGCTCAGTGCATAGAGCGTCGGCCTGCGGACTGAAAGGTCCCAGGTTCGATTCCGGTCAAGGGCATGTACCTGGGTTGCGGGCACATCCCCAGTGGGAGATTTCCGGGAGGCAGCTGATCGATGTTTCTCTCTCATCGATGTTTCTAACTCTCTATCTCTCTCCCTTTCTCTCTGTGAAAAATCAATAAAATATATTAAAAAAAAAAACTGACAGGCACTCTGTTACTACTAGGCAGCTAGGGCTAGGACAGAAGGTGGGGGTGGGATAGACAATGCACACAAACACCAATGCTGTTCTTCAGACCATCCTAGAACCTTTTTCAGCACACAGAGTATACAACAATTTCCTGAGGTCATATTGGAAGCTGGGCAGACCTCAAACCAGTGCCCAGCTGTCCACTCAAATTTCAGTGCTTCTCAAATCACCAACCCACTAGACCATAAACTTTATGAGGACATGAACTGTGTCAGTCTCCTAGTTCAGTGTCTGGCACACATTAAGTGCTCAAGAAATATTTGTTGATGGAATATATAAATGAATTTTTGCCAAGAGCAAAGTTCCTGGAGAAGGTGCTGTCTTGGAGTTTTTCCAATACAAATGACTCCCTCCTTAACCGATCAAAAGGATTCAAAAGGACGGCCAACCCATGTCTATTATGACGTGCTATCCCCTTATCCCTGAACAATCAGCTTACATAAAAGTGTTAAGGTACAAGACACAGTCACAATTACATCCCCAATCCTTTTTTCCTTAAGGAAGGATATAACATTCTCCAGGATTGTTATGACTCAACTGGTCTCAAACTAATTTCTGTCTTGCAAAAGCTGGATTCATACACAGAAAAACAACCATATAAATAGAATTGTTTCAGCCATAAATTAGAAGGAAATTCTGCCATTTGCAACAACATGGATGTCCCTTAATCCTAAATTCTAGAATACAGAAAATATATGGGCTAGAGAAACAAGTAAAATGACAACACAATGACAAAGACAAATCCAGAATGTAGAACATTCTAAAAATAAATGCCCTGGTCTCTTAAAAAAGTCAATACCAAGAGGGGAAAAATAGGGGTGGAGAAAACTGTGTGGATTTTAAAAGTCTAAAGAGATATTACTACCTAATGAAATGAGAATTTTGCTTGAATATTGGTTTATAAAACCAACTACAGCTATAAAAGGAAATGTGGGGACAAATGGGAAAAATTTTTTTAATCCTCACCTGAGGATATTTTGTCTATTGATTTCTAGAGAGAGTGGAATGGAGGGAGGGAGGAGGTAGAGAAAGGGAGAGAAACATTGATGTAAAAGAGACACATCAACTATTTGCCTGCCACACACGTCCCTACTGGAGTGGGGGAATGTGAAACCAAGGTATATGCCCTTGACCTGAAATCAAACCCGAAACCCTTTGGTCCTGTGGAATATTATTTCAATTTCTGGTTTACTTGAAATTTTTCATAACAAAATTTGAGGACAAA
>NW_006285779.1:2887189-2891013 GCF_000327345.1 Myotis davidii
ATTGTTATGATCAACTGGTCTCAAACTAATTTCTGTCTTGCAAAAGCTGGATTCATACACAGAAAAACAACCATATAAATAGAATTGTTTCAGCCATAAATTAGAAGGAAATTCTGCCATTTGCAACAACATGGATGGACCTTGAGAATATTGTGCTAAGTAAAATAAGACAGAGAAAGACAAATAATGTATGATCTCACATGTAGAATCTTAAAATAATCAAATTCATAGAAACAGAGATTGAAAGGTAATTGCCAAGGGGCTCAGTGGTAGGGAAAATGGGGAGATGTTAATCAAAGGGTATAAACTTCCAGTTATAAGATAAAAAAGTTGTGGGGTCTCATATACTAGTACAGCATGGTAACTAAACAATATATACTGTATTATATACTTGAAAGTTGCTAAGAGAGATTTTAAATGTTCTCAACACACAAAAAAAGGTAATTACGTGAGGTGATGCTATTGATTTCTAGAGAGAGTGGAATGGAGGGAGGGAGGAGGTAGAGAAAGGGAGAGAAACATTGATGTAAAAGAGACACATCAACTATTTGCCTGCCACACACGTCCCTACTGGAGTGGGGGAATGTGAAACCAAGGTATATGCCCTTGACCTGAAATCAAACCCGAAACCCTTTGGTCCTGTGGAATATTATTTCAATTTCTGGTTTACTTGAAATTTTTCATAACAAAATTTGAGGAAAAATGCTATGCAACCCTTCAAAATGATATTGCTATCCACTAATAGAATGCAACTTGCAACTTGTAGCCAATGGTAGGGCAGTCATAATAATATCTTAGCTCTTACATTATCATCAATTTGGAGCCAGTTTTCTTAAGCATGGGTTTGCCCATAAAGAAAAATGAACCTTGCCCTGACCCGTTTGGCTCAGTGGATAGAGCGTCGGCCTGCAGACTGAAGGGTTCTGGGTTAGATTCTGGTCAAGGGCATGTACCTTGGTTGCGGGCACATCCCCAGTAGAGGGTGTTCAGGAGGCAGCTGATCGATGTTTCTAACTCTCTATCCCTCTCCCTTCCTCTCTGTAAAAAATCAATAAAATATATTTTTTTTAAAAGAAAAGAAAAATGAACCTTCATGAAAATGCTCATGTGGGATAAGGCTTTCTTATTCTGCAACCCTTTGTCAATGGTCTCCCAAGTTTTATATTTTTTCTGCCAATTAATAACTTACTTTATTTGATAAGTAAGAATAATCAGTAGAAAAATTCCTATTAATGTCAGGGAAATTTTATTTGTCCTTCTGCTTTTAGAGGATTTTTCCCAATTCAGGGTATATGACATTGAAGTTTTTTTGATCCTGTTCCTCTACAATTGATGTCCCCAACTACCCTTAGCCTCCAGTTCCCAAGCTGCTTTCCAGGACACCTGGAAGCAAGCTGCATGGCTGACTGCAGAAAAACCCTTGCTCCCACACCACATCTGGTCCTCCCTTTCCATCAAGTCAAATGCCAATTTATTGCCCTCTGATGTACAGTCTATCAGTCTACTTCCTGGATGCCTCCACTTCACACTGGGCCAAAAATCCAAGGCAATAATGTGAGTTCCACAAACGGGCAAGTAATTGCTCAATAAGCATGAAACAAGGAAAGGTCAGTTGTGATGTGTGCACATGTGGCAGCCCTTCACAACTAAACTTACAGTAGTATCAGTGGTAACAGAAGGCTGGTGTTACAGAAGAGGCATGCAATGAGAAGCCAGACAACAGGCAGACAGGACTTCTTGTCCATCTAAATTCTTTTTTCTTTTTCAAATAATGTGCCCTTAACTTAATCTCTCCAGAACAAAGTAAAGAAATAAAGACCTTAAAACTGGTAAGGAGCATCTTATCACCTAGTTTCCAGAAGCAAACGGGAGAGCTTAAATTAGTTACTGCCCTCCATTTACCACCCTTTTTTAATGAAGTGATCTGAACTGAAATGATATAACTCCATGTTGCTGTATACCCAGCTCTATCTTTTAATGGGTGCCAGGAAAGACAAATGTACTCACCCTTTCCCTAAACATATTCAATATCACTTTAGAAATTGAGGCCCTGGCCAGTTTTCTCAGTGGTTAGAGCATTGGCCTATGGACTAAAGGGTCATGGGCTTGATTCCCAGTCAAGGACACATATCTGGTTGCAGTTTGATCCTCTCTCTTACATTGATGTTTCCCTCTCTCTCTCCCCTTCCCTTTCACTCTCTCTAAAAATCAATGGAAAAAATATCCTTGGGTGAGGATTAACAACAACAAAAATTTGTTTAGGAATTGAGGTGACCAATTAAGTAACCATGAACATAAAGAGGTGGTTAGAGGGAGCCAGGTTGATACAAATAACTCTTTATTATCTCTCCTAATCAAAACTCACATTGAATTTCAAACATTTGGCTTCTTCTGAAACCCTTTTGGCACTTGTCCTGAGTTTGAGTGAGCGGGAAGAAGAAAAGGACTCTGCCTGCCTCCTTTTTAAAAACAAAGCAGCAGCTGGCTTTTCCTCCTTTTACTCATCTGACTGCTGTCATAGCAAATTGGGCACATAAACAGAGAATAATTTCAGGCCTTTTAAGAGGTGGCAGTGCTAAATAGGACAATGGCAGTGAGAGCAATACCAGCAACTATGACACCCACCACAAACCACACTATCAAACCACCTCTAACCTCTATTAGAAATTAGGTTCCTTTGCCTCTGCCTTTGAGAGACAAGCTATTAAGAATACTCCTTTTTTTTTTTTTGACAACCCCCTTTCAGATACATGTAGTAGAAAATGTGCCAGCAGACTAGTTCTGATGGCTAACTATGTTTGACTATTAGAAAGAGAAAAAAAAAGGGGAGCTGGACCCATTAAGAAACCAGACTATACAGAACTGCTTCTTCTCAAGAAAGTTGCCAAAACCGGTTTGGCTCAGTGGATAGAGCGTCGGCCTGCGGACTGAAAGGTCTCGTGTTCGATTCCGGTCAAGGGCATGTACTTGGGTTGCGCACACATCTCCAGTAGGAGATGTGCAGGAGGCAGCTGATCGATGTTTCTCTCTCATCGATGTTTCTAACTCTCTATCTTTCTCCCTTTCTCTCTGTAGAAAATCAATAAAATATTGATTTAAAAAAAAAAAAAAGAAAGTCTTCATTTTCTAACCTCAAGGACAAATAAATGTTCGGAAGAACTTGCTTTAGAAATGTCATGTGAAGAGGGTTCAGATCAGTTGGAACCAGGGCCCCAGTAAAAAGAAATAACAAAGTAAAGTCATCTAAATACAGGCCTCTTGGAGCTACCTTATTTATATGAATATTCGGGGGGGGGGGGAGGAGGAATCGCGGTATTTTTATTTTCTCTAACTATGCTGAAATGCCCATAAGTCTGAGGCCAATCAAGCTACCAAGACTCTAAGGTTCCAAAGTCAGTTTGACTCAATGATCTCCAAACTAATATACCGTATTTGCCGGCGTATAAGACGATTTTTTGGCCCTGAAAAATATGCCTCCAAGTGGGGGGTCGTCTTATACGCCAGGTACACTTCAGATAGACTGCCCATAGTGCTTGCCCCGTGCCATAGTGGCCTCCCGATGCCCGCCCACTTCATTCCACATACCGTTCAGGCATCAGCAGCGCTGCTGGGTGTATGCTCGGCTGTTATGCGATTTTGCTGTTATGCGATTTTACCACACTCGCAAAATCGCACACAGCCGACCATACACCCAGTATGATAGCGCAAAATCACGAATCGCGATACCATACTGGGTGTATGGTTGGCTGTGTGCGATTTTGCGAGTGTGGTAAATTCGGGTTACCGTATATTTCTTTACATATGCATTGAATTTTAAAGAAGGC
>NW_006285779.1:2891142-2908987 GCF_000327345.1 Myotis davidii
ATCTTACTTCTATCATTGACAGTCCCTCTAGGTTGTGGGCTGCTTGCCTGTGTTCCTGAGAAGCATCTATGGTACCAGTCTATAGAGTGTGTTTTCTTTAGTGAATTACCGGTATGTTTACCGGTAATAAACTTGCACTGTTTTATGTATATGTTTGATTACATACAGCCTTGTGACAGTTTTCCTGCATGTCATAAGCATTTGAATATAAATTAAAATGTTAAAATCAAATCTGATATTGTTTTACCTTTTATTTGGTGTGTGGAAGGTGTGCGGAAGAGGGGGTAGTCTTATACGGCGAGTATATAACAAACTCTGTATTTTGAGTGGAAATGTTAGGGGGTCGTCTTATATGCCCAGCCGTCTTATACGCCGGCAAATACGGTAGTCTTATATTTTATTGTAGAACAAGAAAGTCAAAAAGGGCACTGGAAACAGATACTTATATAAGTGTGTCCAACCTTGCCTCTTCCAACACTCATCCCATTACATTAATTTGTCTGCCAAATTTTATTACACTTGGTCTTTTAGCCTCCATTTAGTCAAGCCTTGAACAATTCACAAGTTCAACTCCAAGTGGGACAAAGCTAATGACTTATTCAACTTTCTTCTCATGCTGATTAATAGTGATATATTGTTTACTCTACTACTCCCAAAACCATAAGCCCCTACCAAAAACAAAAAATGAAAGTATGCTTTGCATTCAATCAGTATGGGAGATGATAACACTAGCAAAATCTTTTCTTTTTTCTTTTTCAAATAATGTGCCCTTAACTTAATCTTTTTCCTGACAGTGACTACTAAAATTTCTTTTCCCTATACCTCCCCATCTTCAAATTGAAACATTAAAATTGAGGTTTGAGGCATCCTTGGACAGTTTCACTTCTACTTAAAAGTCTATTTCTAAGAGGCCTAGCTCAGACAAATGTTCAGTTTTAGTTCCTCCTAAAGGTTGGCTTACAGATTCTGTTTAAATGTTCCCTGCAAACCTCTGGAGGTCACATGGATTCAAACCTCCTAGCTCAGAAACCTAATTCACAAAGTTTAAGACAGACAGTACCCTACAGGTGTGTTTGTCCAGGATAAACTACATTTAAATAAATTTCTGATATATCTACTTTCTCTAGGCACCTGATTCTCTCCCTCTTAAACTCAAGTACACCATTTTTTGCAGTCCAGGTAAGCTCAGTAAAGAAATAGCATATTCCTCAGAATTATTCTATATCTTTGACAGAATCTAAACTCTGGCAATATCTAAACTTTGGCTTTACATGAGAAAGTCAAATTAGGAAGTGTATAAGCTATCATTCTTGTTCATTTCTTTGGCTTGTTTTGTTGACAAAGGCAAGAGTGAGAATAAAAAGATGGCAACAGATTGCTCTCATTCACTATCATGCATTCCATGCCTGATAGGGAACCATATGGCATAGAGTAGAGGACACAAGGGTTAGCCATGGCATGATCAGCTAAAGCCACTAATCTTGTAAACCAGTGGTTATTAGGGCCGGAAGAAAGTTTGCCTGTCTGTATACCACGACAGACCCAATGGCTAAGTGCCTAAGCAAAGTGCCTAGTACATAACAGATAATCTAACAGTAAGCAATTTAATAAACCATACACAGAAGGTATCCAAATCTTGGTGAATCCCAGAAAGAACAAGACCAAGAAGCTAAAGTAGCTTCATAGTTACTATACGTGCTTACACTGAACCTCAAGACCATCTTAGTCTTATACTGAATACCCTCATTCTTCAGAGGCCCTCGAAATTAAAAATGCCTGGCATTAAATCTCCAAAGGCAAACTCACTACCCCCACCACCCCCGACATACACACCACTCAGAAGTCTTCCTCTTGCCCGGCCGGAGTAGCTCAGTGGTTGAGCATCCACCTATGAACCAGGAGGTCACGGTTCGATTCCCAGTCAGGGCATATGCCTGGGTTGTGGGCTCAATCCCCAGTGTGGGGCGTGCAGGAGGCAGCCGATTAATGATTCTCTCTCATCATTGATGTTTCTATCTCTCTCTCCCTCTCCCTTCCTCTCTGAAATCAATAAAAACACATTTAAAAAAAAAAAAAGAAGTCTTTCTTAAGCCCTGGCCCTGAAGTCTTTAAAGGCTTTAAAGTCATTAAGAGATGATTCCGTAAGAGCAAAATCTGGTATGACTATTAGACTGTTTAGACTTTTAGATCTTTTAGACTGTTCCTCTCTCTCTGCTTTAAAGCTAAATTATTTTTAAAATAATTTCTTTGTAATTATCTAAGTTTAAAAACCAAGGACAAAAGCACCCTAAATCTGGAGGCAAAAGACCACAGCCAAACACCACAAATCACAACTGACTAGAGCCCTTTCCATGAAGCTCAGTGGATGAAGGGTACTAAGGCTTACAAACACTTGTCTAGTCTGGGAACAAATAGATCAACGACCACAGACTATGTCAGCTAGAAGAATTCTTCTAAATCATCTACTCTCTTCAGATCTAAAACCAAGAACAATATCAAGTACAGTATCCTGATATTTTACTTTCCCTTCCATCCCCTAGCCCAGTGGTCGACAAACTGCGGCTCGCGAGCCACATGCGGCTCTTTGGCCCCTTGAGTGAGGCTCTTCCACAAAATACCACGTGCGGGCGCTCATGTACAGTGCGATTGAAACTTCGTGGCCCATGCGCAGAAGTCGCAAGCTGCACCACTGCCCTAGCCCATGCCACAGATCTTTCCACAGCCTATCTATGAGACTGAAGATATCACTAATGTGCAAGAACCCCCACAAGATTTCTAGAAGGATAAAAGGAAATGGGTTTTGGAATCTAAACCTATGCCAGGGCTTAGGTAGACGTAAGGGAGAGGCAGTGGTCCTTCTGCCCCTAAGGCCAGGACACCCCAGCCCTGCAGGCAGCACAGAGTTAACTACCCACCCGCTTTGAGAAGCACAAAGGTACATCACTGCAACATGCCTAACATTTACATTGCCTCTCTCTGCTCATTAAACAGGTTTTGGTTAAATAATGAACAAACTGTATTACAGACTCCGATGAGAATTCCAAAATTATAAATCAACTGGGAAAGCCCAAAGGGGCAGACAGACAGGGAGGGGGGAGAAAGAAAATATTGACTAATATAAAGGGCGCAGCTTGACAGTGGATATTCCTGCCACACCTGATCAAACACACTCTGTTGGGGGAGGGGAAAGAGAGCAAGAGAGAGAAGATGGAACAAGAAAGACTGAAATTTGCATCCGGAAAAGATTAAAACCGATTCTTTGGGGATAGAGAAAATACATAATATATATTACTATAAATGCAAAACTGTACTAAAAGCTAACTCAAATGTCAAAGATTACAGCTTGAATAAATTTAAATATAAAAGCCATGTGCTTCTGGAGTTAATGAGAGAGACATAAAAGGACAAACTGGGCTAGGAGGCTGAACAGAGAGCCTTTTTCTGCCTTTGCTGGACAATGGGTTCAAAGCACAGCATCAAATACAGTCAGAGGCTTCCCTCCACAGCTCTGAGCCCAGAGAAAGAACTGGTAAACCCCATCACTTTTCCAATCTAAATTTGCTGATTTTTAAAAATTAAGAAATAATGCATATTCCATAAAATTCACCCTTTTAGCACTAGCCAGTTTGGCTCAGTGGATAGAGCATCGGCCTGCGGAATGACGGGTCCCAGGTTTTATTCCAGTCAAGGGCACATGCCCAGGTTGCAGGCTCGATGCCCAGGAGGCAGTGATCAATGCTTCTCTCTCGTTATTGATGTTTCTATCTCTATCTCTCTCTCCCCATTCCTCTCTGAAATAAATAAAAACGTATTTTTAAAAAATAAAATAAAATAAAGGGTCCCAGGTTCGATTCCGGTCAAGGGCACATGCCCAGGTTGTAGGCTTGATCCCCTCCAGTAGGGGGCGTGCAAAAGGCAGCCAATCAATGATTCTCGTCATTGATGTTTCTATCTCTCTCTCTCCTTTCCTCTCTGAAATCCATAAAAAATATTTTTTTTAAAAATTTCATCCTTTCAAATTATATAATTCAATGGTTTTTAATATATTCACAGAGTGATATAATCATCACCACTATCTAATTCCGGAACATTTTAAACACCCAGAAAGAAACTTGTCCCCATTAGTAGTCATTCCCCACACCCTTTCAACACCCCTGGCAATCACACATCTTCTTCAGAATAACATCCTAAAAGGATTCCTAAAAGGAGCAGCAGTCAAGTCTCACTGATGGTGAGCCAAGGCTTATCTAAAGTAGAAATACGCAAACTTTGTTCTTAGTTACTCTGTATCTTCCAAGTGCAACCTTATCTTTAGATTTGGTATTAGAATATTCTATTACTTTAAATGTTACAAAACATGAAATTGTCAGGCAATTTGGGCAAATACTGACTATAAATGTGGTCCAGAGTTACATATCTGTAAGAATAATAGGTATGGACTTAGCCAACCTTACTAGAGACAATGGACTTATTTCCTTCACAATGCTAATACTCCTGGAGGAATAGATAGTGCTTATATATGTAAATTATCCTCTGACCATTTACAAAAAAAGCAACAAATCATTTTGGTTTATTGATGATGTCCAATGAACCACCTATTTCCAACGGTGATATTCTTTTTTTTAATATACTTTTTATTGATTTCAGAGAGGGAGAAGGAAAGAGAGAGAGAGAGAAATATCAATGATGAGAGAATCATGGATTGGCTGCCTCCTGCATGCTCCCCACTGGGGATCAAGCCTGCAAGCCATGCATGCGCCCAGACCGGGAATCGAACTGTGACCTCCTGTTCATAGGTAGACACTCAACCATTGAGCCATGCCAGCTGGGCACCAACAGTGATATTCTTAATCAACAGAAAACCTAGGGAGGAAAATGCAAATAGAAAGCTTTCTTGTAAAAGGAGATCAAGTCCTGCCCTAACCGGTTTGGCTCAGTGGATAGAGCGTCGGCCTGCGGACTGAAGGGTCCTGGGTTCGATTCCGGTCAAGGGCATGTGCCTGGGTTGCGGGCGCATCCCCAGTGGGGGATGTGCAGGAGGCAGCTGATTGATGTTTCTGGCTCTCTGGCTCTCTCCCTTCCTCTCTGTAAAAAATCAATAAAATATTTTTTTTAAAAAAAGAGAGAGAGAGAGAGACCAAGCCCAAATCAGTTCATGAATTAAACTGAGTGGACGTCCTAGAATTCCTGCCATACTTACTCCAATCTAAGTGGTACACCATTTCCAGTCACATGGCAAGGGCAGTCTCTTTAGTTTCTCTCTCCAAGTTCAAAGCCCTTTCCCAGCCTCCTACCATTAACAGGCTTCCAAGAAAGCAGTCCTCCTGACACTGCCAATCAAAAAAATCTGTTCGTTTCAGTAAAAGAAACAAGAAATTGGTCATGGGTTGCAGAGTCCAGGGCCACAGAGGCAGCTCACCCATAAACCTGCTCCTAGAAGCCAACACTGTGTGGGGGGTCAGAACCAATCAGAAGACCATGAAATGCCCTACTTTGGATCCACTCTATCATTTTTCTCAAGCAGGTAATAAGCTAAAACCCAAGAACAACAGGGGCAACCTTGGCTGGCATCATTTCAAAATTTGCTACATCTGTTAGCCTCTAGAAAGTACTAGCACTTTTTGTCTTCATCTGGAAGACAGCTTGGTAACACCCAGGTATGTTCCTAGTACCACAGACAGAATTGGCTCCTCAGCACATTCTGGTTTAATTAGTATCAAAGAGCAGAAAATATGGATTCCTAACCCAAGGATGTAAGAAAGTTAGGCAGCAGAATGAACTTTGGTAGCTCTAACATGGTCTAGAGCAGGGGTTCTGGAGGTCTGCGGACCACTGGTGGTCTGTGAGGTCCGAAAGGTTAGCGATCCCTGGTCTGGAGACCCCCAAGTCCTGGACTTTACCATTCACCACAGATATGGTTTCTGAGCTGAAGTCTCAGGATATGTCAGGATAGTGAAAACAAGTACAGAATATGGACTGGATCGCAAGCCGGATATGTGGCTGTCGGGATAGCAGCACCACCTCAGCTCCTCAATGTCCAAAGTGCCCAAAGGGCCTACGAGGCTATTCCAATCTGCCATTTTAGAGTGTTCCCAACCAATACCATGCTGTGTTATAAAATGTTGGCCAAATGTTTCCAAATATATTCACTTGTTTAATCCTTTTAACAGCTCTTAGAAAGATAGTACTCTGCACTCTTACCCACCAAAAAGAGTGGTAAATATCTACTCTTTCTTATTGGGATATGTAAGCTTTATCTGTTCAGTAAAAAAAAAAAAGACAGAAAGAAAAATCTGTGAAGGCAGTCAATTCTTTCTAAAGTATCAAAGTCACTTACAGTACAGGCCATAAAATAAGAATCTACTACCTAGTTGCAACATTCACCCTGCTAACTAGCTAACAACCACCTCCTCTATACTTGATCCTTCTTGGCTAACATTTCCAATAGTTTCAATAAAGTGGAATTTGCTCCTTTAAAGAAAACATTGTAGGGAATCCTTAGATAACATTAGCCCATGTTTAGGAAAAGTAAAAAGGAAATGGAAATTTTCTCCAGATATTCTTCTAAATTCCTCATAAAAGGAGAAAATGTATTTGTTTATTGTTATGTAATTTGCAAAAGCCTAAAAATGATTTCAATTGTAGTCTTAGATATGTTACTAGCTGTCCATCCCTGCAAGTTTTTTTCAAGGATATACATTGCAAAAGTCCTTTATAGTCAAGAGTAACACAGACCTGAGGCTTTCCCTTATATCTTTATCACCCCCCCTCTCTTGAAAAACCCAAAGGTGAGTCTTGCCTCCCCCACCCAAAACACATGTATATATCTAGCGACCAGAAAGGCAGAACAACCAGAACGACTGGACTGACAGGTGGCTATGACAGGCTTTGCAGCAGCCAACCGGCCTGATCCCAGCCCGGATCAACTCCCCCCTCAGGCCGGCCCAGCTCCCAGTTGGCCCCCAACACTCCGATCTGGGGTGGGGCCAGCCGGCCAACTGCCCACAGCCCCTCGGCCCTGCAGGCCCTACCTGATGGGCCCCCATTGAGACAGGCCGGCCAGACCCGACCCGTGCATGAATTCGTGCACCAGGCCTCTAGTACATATATAAGGCACTTCCTGTGTACAGTCTCCTCTAATTGCATGAACAGAAGCAATATAGAACAGGGCACTAAACCAGAAATCAGGGGCCGGAATCAAGAATTCTAGTTTTGCCAAAACCGGTTTGGCTCAGTGGATAGAGCGTCGGCCTGCGGACTGAAAGGTCCCAGGTTCGATTCCGGTCAAGGGCATGTACCTGGGTTGCGGGCACATCCCCGGTGGAGGGTGTGCAGGAGGCAGCTGATCGATGTTTCCCTCTCATCGATGTTTCTAACTCTCTATCTCTCTCCCTTTCTCTCTGTAAGAAAATCAATGGAAAATATTTAAAAAAAAAAAAAGAATTCTAGTTTTGACTCTATCTCTTAAGATTAGTGTGACCTCAGCTAAATCACCTAAAATGTCTCTGGGTTTCAACTTCATTCATAAAATGGGACAATATATGCCATGCCTCCACTACAGGGTTATGTAAAAGTTCAATTAGGTAATAAACATGAAAATGGATTGAAAAATTCTAAACATATAAATATTACATAAACTTATTATCATTAGGGAAACATGGTGGAAAAAAAGGAAAAAAAAGATTCTGGAACACACAAAGATTGAAAGATCTGTATTACAGAGAGCTAAGGCCCTAAAAGCAACAATGACTTTCTATAACAGAAAGGTTTTTGTTTTTTTTAATATATTTTATTGATTTCTTTTTTTTTTACAGAGAGGAAGGGAGAGGGATAGAGATACATCGATCAGCTGCCTCCTGCACACCCCCTACTGGGGATGGGCCTGCAACCAAGGTACATGCCCTTGACCGGAATCAAACCTGGACCCTTCAGTCCGCAGGACGACACTCTACTGAGCCAAACTAGTTAGGGCAACAGAAAGGTTTTGTTGCAAATATTAAAAACTTTATATGTGCCACAAACTTCCTACCTTATGGCATGCATAAGGTAGACAAAGAAAGTAGTTCAAACCAAAATAACTTACTTATTACTCACACAATGAAGGAAGCTTATAATTGTATGAATGCTGATTCCCCACTAAAGAGGGATGTCCTTTTAGGAACTCAAGGAAAAGGATCAGCAATACAATAAACCAGGGGCAATCTACACCCATGACTCACACCTGGCTTGCAACCTGTTTTTTTAAAGAAAATTTGATTTATTACTCATTCACTTAAGTATTATCTATGTCTGCTTCCAAGCTACCAGTGGCAGAATTGAGTAGTTACTATGGCCTATAAAGCCCAAAATATTTACTTTTCAGAAAAAGTTTTTCCATCCCTGCAGTAAATCAAACACATGTCTTTTTTACCAAGATAAATAGTCTTACATAGATGTGAGGACTTACCGGTTATGCTGTTTAGAACCTCCTTTAGATGACTGAAACTATGCAGCAGAGGATCCCGTTCTTCATCCTGCAACAAACATGTGCGGTTATTTTTTAAATCATTGTTGGACACAAAGGAAAAAGGAAACAAGGATAGATCAAGGGCTTTCTCTGAATCCAACCAGAAAATCCAGTAAGTTTTTATTCTTAGGAAAAGAAAGTTAATATACATTTTTCCAGTTCCTTAATCTCTTAATTCATAGAGGTCCTCTGGGCTTACCTAAAATAGTAAATCCTGAAGTATTAATCTACACCATGACCACAGCACTCAAGCTACCATAGATTGCCAGGTCCTTTATATTTGCTATGGTCTGAATGTTGGTGTCCCCTCAAAACTTACATGTTGCCCGGCCAGCATGGCGCAGTAGTTGAGTGTTGACCTATGAACCAGGAGGTCACGGTTCGATTCCCAGTCAGGGCACATGCCCGGGTTGTGGGCTAGATCCCCAGAAGGCAGCCGATCAATGATTCTCTCTCATCATTGTTTCTATCTCTCTCCCTCTCCCTTCCTCTCTGAAATTTAAATATATACATATATACATATATATACACATATATATACATATATATACATATATATACATATATATACATATGTATTTGTAACTTACATGTTGAAATACTAATACCCAATGTGATAGAATTAGGAGGTGGGGGTCTTAAAAAGGTGGATGAGTAGGTCATGAGGGCAGAGCCCACATGAATGGAATTAATGGCCTATAATAGAGTCCCAAAAGAGCTCTCTTGCTCCTTCACACCATATGAGGACACAATAAGAAGTCAGAGATCCAGAAGAAGACCCTCATATGACCATGCTGGCATTATGATCTCAGACTTCCAGGCTCCAGAACTGTGGGAAATAAATTTCTGTTGTTTATAAGCTACCCAGTTTGTGGTATTTTGTTATAGCATCCCAAACAGACTAAGATATATGTATTATTCTCTCTCTTCTTCATATTCATTATATAATCGCACATGCTCATTTCAAAGACATTCCTGACTCCACTCTCACTTCTAAAACAACCTATTTTTATAAATGAGCATGAGAAATTTCCAAACACTAAGTTGAAAATGTCTAAACTGTTTTTATAATTGTGGTCAAAAATTGTTTTATACAACTGTACAAAAAATATCCTTAAACATATGTATACAACAAAGAAAGCCAGCTTTATAACAGGTAAATTTCTTATTCATCTGATTGGCAAGATATGGCCTGCTCTATGTATAGAAGCTTGATGAATTCTCAAAGAATTCTATCACCAAGCCATACACCACGTATAAATAACTAAACTAATTAAATAAATGTGATAACCAAGATAAGGAATCTGACATTTTTAGGCATTTTAAAGAAGTCGCAAGTACTAGCTTAAGTTATTTACAAAATAGAAGAATGGTATCATCTTTTAAGCCCCAGAGAAAAAAAGGCAGCCTGTAAACTTGACATTAGCTGGAATAAAACACAAAGTCCTTGATATCAAGAACAACTCTGAGCCCTGGCTGGTTTTCCTCAGTGATTAGAGCATTAGCCCTCAGACCTGAGAGTCTCAGGTTTGATTTCCGGTCAAGGGCACGGTTGCAGGTTCAATCCCAGACCCCTGTTGAGGCTCATTCAGGAAGCAACCAATTGATATATCTCTCTGACTTCAATGTTTCTCTTTCTCTCTCTCTCTCTCTCTCTCTCTTTCAACATCAATGAAAATATAGGTTCAGTGAGGACCTCCCTCCCTCCCTCCCTCCAAAAAAAATCATTGGGGGAAAAAATATATCCTCTGGTGAGGATTTAAAAAAAAAAGAACAACAACTCTGTATTCCTACTATCCTCATTATTACTGGAAAATTGATTACTGTTTTAACTATGCACAGATCCCTAACAGCAAATCAGTGACCAAGCTTTCTGCCCATTCCCCACTTACCAATGGAATATGGGTGCTCCATCGGGCATTCCGTTTGATGGCCCCAACCACAATGTTAATCTCCCCTTGAATGATGTAAATATTCTTATCCACCATCCTGGCAAACCTACCAAAACAGTTGAGAAAAAAGTATAGTTAATATTTGCCCTGACCGGTTTGGCTCAGTGGATAGAGCGTCAGCCTGCAGACTGAAGGGTCCCAGGTTCGATTCCGGTCAAGGGCATGTACTTTGGTTGCGGGCACATCCCCGGTGGAGGGTGTGCAGGAGGCAACTGACAGATGTTTCTAACTCTCTATCCCTCTCCCTTCCTCTCTGTAAAATAATTCAATAAAATATATTTAAAAAAAAAAATATTTGCTTACCCAGAGCATGTCCATGCTTAAATCAGTACTTGGTAAGATTAGAATTATAATTTAACTTTTAAATACCAAGATTTCTGGGAGTACAAGATACAATAATTCAAAACACATCAATCCAGCCCTGGCTGGTGTGGCTGAGTAGGTTGAATGTCAGCCTGTGCACAAAAAGGTTGCAGGTACAATTTCTGCTCAGGTCACATGCCAGCGTTGCAGGCTCGATCCACAATAGGGGTGTGTACAGGAGGCAGCCAATTGATGTTTCTCTCTCACATCGATGTTTCTTTCTTTGCCTTCCTCTCTCTCTAAACTCAATTAAAACTTTTTTTTTTAAAGCATCAATCCTGCCCAGCTGTGGTGGCTCAGTGGTTGAGCTTCAACCCAGGAACCAAGAAATCACTGGCTCGATCCCAAGTAGGGGGCGTGCATGAGGCAGCCAATAGATGGATGGTGTTGCTCTATCATCAATGTTTTTATTGTTCTATCCCTCTCCCTTCCTCTCTCTCTAAAAATCAATTAAAAAAAAAAGCATCAATCCAGAAAATTTCTCAAAGGTCCCTCAATAATCTCTAGCAAGCATATAAAGTTCTTCAAAGGTGGGGTGGGGGCTCAGTGGAGGGGGGGCAATGGGGGGAAATGAGGGACATCTGTAATACTAACAATAAAAAAAACCTCTCTCCTATGAGGCCTTTAGATATGCAGATATATCTGTGTTGCTAGTTTATTAAAGATACTAGAGGCCCGGTGCATGACATTCATGCATGGGAGGGGAGGGTCCCTCAGCCCAGCCTGTGCCCTCTTGCAGTCCTGGACCCCTCAGGGGATGTCCGCCTGCCAGCTGAGGCCCACTTCCCAAGGGGTCCTTAGCGCTACTGTGGAGGCAGGAGAGGCTCCCACCACCGCTGCCACGCTCCCCGCCATGAACCCAGCTTCTGGCTGAGCAGCGCTCCCCCTGTGGGAGCACACTGACCACCAGGGGGCAGCTCCTGAGTTGATCATCTGCCCCCTGGTGGTCAGTGTGTGTCATAGCAACCAGTCATTCCACTGTTCGGTCTATTTGCATATCAGCCTTTTATTATATAGGGAACTTCAGATCTTCCCATTGTTCTTTATTTTATCAACTCAATAAAATAAAAATGAAGGTTCAAGTTAAAAGAAAAGAATGAAGTCTCGCCCAGCTGGTATGGCTCAGTGGATTAAACATCGACCTATGAACCAGGAGGTCATAGTTTGATTCCCAGTCAGGGCATGGTGCAAGTTTCGGGCTCCACCCCCAGTGAGGGTTGTGTAGGAGGCAGCCAATCAATTATTCTCTCTCATCATTGATGTTTCTATCTCTCTCCCTCTCCCTTCCTCTCTCTGAAGTCAATAAAAAACATATTTTTTAAAAAATAAAATAAAAACATGCAGTATTTAACACATAGTAAGATATAAAAAGTAACATAATGGTCAGTATCCAGAGTAAGAACTGCACAACTGAAGTCTCTATGTGTCCTCCCTAATCATATCCTACTCTCTTTCACCCATAGGTACCACTATTCTAAATCTGAAGTTTATTAAACTTTTTATGCTGTTTTATACTTTTACTTCATTGTTTCCTTTAACAATGGGTAGTATTATTCTGCATAGTTATACTTTATATAACTAATACGTTGTATATTCTGCAATTTCCCCTTAAAACATTATGTTTCTGAGTCATCCATGTTGTTAAATAATTTAAAGGATCAATAAAGATAAAACCTCTAGTATCCCTCCTTCCTCAAATTATTTAGGCAAGATGAGTATGCTCTACATCTCTCGAAGGATTTTTAGATTTATTTGTATTGATTTTACAGAGAGAGAGAGTGAGGATAAGAGAGAAACATTGATCAGCTGCCTCCCACACTGATCAATGGTTGCAGGGATTGAGCCTGCAACCTGGGAATCGATCTGAGGACTTTCTGGTGCAGGGACGATGCTCAACCAACTAAGCCACACCAGCCAGGGTCTCTGGAAGGGTTCTTAAGAAACTGCTAACAGCAGCTGCCTCCAGAAAAAAGAACTGGGAACTGTAGAACAGGGTTGATAGGAAGACTTACTTTTTTCTGTATGTTAATTTGCACCTTTTGAATTTTGTGTCACATACATATATTGCCTATTACCTTTTTTTTTTTTTTAATGAGGAGGCTCTTTATAAAAGTAGTTGTGCCAAGCTGGTGTGGCTCAGTGGTTGAGCATCAACCCAGGAACCAAGAGGAGCACTAATGATGTAGAGCGTATAAGGCTTCCAGAGCTGGCCAAGGAACACACCATAGTTGTGCTTCATTGGTACATATCCTTAAACAATAGATAGTATTATTCTGCCTAGTTATACTTTATATAACTAATAAAGTTGTGCTTTATTGAAAGTGACCAAGAATTACTGTATTAGTGCCGAAACCGGTTTGGCTCAGTGGATAGAGCGTCGGCCTGCGGACTGAAAGGTCCCAGGTTCGATTCCGGTCAAGGGCATGTATATTGGTTGCGGGCACATCCCCAGTAGGAGATGTGCAGGAGGCAGCTGATCGCTGTTTCTCTCTCATCGATGTTTCTCTCTCATCGATGTTTCTAACTCCCTATCTCTCTCCCTTCCTCTCTGTAAAAAAATCAATAAAATTTATAAAAAAAAAAATGAATTACTGTATTAGTAAACAATTACTGGGCTCAAGAAATTTACTCAAAGGGTAGAGGTAAGAGAAAGTCAAACCAGGAAAAAGACTGGTGCCCTGACAGGACACGACTGGAAAATCCTCCCAAACCTGATAATCAGGTGACCAATGTACCTCAGCTCTACCGTGGCACCTTCTCCCTCTGGAGGTTCTGAGTTTATCCCAAGAACTATACCCAAGAAAAGCCACTAAGATATGTCCAAAGCTGTTCAAAGATGTCCCTTCTGCCAGGTAAGAGATGAAAAATAAAATAAGGCTTCTCTCACTCATCCTTAAACAACATAGGGCATCCAAAGTATAAGGGTGACAGCTGGCAGAGTAGGACCAAGATAAAAAGTTAGTCCGTGTGATTATATAAAGAGAACCACAGTCTCATAAGGCCTGCCCATCTTGTGTATCAGGGGTAATCATCCACTGTCATAGGGCAGAATCCATATTTTGTTCACCTGCAGAGGTTTACAAAAAATTAACTATTGCCAATAATTTCAAACCCAATGATCTGAAGTTTTAGTTTCTTCTGAAAGACAGAAAACTTAGCATACATGCCTACATTCCAGTATACTACATTCCCCACTACATCCTAATACATTCCCACCTGGCTCACTTCACTCATTTACATTTACCTGCTTGATACTCAGTCATTTGAGTTTGTAATCCCTGTTTTATATAACAGCAACAAATCAGTACCTCCACGATCATTTCCACTACAAGTGGGACTCCAAATCCCCACACTATTATATTTTCATTTAATTAAACAATCACTATTGGACATACTAACAGAAAAGAACAATAACAGCTAAATACCTGCCAATTACATTTACATAGCTCTTCCAGCCTGAGGGTAAAATGAACCTTTCCTTCTCCTCCAACTCAACTCCACCCTTATCCCAACAACAGAATCATTCTATTCTGTCACACTGAACCACAGGGACAGACTGATCAATCATTACAAATGGCATATAAACACTAGGATAATCCTTCCAATCCTTACTGTATACTAGTGAGTTAGTGGGTCTCCTTAAAAGCAGGGGCTGTGTCTTTTCCACTCTTGCTGCCCACAGTAGCCAGTCTAAGTATCCTATCAATGAAGTTATTATCTAAAAGTGGCAGTCATTCTGCCTTCTGGAACATAGGAAAGTGCAATAGTAGAGAAACTCTGAGAACTACAAGTTCAACTTGTATTGGTGCCCAGCTACACATGAGAAGTAAAGTGTGTCCCAAAATTCACGCAAGAAGTAATTTTGATAGAAAACACAGGTTTATAATTCAAAATTGTAAATTTTTTATTGATTCATAAAGTATACAGTATAGGGTTATGTATGGAAAGGCATATCGTGAGAATACGCTGTAGAGAGCTTCTAGAAATGTCCAACTCTTGACCACGGTGCCGAATTGACGTCCCTGGACTCTCCGCAACATTCTCACGAACTGCTTCGATGTTTTGTGTTGAATGACGTGTGGAAGGACGGCCAGGGTGTTTAAGATCACTAACTGATCCCGTCTCCCGAAATTTTTCAATTAATCTCTTCACAGTTGATGAAGTTAAATCACTATTCCGACCATATTTTGCACGAAAATTGTGAACTGTAGCTGCCAAACCTTCACTATTTTTAAAATACTGCTCAACAATGAAAATGCGTTGTTCTTTCGTGTAGCACTCCATTTTTAATGCGGCTGCTAGGCAATAACAAAAGAGTGCGTATGTGCCAGCAAAGCCGTGGAGGCCATTTACCCGATATGCTATTCCATACATAACCCTATACTGTATACTTTATGAATCAATAAAAAATTTACAATTTTTAATTATAAACCTATGTTTCCTATCAAAATTACTTCTTGCATGAATTTTGGGACACCCTTTATCTACAACCTGAGTTTCTGCTGTGTCAATGAGCATCACTGTAAAGATTAGAACATATAATCTACATGTAAAAATGAGCTCAGCTGCCCTAGCCAGTTTAGCTCAGTAGATAGAGCGTTGGCCCGTGGACTAAGGGGTCCCGGGTTCTATTCCAGTCAAGGGCACGTACCTCAGGTACAGGTTCCCTGGCCCTGGTCGGGGTGTCTCTTCTTCTCCTTTCCTCTCTGAAATCAATAAAAATATATTTTTAAAAAAAAAAGAATGAGCTCAAACATGTCTTGAAAGAAGCACAAATTTTCTGATTTTGGGTGAGGGCAGGGAATGAAAAACAATTCCTATCTAGAAAATGACTTTTTAAGTACAGAAAGGGAAAATCTTTGATGCCCGAGTCATCTCCAGGCCCAACTGAAAAGATGCTGGATTGGTCACACTATCTTCCGAAGACTAGACTGCCTATTATGCAAAGCATATGAACTCAACAGGATCAACAGGGCATATCAACCCAGAGGAGCAAGGCAGGCCCATCGAACCTAGGTACTTCCAGTGCTATGTCATTTCATTAGCCACTTTCAATTACTTTTTTTTAAATTCTGCAACTTAGATCATAAAGTTAAAATGCAATTATTGCCTGTACCATTTCCTTCCCACTTATTTTAAATCAATCAATGTTATCCCAACACACACACAATTTCAGGAGGGCAGAGGGCTTTAGGTAGAAACGGTTTAGTCACTCTAGATTCTAGATAGTTTCCCTTCTAATACAATGAGATTTTGACTTTCCTTGTCACTACTACCTCACCATGCAAAAGTCCCGACTGCCAGGACCAGAACCATGCCACAGTTTAGGATTACATGCTAAAACTAATACTAGGGGCTCTGGCTGGGTAGCTCAGCTGGTTAGAGTGTTGTCCCAATACACCAAGGTTGCAGGTTCAATCCCCAATCAGGACACATACAAGGAACAACCAATGAATACATAAATAAGTGGAACAACAAATTGATGTTTCTCTCTCTCTCTCTCTCTCTCAAATCAATAAACTAAATATATATGGATATATATAAACTACTACAAAGTACAGGTAACATTTATTGAGTGTCCACTACATGCTGAAAGGCATTAGATTGATACTACTTATCCCTGCTACATGTTCTAACCAGGTCACTGCACATACTAGTATATGGTACTGCTTTTAAGAAGTGCACTGCCGTGACTGGTTTGGCTCAGTGGATAGAGCTTCGGCATGCAAACTGAAAGGTCCCGGGTTCGATTCCAGTCAGGGGCATGTACCTTGGTTGCAGGCACATCCCCATTGGGAGGTGTGCAGGAGGCAGCTGATCGATGTTTCTCTCTCATCTATGTTTCTAACTCTCTACCTCTCTCCCTTCCTCTCTGTGAAAAATCAATAAAATATATTTTTAAAAAAAGAAGTGCACCGAACAGAGCAATCCCAAAATTGCCCTTTCCATTTGTATCCTCCACAGAGCCCAGAGGAGTGCCTTGTGTACCTGAATTAAAGGAATACAAATTTCTATGTTGTTTATTTAAAAACACTGTAAGGGGGGAGGGGGATTTAAGTAATACAACAATAAAGATTTAAAAAAAAGAAATGGGGCGATAAATAAATAAATAAAAATACTGTCTTCACTATTCCTCATTTCGAACGGCACTCTTTACACTTGGGGAACTTTAGGGTTTACAATACTGAAATTTATCAAATGTCATCACAGTGCCATGAACTACCCTTTGGGTCATGTTCCATCATTCAGTCTACTGTTCTGACCCTACAGTTGAGAGAGATGGAAACATCAATGATGAGAGGGAATCATTGATCCATCGGGTGCCTCCTGCACGCACCCCCCTCCACCCCCCACCCCTTCCCCGGGGACCGAGAACGAAACCCGGCCATGTGCCCTTGACCAAAGTCGAACCCGGGACCCTTGAGTCCGCAGTCGGACGCTCTATCCACTCAGCCAAACCGGCCAGGGCTTGACCCTACACTTTTAAATTGGCTGAACATCTCTCATGACTCATTTTACCCACTAAAAATAATAGGCCAAAAGTACTAAATAACTTCATCAGTCCTCAAGCCCCTCTCTGTTTTCAGCCAAAGATGTCATAAAAGAGTGGCTTCTTTGTGATTGTACCTCCTCTCTTTAGGACAAGTGAAGAGACGACCTGGGGAGAAAATGCCAACCAAAATCATACACCAGGAGAGAATAACCGTGCAACAAGGCAGAAACCAGCTCAGAAGATAAAACCACAGCTCCAGACCCAGAATGGCAATCGCGCTGCCCTCTACGAGGAAAGCCTCTCCCGGCGCAGGTCCTTCCACACCTGGGTCTGTTGCACTAGTTCATGATCCAGCATCTAATAAAGCCGATGGGCTGTTCATGGGGCAGTCCCACGGAAGTGGACACTGTGCACGATCTGAAGAGGTTTTCCTGTCGAAGGTCTCAGAATCAACCCTAGGTACAATGTTCCTTAGGTCTGCTTTCAGCTCTGGAGGAATGGGCTCTTTAGGATGCAGAAAGCTCCGGAAGA
>NW_006285779.1:2909041-2910027 GCF_000327345.1 Myotis davidii
CTGCAAGGGATCCCAAGTCAGAACCGGAGTCGCCCCTCCGGCGGCCAGGGCCTGACCTTTGCCCCCTGCCTTCCTCCCAGGTGCCTTCCACAGCAATCTCCCCCTCGTCTTATTCCTGCCTCTATGCGCTTACTCCACCCCCGGCTCGTCCAAGTGAGGGCCCTCCTCCCCTTACTCCCTATCGCGATGTCAGGGCGGCCTGCACACCCCTGGAACTCTAAGAAGAGACTTCGCTGACCTGTCAGCGGATCCAAAATGGCGGGGCCTAGTCCCAGGACCGGCAGCCGCTGCTCATGTCCAGCCCGGGCCTCGAAGGCGTCCCCGAGCGGCTCTCCCGACTCTGGCGGCAGATGGGAGAAGGGAAGTAGCCCTTTTCCTGGCAGTTGAGGCCGCAATCAGGGACCACACAGCGGCCGAGAAGAGTCGGCCGGAAAGCGGGCGGTGGAGCCGGCTACCCGGCCTGTCAGCGCACTGACGTGGTAACTAGCCTCAGACTAGCCCGCTGCCTGGTAACTGCGCGAGCCCTGACGCGCACAGCCAATCATAACTTTGCACCGTGAAAAGTGGCATCCCAGCTACCCAATCGAAGAAAGGAAATTGTCTTCGAGAGATGGGTTGCGCCTAAGGAGAGATTAAAAGGGAAAGAAAAGGGTAGGTAAGGGACAACCAACGGATAGAAGGACTCTCTGAGTGACAGTAATAAAGGCCAATAAAAAGGGAGAAATTGTGCTGGGCGGTTGGAGAGGTGGAGCTAGCTAGGGTTCGGTTGCAGTGCGCTTGGAAGTGTTTGCTGGGCATTATGGGGAGGAAAGCTTACATTTGTTGGAAAGGGGGCGGGGTTTGTTTTGAGAGCTTGAGCAAACGACTCTACTCCCTCCTCCCTGTCCCACCCCGGCCACTCCCAATCAAAATCAACTGGACCAAAACCGTGCCCCTTAAGAGGACGCTTGGAGCCCTAGCCGGTTTGCTCAGTGGACAGAGCATCG
>NW_006285779.1:2910067-2914058 GCF_000327345.1 Myotis davidii
GGAGATGTGCAGGAGGCAGCTGATCGATGTTTCTCTCTCATCGATGTTTTTAACTCTCTATCTCTCTCCCTTCCTCTCTGTAAAAAATCAATAAAAATATTTTTAAAAAACAAAACAAGAGAGAGAGAGAACACTTCAACAGGAAGCAGCTTCTGGGCTCCCTCCATCCTAGGATCAGCACGCAATTTATTCCAACCTCCCCTCCCCCACTCTCACTGCTCTGTATGGCTTCTCATAGAGGTGTCTGTCCCATCTGTTTCTCTGTCTTGTACCCCATTCCTGTCATGCAGAAATAGAAATAAAAAACGAGAGGTGGCAGAAACCTTGGGTATCTAATTCAGGTCTCTTCATTTTTACAGAGCAGGAAACCAAGTCCCAGAGTGGAAAGACAGTACCCACGTTTGCATAACTACATGTTGGCAGAGCAGAAAGACAAACCCAAGTGTCCTGGTCGCCAGCTCAGTTTTTTTTTCCCACTGCTCTTCATTATTTCTTTTTTTATTATTATTTTATTAATTTTTACAGAGAGGAAGGGAGGGAGATAGAGAGTTAGAAACATCAATGAGAGAGAAACATTGTTCAGCCGCCTCCTGCACACTCCTCACTGGGGATGTGCCCACAACCAAGGTACATGACCAGAATCGAACCTGGGACCCTTCAGTCCGCAGGCTGACGCTCTATCCACTGAGCCAAACCGGTTAGGGCCCCTTCACTATTTCTTATGTCTTAGTCTACCAGACTGTGACTCCCAGCTCTGCCTCTCATACTAAGCCTTGGACACTTTTTACCTACCTGGAACAAAGCTAATCACAGGGGTTAGTCCACATCAGTGACAGGAAACTGAAGCCTTCCCTGTTTGCCTTAAAATACTAAGAAGCCTAAAGGCTGAATGTCCACCCCAGTTTTCACTTTCCTACCCCCAGGTGCCTCTCCTCTTGCACAAGATGATAGAGGTTGCTAGGATATTTAGAATTACCTAGAAGTGAAAGTAAAATGGGGTTTTTTTCTTGCAGATTGACTGGTGGAATTCCTAGCCTGTCTCCTGGAATGGAGCCCAGATGTCCCTGCAGACCTGAAGAGACTTCTGGGAAGTAGTGAAAAAAGAAACCAACTCTATCCCTAGTTCCTCCCATTTATAGATGACCCAAGTCCGTACACCTAAACCCATAGAAATGTGGTCTCAAAATCAGACATCCAAAGACCATCCACGTGCTAGGATTCTCTAATTTGAAGAACCCATCAGACCTGAAGAACTCCTAAACAACTTCCTGCACCTGCACATTGGGCTCCTGGTCTCTAGGTCCAGCTGAAAATCTTGCTCTTTCACCCAAAGAGAGAGGGAAAAGATACAACCATGATAGCGCCCCTTTCCACAGTACCTCTGAACCATTTTCCAACTTCATTTGAAAACTGGGATTTGGTCTCTTAGGTTTATCTCAGACGGAGAGGTCCTAGATAGCCAAAATTTGGAAAATCCTCCAAGTGGGCCAAAACTCCCTACTCTCCCATCTCCATTCCCACATACCTCCAAAATTTAACCAACCTAAAAGCATGAATGGGATTGTGTGTTACAGATGAGGAGGAGAGAGATGGCAATGCCCTAGAGTGACCCTGCTAACCTCAATCATCTCAGGCAGAACATCTCCCTCTTAGATTTCAGTATTGAGTACCTACATTATGCCTAGGAATAGAAACATGAGGAAGATATACTTGCCCTCCTAAATCTTAGCATTATAGGGGACAACATATAAGCTGATCTCTTCAATATAGTGTGTGAGTAATAGAATGTGTGCACAGGAGGATTGTGGGGCAAGAAGCTAAACATCTGGCTAACCCAGGAGTTTAGGAAGAGCTTCCCAGAGATAATGAGGCCTCTTAGTGGAGCTTAGGAGGATGAGTAGAAGTTGACAAGATGAAGACTGGCTAGCCCTACCAGGTTTGGCTCCGTGGAGCCAGCCTGTGGACTGAAGGATCCCTCGTTCCATTCCGGTCAAGGGCACATGCCTGGGTTGCAGACTTGATCCCCAGTCAGGGGCGTCCAGGAGGCAGCCAGTCAATGATTCTCTCTCATCATTGATGTTTCTATTTCTCTCTCCCTTCCTCTCTGAAATCAGTAAAAAAATATTTTTTTAAAAAAAAACACCATGAAGACTGGCTAGAAATATGTTACTGTCTGAAGAGAGGCCAAAAGTGTGCAGGAAACCACTAGGAGATTGGACATTAAGGCACGGTCAGATACTGAAAGTCCTATGTGCCAGGCAAGGGAGCTTGCCCTTTTTCCTGAGGGCAATCAGGATTTTAAGCAGGAGCCATTAAGCAGAGACATGACTGATCAGATTTATCTTGGGAGCATATTGTGTGATAGGGTTTAGGGCCCTCACCGGCACCCAAACAACCTGACCTGACTCCACATGTTCCTTGGGACACCTGTGCTATCCATTGCCACTCCCTAATTAGCAAGCACCAAGGCCACACCTTGCCCACAGAATTGAACCTGGTATCACCAAGGAGAAGCTAGCCTGTTAAGGCTGAGAGAGCATAGCCTGGGCAAGACTAACAGATGAACCTACCAGACCTCTGAGGAATGTCCAGTCCAAGCCCTGAGATTCAGTGGGAGCCACCTTAAACTGTTTGGGGTGGGTGGGGGTAAGGGAGTGATAATTATTTATCTAAGGCCACTCAGGCTCTAGTAGGCTTGGCTCAGTGGATAGAGCGTCAGCCTGTCCGGTCAAGGGGCAGGGACCGTGTAGAGGCAGCTGATCAATGATTCTCCCTCATCATTGATGTTTTTTTTCTCTCCCTTTCCCTTCCTCTCTGAAATCAATACAAATATATTTTTTAAAAAGTCATTCAGTAATGGTGTGGTTGGTGGCAGGGTCAGAATGATGCTTTGCTTTGTCTCATTCCAAACTCTGCTTTCTCCACGAAGCCACCTTCCTTGGAGAAGAAAACGGGGGAAAGGATGGAATATAGTCAAGAAGAGGAAGGTGAGAAAGGTGTGAGGGGGTGTGGGGGTAAGAGAGCAACCAAAGGACTTGTATGCATGCATGTGAGCATAACCAATGGACACGGGCAGGGAGGGGGGCGTTGAGGACGGCCAGGGAGAGACTAATGGGGGGGAAAGGAGACTTATATAATACATTAAACAATAAAGAACTTGAATTTAAAAAGAAAGGTGTGAGGAAAAAGAGGAGTAGAGAGGAAAATAAATTAGTCTTTCAAAGTGGCAGAGGAGGAAGGAGAGGAACAAACATCAGGAGCAAAGCGGTGAAGGATAAAAAAGAGGAAAGGAAGTCGAGACGTGGGAGGATTGGAGCAGACACAAAAGGGCAAAGAGACAGACAGCGACAAGTGGAGAAAATTGCCGAAACTTGAGCGGCAACAAAGTCTGAGCTCTGAAAAACGGCGGCCTGTCCCGGCCAGTGCGCCCTCCCACCTGGCACCCTGGCAGCCCTATCGCCGGCACCGCTCCACTTCGCTCGGGGTGGCGGCCTGGCGCTGCCTCAGCTCCTCGCCGCTGGCGGGCCCGGCTCCGCGGGGCCGCACAGCCCACCCTCCCCTCCCGGGTTTGAGTCTACCGAAGCGTTCTTGCCGGAGCGTGGTTTCAGCCACGTGGGGAGGGGCGTGTCCCAGTTGCTGAAGAACGCCTCCGATTGGCTAGGGGGCGGGGCTCTTGGCAGCGCGCCGGCCGGACCCCACCCCCCGAAGGCGGGGCCTGAAGATTCACAGCTGGAAAGGGTGAAGCCTGGGAAGAGCAGCTGGAAGGGGGCGGGTCCCGACCAGCTAGGCTCGCAGCTGCGGGCTGGGGGCGCCCTGGGCTGCCATAAAGTGAATGGGCGCCGGCGGGGGGTGGCAGTTCGCGGCGAGTCTCACGCTCTCCCTGAGCTCCTCAGTCCGGGAGCGCCCGAGCGGAGCGGCGGCCCGGGCGCAGGGGGGCAGCCCCCATCCAGGCCGGGGGCCCGGCCCTTGGCCCTTGCCTGCCCTCCAGACT
>NW_006285779.1:2914088-2923327 GCF_000327345.1 Myotis davidii
CTGCGGGACTCACTGTGAGTGCTTGACCACGGCGGGGACACGGGCTCAAGGGGTCAAGGGGCCATGGCTGGACTTTGGGGTCCCTAAAACGGGACTTGGGTCGGCTGAACTGGGGAACGGTACCTGGGGGACGAGTCGAAACTGGGAGAGCGGACTGCAGACCCAGGGCCAGGACTTAGGGAAAGGGAAATTCAGAGTCAGAACTTGGAGGACAGAAAGGGGGGGAGAAGTCACGGGGAGCCGGAGACATGGAGCCAGGACAGGGGCTCCGCGAAGCGGGGTCTAGAGAGAGTCGGGTAACCATTACCAGAAAGCACCCTAGAATCAGAGGGCGCGGGGCAGACAGCCAGGGAGCAAAAGGGGTTGCTGAGGCCCTGGCCAGTGGAGGGAGTTGGCAGCGGCTGCCCAGTGTAGGGGCAGTTGGCGGCGTCCAGCGCCCCTCGCCTGGGGCTCAGCTCGGACTCCAGGGACTGGGGGTAGGGGTGCGTCTAGTCGCTCACGTTTCTCTTTTCAGCTGCTTCGCAGTTGCGCTAGGAGCCTTGTAGTGAGAGGCTGGCCGCGACCAGGTCAGATGGTCGCTGTGCGGGCGGCAGGGCAGTGGCTGGGCAGCCCGAATCGCAGGCAGCGGGTCTGGAGTGTCCGGCTCGGGGTGTCAGGGTCCGCGTGGGTCCCAGCCTGGGGCCGCCACGACATCGGACAGAATGTCCGCAGCGCGCAGGGCCGGTAGCGGACAGAATGTCCGAGGCGGCGAGGTGGGTCTCCCTGGAGCAGGCGCTGTGTCAGGCAGCGGTGACAGAATGTCCCTGGCCGAGTGGCATGTCCATTTACCGGGCAGCGCCTACCCAGCTCCTGCGTGTGCAGTGGGGTTCGCTGTGGTGGGTCGCCTCAAACCCCACTTTGCAAACTTGTTTCTGCTCGGAGGGGCGGTGGGGCTCAGGAGCAGGGAGTGAGAGTAAAGCCTACAGCTGGGCCTTGGGGCGAAGTGGTGGTGGGAGAGATTCCCTCCCCCAACTCAAACCAGACCCAAGCATTGCCTGGACTTCCAGAATCCAAATCTGAGCAGAGAAATCCATGAGGGGGGCTGCTAGTGGGCTTCAAGTCCAGGAAAAGAGGGAGTGAACCACAAAGGGCAATGGGAGGGCGAGGAGGTGCCTTCACAAACTCCGAGGAAACCCCTCATTCTAGTACAGCTGATCAGACACCCCCAAACTTCTTGCCTGGGTGCCAGCAAGTTAAAGGTGCCTTCTCTGCAGGGAGCAGGAGCCCAGGCCTGAAGAGAAAATTGCAAAGCAACCCCTGTGGCCTTGTTTCCCTTTTTGCTCCCTCAGCGCGCCCCCCCCCCACCACCAATCTCAAGAACACCCTGATGGCTGAGCCGAGGTAGGAAGGAGACACATGGGATCAAGACTCTTAGGTCCAAGGTGAGGCCCTCAACTCTGGTTGGAAAGGGGGTCTCAGCCATACCCAGCTGTTCCGTGTGCTTTCCCTTTAGCAGCAGGCGGGCCCTGATTCTTTGGACCCCTACAATAACCACCCACCCTGACCCCAACTCTGTAACTAGACAGGCCCCAGTTAGACTGAAGAGCACAGAGAGAACTCTCCCAGTCTATGTTAGTGAGGAAAACAGCCGGGTTAGAGACTGGGTTTTCATGGGGCAAGTGCAAGGTGACGTGTTTAGCAATGAGTAAATAATTCAAACAAGTGGATAGCAAACATTCTCATCCTCCACCCATGAGTGACATACAATACATATTACCCTCACCCCCACCTCCATTCTTCAATTTTAAAGTTTACGTATTACCAGCTAGAACATTGTTTCTCAACCTTCTTTGTTCCTTGCCCCTTTTTGATAAATATAGAGTCCAACCAATACTCTCGCCTCATTCTGATACCCTTTTCAGGGGCTTGAGCTCCCATCACCTTTGAAAACCACAGAAATCATGGCTGATGGAAGTCTCTGAGTCAGGAAAGGAATAGGGAAGGTGTTGCAGATGTTTCCCTGAAGACCTTAGCTTAGCCCAAAGTTCTGATTTTGCCAAAAAGGCCAAAAAGCAACAGCATCATAATGAAGATGACTGGAAACAACAGGCAGAACCTTCTCCCATCCTTGCATAAAACCATGTAGCTGAGTGCATTCCTGAGTCACTGGCTCCTAGGAAGAATATCATGGACTTAGGGAAATGTCAGAGAATAGTTCACAGAATGGGGAGCCAGTGGCTTCTGGAGAGGGCAAACTTCAAAGTTTAAGTCTCTGGAAAGTGAGATGGGGTGGAAAAACCCACAAAATAATGAAAGGCATCGATAAACAGAAGACTTGTTTGCTCCTCAAATTCTGAAACCAGAGATGAGGGGCCCCTTAGAACTGGAATGATGCTAGCGCAAGATGAATAGAAACATGTCCCTAGACACAAGGTGGGCAGTCAACTTCCAGAGCTCATTCCCAGAGGGTTGGTAGAGTCAGGAAGTATAAAGAGAATTCTTTGGGCCTTGAGAGGATCGGTGCATGTCAGAGCCACAAATGGCTGCTGGGGTGGAGGGGGCTAGGATTGAAAAGACCTCAGTCCTTGGTCTTCAATCTGTGTAACCTTTACAAATTCATCTTCTCAGAGGTTAAATGGGGTTGGTCATTCCTGCCACTCGCAGTGGTTGTAAGAGTTAAATGAAATCATATACATGAAAGCCCTTTGCAAGTGGAAAAGCACCGTAGAAAAAAGAAATATTACTGCCGTGATTATGCCCAAACTGTAGAATCTTTGCTTGGAAGGGTGGTGTCTGAAGTCTTAAATCAGCCAGCTAGCATCCCCGATCCAGCCACCAGAAGATTCTCAGTGACAGAGGAAACACCCTATCTCAGGCTTCAGATGCCAGCCATTACCCCTGCCCCTCTCTGAGAAGAGTTCAAAGGAGCTCCCTGAATGCTTGACTCCTCTACCAGGCCCAATATCCTGATCTAGTCCCTGCCTGTCTGCTGCTTAAGGATGTGAATATGGATCCAAGACGCAGGTCCAGGAAGAGAGGGTAGGGGAGGCAGACTAACACTGAGCTGGGAGGGGGATGAGAGGTGGGAGGAGCCACTCAAATCTTTTCTTCTCTGTTCACTCTGAATGATGCTGCCCAGAGTGTGGGGGAGAGAGATGGCAGCTAATATGAAGGAGCCATTAGGTCCTGAGCTTTGGGATTATCTAGAATGTCTAGCCCATAGTCACCAACAGGGACCCATGATAAGAGTGGTGGAGAAAGAAAGGAAAAGATAGGTGGTGGAATGAGAAAGAACTGCTTTCAAAGAGCCCCTTTCCCATCTCTCCCCTGCCCAATCTAGTCTGCTCACCAAGGCCAAATAAAGGTCCCAAAGATGCTGCTTCTACGTCCCTCTCCTGTTTTAAACCTCCAGTGACGCCCATTGCTTGGAGCAATGCTTCTCTGTAGGGGGCTGAAGTGGAAGAGGGCAGTATAGGAGTGAGAGGAGCATGACGCTGCAGGCTAAACACGGCCCATCTATCTTCCTGGTGTGATGATGTCACTTGGAGATTTGGAGAGAACACGTTATTTTTATATTAAAACAAACATAACAACTTTATGGAATAGAATGCAAAATTTACTTTCAGTTTTAACATACGGCTGGAGAGCTCAAAGACATTTCATACCGGTGGCATCTGTTTTAGGTTGTACCCCTAGTGTTCCAGGGTGATATTCTCTCTTACTAGTCTTGGTGGGGTTTTTAATGGAAAATCTGAAGATGCTCTAGCCTAGATCGTATCAAACCTGAACCACCACCCCTCCTTGGAGACACCTCCCCAGCCTGACCCATTTTTTCTCCGATGATCTCTCATTGTCCCTGTTGCCCTCTGAACCTGCTACAATCTCTTAGCCCCAAAACATATACCTTACATGGGCTTCCATTTGTCTATCTATCAAAGTCTGAGAAACAGACTCAAGCAGCCCATCATTTCATTCTGTGCTCTGTTTGCCTCCCTAGAGGCTCCTAGAAGTTAGGGCCTTTGCCTTACCAGTCTTGGGGATCTGTCTTAGCACCTAACACTTGCTGAAGGAAAGAAGGAAGGAAGGAAGAGTGTGGAGGTTCATTTCTCTGATCCCTGACTCACCCCTTAATAAATTAAGTGTACCAAATTATTGCTGCCTTCACCTGAATCTCAGGGTTTCCTCCTGGGGCTGTGAGCTGTCTCCAGCTGTCTTTTCCATTCCCATTTGTCACTGCAGTTCAGCAGACCAGACCGTTTGGGTGCTCAGCATCAGCAATGAATGTGAGACTCTGTGCACTTAAGGGCCTCGCTTCAGTTTCAGGTTTACGGGATGGTGTGGGGACTGATTTACTCCTGTTCACCAACGTGCTGCTGGCTGAGCCACAGCATCACAACGCCATCCCCTCTTTCCTTCCTCCTTACTCTGTCCCTGCAGGAGGAAGTTCTCCTATTTAAGTTCCAGGGTGTGTTTCCTGTCTTAGGCATTTATTGTTATAACTTCTTGGGGGCTCTCTGGCCGTGGCCCTGGTTTACCCCTTTGGCTTCAGGACAAAAGTGGGTACACATGGCAGTTGACCTCTTACCATGAACCCCTTGGATCAACCATGGCCTCCCCACTATGGCCTCTCTGGCCCATGATATTCTCTGCTCTCCACCTTAATATAAGTTGGGTATTTTGTTCTTGCTGCAGTTTATGACATCTTCCTGTAATTGCAGCCTGTACTTCACAAACAGAGCACCTCTGTAGGCCCTCCCTTCTCCTTAGGGCTAGGATTGCCCTCTGACACCAGTGGGGCCTGAGCCATGCATCCTCTGCAGTGGGTGTCAGAAAGACTGGTGGTGGGACAGACAGCCCCTCCCAAAGCTGGACCCAGCAAACTGTTACCTCTTGGCTCTCTTTGGTCCTGCCTGGCATTTCCTATCAGCATCAACCAAACCTGTGGCTACAAGACCTACTGCTTGTCCCTGTCCACTGAGTGAGGTGAAGTCCTTGGCCTCAGTCTCAATTTTGCAGTTTAGGGAGCTTAATCCTCAGCCAACCTGTCTCCAGCTCAGACAACCACTGGGCTCCTGCAGCCTCTCCCTCACCAGCCCACCAGGGCACGAGTATGCTGGATAGCTATGCCCCACCCTTCATTTTCCTATTACTTGCCAGGCTTTAGTGTTGTTTTCTGTTTCACAGTCAGGGCCCTTCTCATCCCCTCTATCTTCTATTAGTAACCCAGTCAGGAGCCTGAGGCTCCATCCTTTCCTTTACCAGTCCCTGGTCCCCAAAGTGACTCCCAACTTGGGTTACTCTACCCATTGTGCTGTTACCTTATTGACTGGGCTCACCTTTATGTTCAGGACAGAGTGCTCACAACACACATTTGCATCCCTCTCTAAAATGCAGTATCCTCACCTCTTTATTCACCAGAGAAATTCTTCACTGGGAGAACAGGGTCTAGGGAGGTGAACCACTCAAGCAAGAGCAGAGATGAGGATGAGCTCTTATTTGCCACTCTATCCTTGGAGCCTTACTCAATGCCCAGCTCATAGAAGGTGCCAAATAGGCATCTCTTCTATGAATAAGAAAAAAACATACTTGGATAGAGTTGTACCCATTTTTACATGTTATATTTTATTTTAACCTATAACAATACTGAGGGTAGAGGGATTATGATCTCCCTTTTAGAGATGAAAAATAATATGCTCGGAGAGGTAATTTGCCAAGATCACATAGCTAGTTAAGTTGGAGAGCCAGGACATGGATCAAGATCTTTTGACTCCAAACCTAATTTCTTTGGGCTATACCAGATTACTTTCCTAAAAGAGACCTGGGCAATTTCTGGCCCCACCCCCGCCTCACCCTCTTCCTCCAGCATTTTCCTGCCATCTCCCCAAACAGGCTTTCCCCAGCAGCCACTGGGTGCAGACCACTCCCCTGGCCCCTTTGGCCTCCTCCTCCCCCACAGAGTCCTTAGTTCCTGGGACTGAAAGCTGAGGTTCAGAGGGGCCAGGAAAGGGAGGGGGGAGGGTAATGGCTAGTTCCAAAACAGCCCAGGCAGCTGTCCCTGTCACAGAGAGAGGAGACTGTGTGACAGTGTGTGTCTGTCTGCTTGAATGTGGGAGCACATGTGTGGGAGAGTGTGTGTTTGTATGCCTCTAGTTCCAAGTCCAAGTGCTTATTTTGTCTGAGTGGGGGCCTCTGTGTGTCTGCATGTGTGTCTGTCTGTCTCTAGGAACACACAGCCTGAACTCTGCTTTCTCAGCTTCATCTTTTACTCTGGCCCTTATCTCTCCTCACCCTGCCTCCCTTGGCTGAAATTAAGGGTGAAACCAAGACACAGGTATGGAATGCTGGGGGAAGGGGAGTTTGGAAAATTAGAAGTCTGGAGCCAAAGCAGGCTGGGAGGATAAAGGGCAATGGTGGGATTTAGCTTTCCCTGCAGGCAAACCCAAATGTCTCTTTTCCCAATTCTTTGTTGCTCCTGTGACCTCTGGAGAAATCAGAGGCATGGTTTACATTTTGAGGGCATCTTTTAAAAAATATATTTATTTTATTTTATTTTTTATTAAATCTATTGGGGTAACATTGGTTAATAGCATATAAATTTCAGGTGTGCGACTTTATAATAAGACATCTGTATACTCTATTGTGGGCTCACCACCCAAAGTCTAGTCTCCTTTGTCATCATGTATTGGACCCCCTTTACCTTCTTTGTCCTCTTGGGTATAAAGTAAAAGGAGGCTTCAGAGCACCCTTTGTCCGGCTCTCAGTTCTGTGCCTTCCCAGCTATTTGGGAAGACTTCTAGTCAAGACTGCTACAGGCCCCTCCCAAGGGCATCTCCCTTCCACCAGAGCGTTGTTGAGCCAGCCCCAAGCCTCTGACTCCTGACCTCAGACCTGGGAGAGGTAAGCTGAGCACCTCCACCCTGGGCTGACTTCCCTCCTTCCTTGCCAGATCCCCTTCAGGCCTGCCTCCTTAATCCTAGGATAGGTCCAAGGTCTAGTCTCCTGTGCCGGTGGAAAGAATAAGGGTTGCTCCTCCACTCCTGCCCTGACCTCTGTCCCACCCCAATCTTACTTGAGAGGTGGGGGCAGGGGACAGCTGTCCTTTCTGAGCTGGTTGAAGGGGGCATTACCATGTGCAAATACAGGCCACTGCCCATCTGTGCCTCCCCGGGAAAGGCTCCTAATAAATTCAGAGCAGCCAAGTGAAAAACATCTCAACTTAGGCTAATCCACCACATTAATGCCACCTTGCACAGCCTGTATTAAATCCCTGTTAACCGGAAGGTAGATGGACCCCTCCCGCCCAGCTCCTCACCCTCGTTCCTCTGTCCCTACCCTCCTCTGGTTCTCCTCTGACTTAGAGGCATCCAGAGTTCTTGAGCCCCACCAGTGTTCCTTTCCCTTCCTGCTACCAGAGAGGGCCTGGGAGAGCCAGCAGAAAAGAGATACCTGCAGGGGAAACTTGAAGAGAGACCCAAGCAGGCTGTTGGGTAATGTCAGGCAAGGTTTGGGATAGGAAGTAAGGCCAGCAAGGGGGTTTTCAGAAGCTCATATCTGCTGCCTGCCTCGGGTGGGCCTACTAGAGGCTGTGCATGTGAGTAGAACAATGACTGGTAGGATGTGAAGTGTGCCTGGATGGGCACAGAATCAGACAGAGCCGAATGCCTAGTGGTTTTCAAATGGGGTTTTTATTCTGGAACCCTTTTTTCAAATGAAGTCTCTCCAGGAAGCATGAACAAAACAGTCAAAAGCAGAGCTACCCTAGATGTAGCAGATCAAATCAAGACCAGGCTAGGGTTCCATCCTTGAGACTAGCCTGAGTTCCAGTCCCTGAGGGGGTTTCTGGGTAGAGGCCCTAAAGAACACAATTTGAAAAAGCCAACAGAGCTCGGCCCGTGTTGCTCAATGGCTGAACCTATGAACCAGGAGGTCATGGTTCCATTCCCAGTCAGGGCACATGCCCGGGTTTCAGGCTCAATCCCCAGTAGGAAGCAGACAATCAATGATTTTCTCTCATCATTGATGTTTCTACCTTTCCCTCTCCCTTCCTCTCTAAAATCAATAAAAATGCATTTTTAAATAAAGAAGAAAGATAAAACAAATGGAGAAAAAACATTAGCTTCGGAGTCTCCCAGAGCAGATTCAGATCCCAGTTCCACTGCTTACAAGCTCTGTGACCCTTTTTTCCCCCGTGACCCTTAATTGTTACTTTAAGTCTCAATTTCATCATCTGAAAAAGGTGACCATACTTAATATTGATGCATTCTTGTGAGGGGAGAGATAATGAGATCAAGGCACACAGTAAGTACTCATATGACAGCAGTGATTATCTTTATGGGAGAAGTATCAGGTCTGGTACAATGAGCAACAAAGGTTCCAGCTATGTGTTAGGTATGATTGACTGAGGGGCATGTATAAGTTTATGGGAATATTGGGCATTCGTGCGAGAGGGATGGTATATGGCATGTGGTGTGCAATCGTTGTGGTTTTCATTAATTCAATAAATATCTATTGAATACCAACTGTGCACCAGGCAAAGTTCTAGGTGCCTGGCCATGAACAAAACAAAGTCTAGTGTGTATATCTATCTGTGCATGAAGTTTTTGAATATACACCTTTTCCCCTTAGGCTGCTGTCTCCCTATTCTATCCTAGGGCACCCCACACAGGAGTAGCTTTATGTTGGGGGCTGTGAAAGGGGACAGCGAACCTGTGGCGAAACACTTTTGGGAACCGGGTAACCCGGAGATTTTAGCCCCATTGGCCTGGTCTGTGTCGTCTCTTCCCTCCAGAGTCTCCTCTCCATGGAGTTCGGCCTGCTCAGCGAGGCGGAGGCCCGGAGCCCGGCCCTATCACTGTCAGACGCGGGCACTCCCCACCCCCCACTCCCGGAACACGGCTGCAAGGGCCAAGAACACAGTGGTGAGCGCGCCCCCTTCTGGGCGTAGGGGAGATAACAGCTCCATTCCTAATGGGGATGGGGCCCGGGTGGGAGTGAGTGGCCGGTAAAGGGGGTACCCCAAGCCCGGGAATCCCTGTGACCTGCCCCAAACCGGTCCCAGACTCGGAGAAGGCCTCGGCTTCGCTGCCCGGCGGCTCCCCCGAAGACGGCTCGCTGAAGAAGAAGCAGCGGCGGCAGCGCACGCACTTCACCAGCCAGCAGCTGCAGGAGCTGGAGGCCACCTTCCAGAGGAACCGCTACCCCGACATGAGCACGCGCGAGGAGATCGCCGTGTGGACCAACCTCACCGAGGCCCGCGTGCA
>NW_006285779.1:2923502-2923708 GCF_000327345.1 Myotis davidii
CATCTCCACCTTATCGCTCCCGACCCACGCTTCCTCTCCCCTGGGACGGTCGCTCGTCCTCCTCGCCACGCCTCCTGGACCGGCTACTCCCCGCGCAGTGGCCCTTGACTTAGTTCTGCCGCCCACTGCTTCTGTCCTCAGCTCCCTGACTCCACGCGCTCCTCCGCGACCCCATTCCCGTCTCCAGCCATCTCGGCTTGTTAATC
>NW_006285779.1:2923825-2929957 GCF_000327345.1 Myotis davidii
TCGTACGGCAACTGGCCACCCAAGGCGCTCGGCCCGCCGCTCGCCGCCAAGACCTTCCCGTTCGCCTTCAACTCGGTCAACATGGGGCCTCTGGCTTCGCAGCCCGTCTTCTCGCCACCCAGCTCCATCGCCGCCTCCATGGTGCCCTCGGCCACGGCCGCCCCGGGCAGTGTGCCGGGGCCCGGGGCCCTGCAAGGCCTGGGCGGGGGACCCCCTGGGCTGGCTCCAGCCTCCGTGTCCTCCGGAGCAGTGTCCTGCCCTTCCGCCTCCGCCGCCGCCGCCGCCGCTGCTGCAGCCGCCTCCTCCCCCTACGTCTATCGGGACCCGTGTAACTCCAGTCTGGCCAGCTTGCGGCTCAAGGCCAAACAGCACGCCTCCTTCAGCTACCCCGCGGTACCCGGGCCGCCCCCGGCAGCCAACCTCAGTCCCTGTCAGTACGCCGTGGAGCGGCCCGTATGAGTGCCGAGCGGGTCTGCCAGCCCCGAGGACGGGGTCGGTCATTCATCGCCTCCCCACTCCCAGCCCCGAGGGGTGGACGGGGCCCTCCCCCCAGTCCACGCCCTTGGGACTAAGGCCAGGCACAGGGACCAGTTCCCCGGGGCCAACTCACCCTTGGCCCGCCCCGCCTTCTCCAGACTCCTCCTCTCCCATTTATCATTTTCAAAGATAAATGAAATAAACGTGCGCGGACCGTGAAAGGCCTGATGACTTGGAGTTGCACTTGAGCCCTTTCCCCTCATCCTCCCCCAGGTCCAAACCAGAGCTGTGTGTTCAGGAAGAGGTGAGGGCCCACGTTTCTAGGGCTTCGGTCCCCCTCCGCCGCTAACACCAGGCTGGGGAAGCCAAGGAGCAGAGGAGGGGCGCGCGCGCTGGCGTGTCTGTGTGGATGGCTTGGGGGGATTAGCCATTGGCGGGCGTTGGCTAAAGTTGGTGCTGCGGCGCCACCTTGCGGTCGTATGGAGGATAACTGGGAGATCTGGTCTGTCACACTTGCAGGTGTCACTTCTGCAATTTAGGAAGCCTAAGAACCTTAGAGAAGTTACTCCGCCTTTCTGCACCTGTTCCTCACTGTTCCAATGAGGGGCTTGGGCCTCTAACAGCAATAAAATTCTGGTCTGTAACAGACATTTATTAAGTGCCTACCGAAACTAGGATTCTTATTGAGTGTCTGCGTGTGTGCTTCTCATCCACACATCCTCTTAGACGTCTAACCTACTGATCATCCCATTGCCAGCAGCCATTTCCCACCACAGCAGATCCCTTCTTCCCCCAAATTCCCCCAAACTAGAAGTCTCCTTGAAATATTTAATTAAAAAATAGAGCAAGAAGAGGAAGGTTTCTATATAGAAATATAAATAATTCGGCTGTGGGAATCCTCCCCAGTCCCAGCCCCATCTCAGGGTCTGCTTGGCCTTCATATTAAAAACAGAAACATCAAAGTACTACACCACATCCCCTTCCCATGGTTGACGTTTCTTGTCTGTCATAACTTCCTGCCACCTTGGGGCACACATCCTGTGGGGAAACCACGCAGGGAAAACCTCCTAATCATTCTCCCAAACCTAAACCAAACCCCTCCATGGAGCCCCTTCTTTTTCTCCAACCCTTTACTCGCTCTTGGTCTTGTCTTTAACCTTGGGCATTACGTAGGTTTTGTAGAAGAAGTTGGCAAAGAGGATGAAGTAGGTTATATACAGCAGGAGCGACCAGAAGAATTGTTCCGTTGTGGTGTGGCATCCCTGTTCCTGTCTCCAGGTGTAAGCCAGGACGACGACAGTGGCCCCCATAAACATCTGCAGGATCTGCAGGCTGGTGATGAGCCTGGGAAACCACCTGGGGGGCTTCACTTGGGCAGCCCTCAGAGTGTAGTAGGTGTACATGATAGCATGCACACCATAGTTCATGGTCATAAACCAGCCGCCTGCAGGCACCTTGTTCTTGTATCCAAAGCTTGTGAACACTAGCACTGTGCTGTGGTGGTACCAGTGCACAAAGATGAGTGGCCGCTTACGCAGGATGATGAAGGCTGTGTCTCCTGGGAGATGGGGAGTCATAGCTGACATACCACCCAGTGTTGGGACCACCCTCTGCACTGAGTGTGGGGGCAAAGGGAGAATTCTCAGGGTGGGGAGAGGGGTCTTCGTGACAGAGAATCTGGAGGAGGGCTTGGGTGAGAGGTGTTGTTAGGACCATGGGGTAGGGAAGGGACTCTCCATGTGATGGGCGAGGGGGTAACTGAGGAAGGATGCAGTCGACTGGGTGCCAGAGAGACAAAACCTTGCCACTTACCAAGTTCAATGATCTTGCTGATAACAAAGAGCCAGGACCAGAATTTGACTACAGAATCGTGGAGGAAGGTGGTGAAGCACACAGTTTGCTTTAGGCTATGCCTATGTGTCAAAGTTCCCATAAAGCCCCACGTCCTCACTGCCCCCAGGATACTGAAATGGGACAGAGGAAAAGGGTGTAAGATCATTCCCAGACACCAATCCACCCTTCCCCCTCAGCCTGGTCAGGACCCAAGTTCCGCCACCTTCCCATCCTTCCAGGAGTCATGGCTTCTGAGATCCTGGAGCCAATCTGGTAAATCCAACCAGCGATCTAGAGATGAGGGCTGGGAAAGGACCAGGGAATGCTGGAGGATGGGACTGAAAGTTGACTTAAGGAACAGAATTCTTGGGATGGGTAGGAGCCTATGAGGAGATGGGTGGCAGGATGGGGGATACCAATGGGAGAGGAAATAGGGGGAGGAGGGGCTAGGGAAGTTATTGGAGGATCTTAAAGTCTGGAGAAACTTGTCGGGAGCATACAGACTCCATGAGCACAAGAGGACTCATGAGAGAACAAAAACTGTCAGTCTGGTGCCTGGGGAAGGAGAGGGGAAGCTGGGGAGGGCCCCAGAGCTGAGAGAATGGGATGGGGGAGCTGGGGGCAACTTGGGGAGTTGATGCAATTGAAGTTTCTAGAAGGCTTTTGGGGATGGAGTGAGGGTAGGCTGTACAGAATAAGCGAGGAGTGTCTTACCTGAAGACTGCGAGGCAGAAGGACCAAAGGGTGAGAGGCCCCTGCAGGTTGAAGCCCTTCCGTGCCTTCATGTAGTTGTGCCCCACAAAGATGAACAGCAGGTAGATCAGAGCTATGGGAAATGAGGCTGTCCTGGGAGGCAGAAGGCACAGGGGAGGGGCTGGTGGGTGGGTGCTGGTTAGAGAAACACCCACTCATCTCCCCGAGTGAGTGCTCTGGATTGGAGTTCCACTTCTGCCACTTACTAGCTTTGTGACATTGGAAAAGCTACTTTGTTCTCAGAGCCTCCGTTTCCTTATTTGTAAAAGGGGAAGAATACTCCTCTCCTGACAGCGTTACTATGTAAGTACTTAAGATGTACTCGGTTGGAGCATCATCCTGTACACCAGAAGGTGGCGGGTTCAAACCTGGTCAAGGCACATACCCAAGTTGTGGGTTTGATCCCCCACCAGGACACGTACAGGAGGCCACTGATCAATGTTTCTCTCTCACATTGATATTTCTCCTTCTCAAATCAATAATAGCATCTCCTCAGGTGAGGAGTAAAAATATGCCAAGGACATAGCACATGGCAGGGGCTGTGTCCACGGGTGCTGTGATCACTGCTCTCTCAGTGGGGCTGGGAGTGGGTGACAAGTGCTGGCCCATGCCTAGAAACAACACAGGCCTATGGTGTAAGAAGAGTGTGGCAAGTACCTGCCACAAATTGTCTGGAGCACAAAATCAGCCCACAGACACCTTGGAGGAGCCTGAGGGCAAGGCCAGAGAGTCGGAGGGAACATTGAAGAGCTCCCTGGCTTTGCCCCTTCCCCGCAGCTGGGACGATGGAACACTTGGAGAACAACGTGGTGATTGTGAAGGGCAGGCTGTCCCTCGGCACCAGCACTATGTACACGGGACACCCGGCCACGCGAGGCCACAAAGGACAAAGAAGAATCGTCTACAGGCTGGTGGGACTAGGAGTTCAAATCAACCCCATTCCTCAGAGACCAGTTCTCGCTACACTCTTCCCCTTGGGTTTCTGTCTCCTCACCCCATCCTTTTATTTCTTCTCCCCCCCCCCACCCCCACCCCTTCTTTCTCCAGATCTAATCTCTTTGCGGCACCACACTACCTGCACCTGCACCTTGGACAGCGGGAATGTGGAGCCGGCACAGGAGAGCCCGGTGCCATTGCGGGCAGCGTCCCCCCACCCCCGCTAATGCCAGTCATCAGGATCGTGACCTTTCCGCTGCCCCCGTCTCACCAGTACTCCTCCAAAAAGGGCCTTAGGTCCTCTAGCAGCTCGAAGCTGTAGGGCTGGAGCAGCGGCTCTTTCCCGTCCGAGGCATTCATGACTGTGCCCATTTCGTTCTGCAGACGTCAAGGCCGGGAGCTTGAGGAGCCGAACCACAGGTTGGGGGCCCGAGGAGCGAACCTGGGGGCGGGACAGAACGGACCCAGGACCCGAGGAACTCGGAGCGTCCGATTCAGACGAGCGCGCCGCGGTCGGACCCCATGGCACCGCAGCCGCCTCTGCCGTATATAACGCTGAATCGCAAAGCCGCGGCGCCGTTAGCCAATCTCCACCCAGGCGATCCCCTATCCCGCCCCTTGGCGGAAGCACACTCTCTGATTGGCCATCCTTCCATACACACGCCCACCCCAGGCCGGTCCTCGACCCCTCGCCACGCCTTTCCCTTCCCCTTTCCACCCCGACATCTCCACTCTCACTCCCTTGGCTTGGCTCCGAGGCCTCCCCAGGTACCGGGACGGCCCAGGCTTCCCCAGGAACGCCAACCTCCGCCTTCACCTCAGTTTGTTTTAATCCTGACCTACTTGACAGTGAGGATCCGAAGTGGAGGCGTCCGCGGACGCTGGTGCCCTGACCCAGAAATAGGGATACCAGTTTCCCTGCTTCCCTGAGACCCTGGAAAACTCAGGCCAGGGGTGCGGACAATCCAATCGGGGAAGCAGCAGCAAAGAGCCTCTCCCTCCCCATAGTGCCATCTGCCTCCTTCAGGTCTGTGGTTGTGGGTGGCAGGGAGGCGAATTTTAATGAATTTTATTGTCAAGCTTGTTGATGTTGATGTTTGAGAAGATGGTTGTTGAGGCTGTTGTGGTTTCTTTACAATTTCCTGAATTCCTGAACTGCTTCACAGCCTGACACCCAGTAATAACCCAGGGGAGGAAATAACCCAGGGCAGGTCACCCTCTGGGCTACTGGGATTATAGTCTTCAGGTTTCCTGGAGGCCTCCTGGGGTTAATAGGAAGGGAGATGCAGTGTATCTTCCCCAATCTGTGATTGTCTAATCAAATCTACCTTTGTCCCCTTGCCTGTGTATTCAGCCCTTTTAAGGCCTTACTCGTCTGTCTCTTATTTCTCTCCTAGGTTTTATGAGAGTGAGAAAGAAATACAAGATTTGCAAAACAAGTGCTAAGATAACTAAATACTAGTATGCAATATTTATAATCAAGATATAGCTATAAACAGCAAAGCCCACAGGCCCTGGAGCCAGAGGACCTAGATAGGAACCCCAGCTCCACTACCTGGACCTCAGCCACTGTCTGGGAAAGGGTCACATGTGGCTGAAGTCCTTGACTAAATGAGTCACAAGTGCAGTCCTTTGTCTCTGTACCTCATCACTTCTCACCTGATTACTACAGCCACTATCTTAGTCATGGTAACTGGTTGCACCATTTCCTCTAATACAGTGCTTCTCTCTCGTTATTGCATTAGAACTTGTAATGAATTCCCAAATCTGGCTGATCATAAGTATCCTGAGCTCGAGCCCCAGAGATTCTGACCCAGTAGTTGGTCCCAGACCATACTTTGAAAACCACCACTTTCTGTCCTCTTATGCCACTTTCCTGCTTAAAACCCTTCGGTATGTGTATACATACATACACATATGTACACATATATACATATCCTATCTAATAATAGACAAACATGGTAATTAACCATACCTCCAACACACTTCCCATTCGCTAATCAGGGAGATATGCAAATTAACTGCCAACCAAGATGGCAGCCGGCAGCCAGGCAGCTGAAGCAAACAGGAGGCTTGCTTACTCCAGTGATGGAGGAGGCCAAGTTTCCCCGCCTGCCGCTGCCGGCCTCTGTG
>NW_006285779.1:2930986-2933055 GCF_000327345.1 Myotis davidii
TTTGTTGATTTTAGTGATAGAGGAAGGGAGAGGTATAGAGAAATAAAAACATTGATGAGCCGAAACCGGTTTGGCTCAGTGGATAGAGCGTCAGCCTGCAGACTGAAAGGTCCCAGGTTCGATTCCGGTCAAGGGCATGTACCTGGGTTGTGGGCACATCCCCAGTGGGAGATGTGCAGGAGGCAGCTGATCGATGTCTCTCTCTCATCGATGTTTCTAACTCTCTATCTCTCTCCCTTCCTCTCTGTAAAAAATCAATAAAATATATTATAAAAAAAAAAAACATTGATGAGAGAGAATCATCAATCAGCTGTCTCCTGCATGACCCTTACAACCCATACTGGGGATCAAGCCTGAAACCCGGAAATTGCCCTGACCGGAAATTGAACTGGTGACCTCCTGGTTCATGGTCGATGCTCAATCTCTGAGCCACACCAGCCAGGCCCTAACCTCTCTGACACTCTCTTTCTTCATCAGTAAAATGTAGATAGTCATGCTTGTCTGCCTACTTCGCAACGTTGGTGTCAGTATACAAGTCAGATCATGTCAATGAGAGGATATTATGGACTAGACACATAGAAATGTTAGGGTGAATAATTTTGAAAGGTTTACAAATGCACATAGAATATGTATATTCAGTCTTGGGTGTCTCTAAAATGAAGACATTTTACATTGTCATCCCTGTGAAGTTTGAGGCTTGAGGGCAGAGTGTGTGGAAGAGAAGAAAAAAAATCTCCAGAAATTATTTCCTAGGGGAAACCTTCCCTGACCCTAGGACTTGGTCTGTTATCTCTATTATATAGAAATTGTTCTCATAACATGGTATTCTTTTCTTCAATGAGAGTTTGTAATTACTTCATTATTTTTATGATTAGTTGGTTAATGCCCTTTTCCCCACTAATCCTTGAGCTCCATAATGCAGGCAATATGTCTATTTTGTTCAACATTCTCCTAACACTGGGCATACAATAGGTACTCAGGTAATATTTATTTCATGAATGATTGAAATAAATTAAATCCTCAGCCTATAAATCTGAGTGATGCTCTTTGTTTCTCTGAGATAAACATGCCAAGTTTGTTGGGTCTTTTTACCTCTTGGTCTCAGCTTTATCATCTGTAAAATGGGAATAACATCTACCTCAGAAGCATATTTATGAGGATCAAAGGAGATCATATGTGTTAAAGGACATTATCTGCCCGCCCAGCGTGGTTCAGTGGTTGAGTATTGACCTATGAACCAGGAAGTCATGGTTTGATTCCTAGTCAGAGCACATGCCTAGGTTGCAGGCTGGATCCCTGATGTGGGGCGTGCAGGAGGCAGCCAACTAATGATTCTCTCTCATCATTGATGTTTCATTTCTCTCTCCCTCTCCCTTCTCCCTTCCTCTCTGAAATAAATAAAAATACATTTTTAAAAAAGAACATTATTGCCCTAGCTGGTTTGGCTCAGTGGATAGAGCATCAGCCTGCGGATTGAAGGGTCCTGGGTTTGATTCTGGCCGAGGGCACATGCCGGGGTTGCAGGCTCAATCTCCAGTAGGGGCCATGCAGAAGACAGCCAATCAATGATTCTCTCATCATTGATGTTTCTATCGCTCTCTCTTTCTCTCCCTTCCTCTCTGAAATCAATAAAAAAAATTTAAAAAGAACATTATCAACATAAAATGTTAAGCAAATAATAGTAATTATTACCAAAAAAAGGTGAATTTGTACAAATTTCAACTTCATTTTAATAAAACTCACTAATTAACTAAAAAAGAGAACCATCCCCTAGCCCAGTGATGACGAACCTTTTGAGCTCGGCATTTTGAAAAAGCCTAACTTAACTCTGGTGCCGTGTCACATATAGAAATTTATTTATTTATTTATTTATTTTAAATATATTTCATTGACTTTCCACAGAGAGGAAGGGAGAGGGACAGAGAGTCAGAAACATCGATGAGAGAGAAACATCAATCAGCTGCCCCCTGCACACTCCCCACTGGGGATGTGCCCGCAACCAAGGTACATGCCCTTGACCGGAATCGAACCTGGGACCCTTGAGTCCGCAGACCGACACTCTCTCCTCT
>NW_006285779.1:2933571-2933878 GCF_000327345.1 Myotis davidii
TAAAATATGCAAAGGAAAGCCATGACCTGGTGATTGATTGAACAACAATGTGAATTTACTTAACACTAATGAGTTGTACACTTTAAAATGGTTAAGATAGTAGGTCTGGCTCTCTGAAATCAATTATATATACTAGGGGCCCGGTGCACGAAATTCGTGCACTGGGTGTGTGGGGGGGTGTCCCTCAGCCCAGCCTGCCCCCTCTCACATACTGGGAGCCCTCAGGCATTGACCCCCATCACCCTCCAATCGCAGGATCGGCCCCTTGCCCAGGCCTGACGCCTCTGACAGAGGTGTCAGGCTTGGA
>NW_006285779.1:2934255-2942661 GCF_000327345.1 Myotis davidii
TTTCAGTTAACTGCCATCTGAGTTGGCAGTTAATTTGCATATAGCCCTGATTAGCCAATGAAAAGGGTAACTCGTACGCCAATTACCATTTTTCTCTTTTATTAGTATAGGATATATATTAAAAAAAAAAAAAGATAGTAGGTCTGGCCAGGTAGCTCAGTTGGTTGAAGCATCGTCCTGGTGCACCAGGGTTGTAATTGGGTCACATGCGAGGGTTAACCAGTGAGTACATGGATGAGTAGAACAGCAAGTAGATTTTCTCTCTCTCTCCCCCCCCCTCTCTCAAATCAATAAATAAACTTTTAAAAATGGTTAAGCCTGGTCAGCATGGCTCAGTGATTGAGCGTTGACCTATGAACTAGGAGGTCATGGTTTGATTCCCGGTCAGAGCACATACCTGGGTTGTAGGTTCGATTCCCAGTGTGGGGCGTACAGGAGGCAGTCGATCATTTTTCTTTCTCATCATTGATGTTTCTATCTCTTGCTCCTCCTTCTCAGAAATCAGTAAAACATATTTTAAAAATAACTTAAAAATAGTTAAGATTGTAAATGTTATGTTATATATATTTTACCACAATTTAAACATTTTAAAAAAATGAAAGCCATGAAATGGAAATATAGTTTTTTTTTAAATATATTTTATTGATTTTTTACAGAGAGGAAGAGAGAGAGATAGTTAGAAACATCGATGAGAGAGAAACATCGATCAGCTGCCTCCTGCACGCCCCTCACTGGGGATGTGCCTGCAACCCAGGTACATGCCCTTGACCGGAATCGAACCTGGGACCTTTCAGTCCGCAGGCCGACGCTCTATCCACTGAGCCAAACCGGTTTCGGCGGAAATATAGTTTTAAGTAAGACATATAAAGAGTTAATGTGCATACTACATAAAAAGCTTATTCCTAGTCCCATCTCTCTGACCTTTGGTAAGTGGCTAAGGACACAGATAGGCTCATCTTATAATTCCAGTGTCCCCAAATCTACCTCTCATTAGCTGCCAGAAAGTTCTTTCTAAAACACAAATTAGCTCATGTCATTCCTCTTTAAGAACAATGACAACAAAAAACTTCAGGACAAAGGTCAGGCTCCTGAAGGTAGCCCTGACCCATTATCCATCATCCCTCAGCCCCTGCATTCCACATTTTAGCTATAATGAAACAGTCACAATTATTCCCTCTCCCCAGACATTTTCTTTTTTATCACCTGGACAAATCTTACCCATTATGTGGCCCAAGCTCTAAAGTCACTTGCCCTGCAAAAACTTAATCTATTTTGGAGAACAACCCCTTCATACTTTGTCTTCAACCCACAGGACTGCCCAAACTGCCTGCCAATATATTGTGCTTCTACCAACTGAGTACAGTTAGTCATTTATTTTCTATACTATCTTGGCTCCCCCACCCTATCTTATCTCAAATAGTCCTTTTTGTTAGGTCATTCTTCTTGAGGGAAGCACACAGGACTTGGCACATAGTGGGCACTCAAAAGATGTCTGTTGCTTTGAATTGAATAGGCACCTAAGAGGAAATACAAACAACAAACATAGTTTTTAAAGATTCAACTTCCTTAGTAATTAGGGAAATGCAAATTAAAGACTGTCTGTATAGTGTGGTCCCAATTTACAGTCATTAAACTGTGTAAAAATTAAATATCCAACGCTGGTCAAAGCTTTGGGAACCAGATACATTCACACCTGGCTAGTGGCCAGATAAACTGGCATAATCCTTCAAGAAGCACACTTAAGTAATACTTACCAAGAACCAATGGATATCCTTTGGCCTGGTCTCTCACCTAGGAATTAAAAACCCAGTGAAATAGGCCAAAATAAAATCTGTATGTAAGTCAGTGTGACTTAAAATAATAGAAACCCACCAATAAATGTAAATTATTAAATACTAATATTACAAAACAGTTTTCAGATACCATAGCATGAAGAAACATGAAACCATGTTTATAAAATAATGTGAAAGAAAAACAATATTGAAAACTGTATCTTTTCCATTACTTCAGTTATCTAAAAGTGTTGATGCCCTGAAGTTTAAAGAAACACTAAAATGTGAGATAATTTGATAGGGTAAGTGAGCTTGAAGATATATCAATAGAAACTTTTCAAGATGAAATTCAAAGAAAAAAATAATGAAAAACAAAAGAAACAGGACATGTGGGGAGGGAATAGGAAAGGTACAATAATATTCATATAACAGGAATACTAGAAAGAGAGAAAAGAGAATAAATATTTGAGGAAATAACGGCTGAGAACTTTCCAAAATTAATAACAAACCACAGATCCAGGAAGATCAAAGAACACCACATAGGGTGAATACCAAAAATTCTACATTTGAGTATATCATATTCAAACCACAGGAAACCCAAGACAAAACACATCTTGAAAGAAGCAACAGAAAAAAATAAACCACCTCACATACAGAGGAACAATGATAAGAATTACATTGAGCCCTGACCCGTTTGGCTCAGTGGATAGAGCATCAGCCTGCGGGCTCAAGGGTCCCAGGTACGATTCCGGTCAAGGGCATGTACCTTGGTTGCAGGCACATCCCCAGTAGGGAGTGTGCAGGAAGCAGCTGAATCATTGTTTCTCTCTCATCGATGTTTCTAACTTTATATCCCTCTCCTTCTCTCTTCCTCTCTGTAAAAAAAAAAAAAAATCAATAAAATATATTTTTTAAAAAAGGATTACATTGAACTTCTCTTTAGAAACTATGCAAGCAAGAAGAGTGTTGAAATATTTTAAGTTTTGAAAGAAAAAATCCATCACCCTAAAAATCTGTATACAGAAAAATTAAAAGTGGGGGAGAAATAAAGACTATTCCAGGAAAAAAAAAACCTAAGGGAATTTGTTGTCAGAAAAGGACCACTATTGTATGATTTCACTTACATGAAATATCTAGAATAGGCAAATTCAGAGACAGAAAGTAGACTAGAGGTTACCAGGGGCTGGGGAGAGGGGGTAATGGAAAGTTACTGCTTAGTAGGTACAGAATTTCTGTTTGGAGTAATGAAAATGTTTTGGAAATAGTGATTATGGTTGTACAATATTGAGAATGTAATTAATGACCCTGAATTGTACACTTAAAATAGTTAAAATGACTATTTTTTATGTCATATATATTTTACCACAATTTTTAAAAATTAACATATCAAAACCCATTGGATTATACACAGAGGCCAAGGAATGTGGGGAGGGAATTGACTTCACAGTGTCATGAGGGAATTTTTTTCTAACTCTGTCAGCCAAAAAGATCTAGGATCCATGTCCAATCCAATACCAATGAGCATCTCTAGCACCCAACCAGTTTTTTAAAAAACATATTTTTATTGATTTCAGAGAGAAAGGGAGATGGAGAAAGAGAAAACATTGATGATGAGAGAGAACCATTCATCAGCTGCCTCCTGCACACCTCCCTCTGGGGATCAAGCCAAAATCCAAATCCTAACTGGAATTGAACCTTGACCTCCTGGTTCATAGGTTGATGATCAAACACTGAGCAACATTGGCCAGGCCAGGCTGTTGTTTTAAATATAATTTCCTGATAAAGGTAACCTGAACTCCTTGGAAATGGCTGATTCCAGGTCTGGGCCAGACACTGTAGAAGATGAGCCTAAAAATAACTTGTCACATCAGGAAGCAAAGAAGTTAATTGATGTGTCAAAAGGACTCAGGAGCTAACCTAAATAAACACACTCTGGCCAAAAATTCTACCATTTGCGCAGCAATAAGAGTAGTGGTTGCAATGGATTGAAAACAAATTGAATTAAATCACTTATTTATAATGATACTATAAAATCCATTTTATTGGTCACTTTTAAAAAATATATTTTATTGATTTTTACAGAGAGGAAGGGAGAGGGATAGAGAGTTAGAAACATCGATGAGAAAGAAACATCGATCAGCTGCTTCCTGCACACTCCCTACTGGGTGTGTGCCGGCAACCAAGGTACATGCCCTTGACCGGAATTGAACCTGGGACCCTTGAGTCCGCAGGCCAACACTCTATCCATTGAGCCAAACCAGTTAGAGCTATTGGTCACTTTTGAAAGATGGTTAAGGAGTCAACTCATATTTTGAAAAGTGAAAAAGAAGAATCAATATTTGTTAAGCTTTTTCTATACTAACTGAATATCTCAGGGTAACTAAATAGGTGATGAGAGGAAGTTTCTCCTTAGAGAAGTATTCCAACTAATACACAGTCGAAATGATAGAATGTAAAACAGTAGAAATTAAAACATCACCAGTTACAACTGCTAATGAATTAATGGACCTAGGGGAAAAAATCTCAATAGCTGATAACACTAAAGAAAAATAAAAGAGAGACAAGAAAATTATGTTCCTTCTGATAGGACCATGCAACATCATGTATAAAGTAGTCTTGCTTCATAAAAAAATAAAATCTGCCTGGCTGGTGTGGCTCAGTGGTTGTGCATCGACCTATGAACAAGGAGGTCATGGTTCAGTTCCCCGGTCATGGCATATGCCCAGGTTGTGGGCTCGATCTCCAGAGGGAGTGAGCAGAAGGCAGCCAATCAATGATTCTCTTTCATCATTGATGTTTCTATGTCTCCCTCTCCCTTCCTCTCTGAAATCAATAAAAAAAAAAGGTTTTAAAAAATCAAATCTGAATCTAACCAAGCCTTTAGTTGTAACTATCAGTTTAAAGCAAATAAAAAGGAAAGAGAAACATTTTAAATGGTACTATGGGGATGCAATCAGCAAAATCTGTACTTTACTGTGGGAAACTCAGTAAAACAAATGACTGAAGAGACATATACATACACATGCACAGATATATTGTTTTTCTTCCTTTTTATTGAATTTATTGGGGTGACACTGGCTAACAAAATTATACAGGTTTCAGGAGCACAATTCTACAACACATCATCTGTACACTTTGTGTGTTCACCACCCCAGGTCACGTCTCTGTCCATCACTGTTTAACCCCCCATACCCTCTTACACATCCCTCCACCTCCCCTCACCCAGATAATGACCATTCTGTTGCCTGGGTCCATGAGTTTTTTTCTCATTTTTGCTCAATCCCTCCACACTGCCCCATCTAGCCCCCACATATATATATTGCTTATGTTATTTTTAAGCTTTTAGAATTTTTAAATATTTATGTAGAGAAATATGTCAGTAATTTTTGTATTGCTTTTCAATTTTACTATTTATTATTTTACTTTTTGCCTATCCCAAATTTACAAAAAATCACGTATAGTTCTTCTAATATATTTATACTTTAAGTATTCTAATATATCTTAATACTGCTAATACATATTAGAATACTTCTAATATATTTATAACTCCAATATTTTCTGAATTCATATTTATAAATGGGATAGAGTATTTATTTTAAAGTATTTTTTAAAAATATTTTATAGTCAAGTCCCATTATACTATATTAACTCATTGTAACTTTAAAATGCCATTTTATTGTAAACTAAATATCCATAGCCACATAAACCTCTTTCCAGGTTCTGTGTATGATTTATCAGTGAGGTTTCTGTGTATGACAACAAAATAGGTTTAAATTACTATAGCTTTAGAGGTAGTTTTCATATCTAGTAGGACCCATTCCCCTTCATTGTTCTTTTTCAAATTTTCTTGGCTCTCCTTGCAAATTTTCCCTGCTAGATAAACTTTAGAATCAGTTCAATTCCATATAATATGCAACTTAGTTTTTCTCCCAGCTTTTTGTCTTGAATTTTTTAAATTTAAAGATAAATAGGGTGGGGGGGGAGATAAATGGAAAGAATAATAAAATGAACACTTATATATTGTTTTCCAGATTCACCAATTGCTAACATTTATTACATTTGCATTGTGCTCTTTTTGTCCAGCAATTGCACTCCAACTGTTAAAAAAAAAAAAAAAAAAAGGCTCCCTAGCCGGTTTAGCTGAGTCGATAGAGCGTCACCTGTGGACCAAAGGATCCTGGGTTTGATTCTGGTCAAGGGCACTTACTGCAGTTGCAGGCTCCTCCCTGCCTGGGCCCTGGTCAGGGCACGTGCAGGAAGCAACCAGTCCATGTGCTTCTCTCACATCGATGTTTCTCTCTGTCTTTCCCTCTCTCTTCCACTATCTCTAAAAATCAATGGGAAAATATCCTCAGGTGAGGATTAAAAAAAAAAAGATAAAGGCAAACTGGAACTCCAATACATTTTAAGTGAGATTGCAAATGGTATGGACACTTGGGAAACAGTTTGACAGTGTCTTATAAAGTAAACCATACACCTACCTTATGATCCAGCAATCCCACTCTTAGTATTTACCCAAGAACAGATGTGAATATATACACCAAGACTGATCATCAAATAGCATTTTCCATAAGAAGCACAAACTGGAACAAACCAAATAGTTATTAACTGATAAATGATTTCAAAATTTCTTTATTATGTAATACTACTCTGCACTAAAAAGAAATGAGCTGTTAATATGTGAAACAACATGGATAAATCTCAAAAACATTATGCTAAAGGAAAGAATTCAAACGCAAAAGACTACATATTGTATGATGCCATCTAAAAACCCCCACACCAGAACTATACTGGCAGAAAGCCTCAAATTTGATGAAATGGGTTGTACCAGTTACATGAACATATTGCTATTTTTTAAATATAACAACAACAACTAACATTTACTGAGTTTGCTATGTGCCAGGCAATGGCTAAGAGCAGGGGCCCTCAAACTACGGCCCGCGGGCCACATGCAAATACAAATATTGTATTTGTTCCCGTTTTGTTTTTTTACTTCAGAATAAGATATGTGCAGTGTGCATAGGAATTTGTTCGTAGTTTTTTTTTAAACTATAGTCCGGCCCTCCAACGGTCTGAGGGATAGTGAACTGGCCCCATTTAAAAAGTTTGAGGACCCCTGGCTAAGAGCTTAATAATAAATAACAACTTCAGGCATACAGAAGTTAAGTAATGGGTCTGAGGTCATACAGCTGGCTGACCGTCTAAAGGCTGTCTGGATCCTTACAGCATGGACGGGAATAAGATTAAGTGGATGAGTGCTTCTTGTGGGAGTAGAGTAAGAGGAACAAGAAAGAATGAGAGTTTATGGTATTGGCACAGCCACCCAAGGGGCCTTGGTCTGAAACGCTGGGATGAAACAACCTGCAGGCCTCAGAGAACTGGTCCAGGGGCCCAAGACCTAAGATTGTATTGCGGGAGTTACACTTCAAGCAGAGTTTTTCAAAGGGAAATGAGCCAGGCAGCACATTAACAATTTCCTGTCTGACCCAGGATAACTTGAAGTGTGTGGGTGACACCTCAAACTCAGATGCTCCCCCACCTAGTAGGGATATAGGTTTTATGTGTGCCTGTCAGCAGCTGGAAGAGCCTGGTGGAAGAAAGGTATTCAGGGCAAAGAGGGGAAGTGACGAAATAGTTGGAGGGCATAAATGGTGTAGGTCTGTGATGGAGAAATCTCCCTCTTCTTGTCCTGTGTATGGTTTCAGGGATGTAATAGGCACAAGAGGGCCCTAACCAGTTTGGCTCAGTGGATAGAGCGTCAGCCTGCGGACTGAAGGGTCCCAGGTTCAATTCTGGTCAAGGGCGTGTACCTTGGTTGTGGGCACATCCCCAGTGGGGGTTGTGCAGGAGGCAGCTGTTCGATGTTTCTCTCTCATCGATGTTTCTAACTATCTCTCTCCTTACCTCTCTGTAAAAAAAAATCAATAAAATATATTTTTAAAAAAATAAGCACAAGAGGGCAGCTGCTGGATGTAACAGGGTGTTGCTTCATTAACCCTGAGGCCTGAATATCTCCACAAACTGCAATTCCCATTTATCTCCAGATCACCTGGTTGGGAGACAGCTATTGCAAGCCAGTGTCTGAATCCTGACACTTTACCCAATTTATTAGACACTTTTCCTAGTATCATTTCTAAAAACTCTATTTTCACTGCTTCCTTGGGACACCCCACTCTTCTGATCCCTCTGTGGAAACCAACCAACCCTCTCCAGTTTCTCTCCTGTAAATCTGAGAGCTTGAAGGAGAGTAAATTCTGTCCATAGGCAAGGCAATAGATGGATGAGTACATTGAGTAGCTTGTCCCAATCACTTTGGAACTTGATACTATAGCCAGAATATAGTTAATTGGTATGAGTCTGAATCTTGTGTTCTTGGTGTCTGTTTGTTTTTTCTAGACTGTGTATCCGGTCTTACTCAATTTATGAGAACTTTTCTAATAGCCAAGGGCCATATCTATCAAACCATCCAATTTATCAAAACCTCAAGGCTCTACCTCCAAATATATCTATTGCTCTCTCTACTACATTCATCCCCATCTAAGGCAGGAAACTGATAGCACACTTAAATTGGGTAATCCTAGGAATTTTTAATACAGGAATCATTAAAGTAATAAACTGGGGGAGGGAAATACAA
>NW_006285779.1:2942683-2947429 GCF_000327345.1 Myotis davidii
ACCACTATGGCTCTAAAAGGAATGGGAATCATTATTAGAATACAGAGACAAAGAGAGCTTTGTGGAGAGGGCTGTGACCTTTCATCAAGAGATATAGGTGCCACAGCAACCCTACAGATTGGGAGCCAGGGGAATACCCTGACTTCAGTCTCCGCATATCGTCTGATCTCTTGCCTACACTGGCCAGTGCTCCACATTGGTCAAGCTCAACCAGAAAAAGCCAGAGGGTTCAATCAACACAGGTCAGCTTCCTGGAACACAGAGAAGGATAGAGTAAATCCTGGTTAAACAGGATTATGGCAGTCATCTCAACCTACAGTCTGATCTCTTCATAGCTGCCAAGCAGTCTTTTTTTTTTTTAATTATGATGAAATAGATATGACATAAAATTTGCCATTTTCACCATTTTTAAAGTATGTTTTTATTGATTTCAGAGAGGAAGGGAGAGGGAGAGAGAGAAACATCAATGATGAGAGTCATTGATCAGCTGCCTCCTGCATGCCCCCTACTGGGGATTGAGCCCGAAACCCAGGCATGTGCCCTTGACCAGAATTGAACCCAGGACTCTTCAGTCCACAGGCTGATGCTCTATCCACTAAGCCAAACTGGCTGGGGCCATTTTCATCATTTTAAGTGTACAATTCAGTGGCATTAATTACATTTACAATGTTCTGCAACCATTACCACTATCTATTTCCAAACCTTTTTTCATAACCCCAAACAGAAACTTTGTACCCATGAAGCAATAATTTTTCATTTCTCCAAACCCCAAGCCCTGATAATCTCTAATCTGCTTTTCATCTCTATGAGTTTGCCTATCCAAGAAATTGCATATAAGTGAAATCATGCAATATTTATCTGTTTGTATCTGGCTTCTTACACATAGCATAATGTTTTACAAGGTTCATCCATGTTGTAGCATGTATCAGAACTTCATTTCTTTGTATGGTGACTAATATTCCATTGTATCCATATAATACACTTGTTTATCCATTCATCTGCTGATGCCGACACTTTGGTTGTTTATACCTTTTGCCTAGACTAGAATAATGCTGCCATGAATATTAGCATACAAGTATTTGTTTGAGTCCCTATTTTTTAAAAAATATATTTTATTGATTTTTTACAGAGAGGAAGGGAGAGAGAGACAGAGTTAGAAACATCGATCAGCTGCCTCCTGCACATCCCCTACTGGGGAAGTGCCCGCAACCCAGGTACCTTTCAGTCCGCAGGCCAACGCTCTATCCACTGAGCCAAACTGGTTTCGGCATGAGTCCCTATTTTTAATTATTTGGGGTATATATGTAAGACTAAAATATCTGGGTTATATAGCAATTCTATGTTTAACTTTTTAAATATATTTTATTGATTTTTTACAGAGAGGAAGGGAGAAGGATAGAGAGTTAGAAACATCAATGAGAGAGAGAGAAACATGGATCAGCTGCCTCCTGCACACCTCCTACTGGGGATGTGCCAGCAACCAAGTTACATGCCCTTGACCGGAATCGAACCTGGGACCTTTCAGTCCACAGGCTGATGCTCTATCCACTGAGCCAAACCGGTTAGGGCTATTTTCCTCTATAAAACTCTTTAATGCTTCCCAATTTCAAAACTTATTATATGTTTTGTATTATAAAGTTACAGTAATCAAGTTAGTGTGGTACTGGCATAAGGATAGAGATAGATCAATAAAATAGAATTGAGAGCGAGACAAAAAACACACATCTATGGGCAATTGATTCCAGACAAGAGTCCAAAGATAATTCAATGGAAAAAGAGTAGTCTTTTCAATAAATAGTCCTGGGACATTTGGATATCCACACACAAAAGAATGTAATTGGGCAACTTATTTATACTTATACAAACATAAAGTTAATTCAATATGGACCATAGGCCTAAATGCATAAAGAGCTAAAAGCATGAAGCTCTTAGAAGAAAATATAGGAGTAAATCTCTGTGATGGTGGGTTAGGTAAAGCTTCTTAGATATGACACCAAAAGCATAACCAACCAACAAAAAATAGATAAATTAGACTTCAAATTAAAAACTTTTGTGCTTTGCAGGACACCATCAAGACAGTACAAAGATAATGCAGCCCTAGCCAGCTTGGCTCAGCGGATAGAGTGTCAGCCTGTGGACTGAAGGGTCTCAGGTTCAATTCTGGTCAAGGGCACAAGCCTGGGTTGCAGGCTTGATTCCCAGTGGGGGGTGTTCAAGAGGCAGCCAATCAATGATTCTCTCTCATCATTGATTTTCTATTTCCCTCTCCCTTCCTCTCTGAAATCAATTAAAAAAATTTTAAGAGAATCGCTTTTTTGCAAATTATATATTTGATAATGGATTTGTATCAAGAATATATAAAGAATTCTCATGCATCAACAGTAAAAATCTTAGCCCATCAACAGTAAAAATGAGCTAAGTTTCTCCAAATTAGATGTACAATTGTCTGATAAGCACGTGAAGAAATGTTTAACATCGTTAGCCATCAAGGAAATACAAATCAAAACCACAATGAGATAAGCACTTCACTTGCTCTAGGAAAGCTATAACAAAAAAAATAACCTCTTTCTGCTGCCTTCTTGATTCTGTGTTACCACTCACTCCTCACCACCCACAAAATGCCAGGTGAACCATCCCTCCATACAGAAAACATCTCTCCATCAGAGCAGGAGTTGCCACAGCTCCAGGCTGACACAAGGTCTGGAACAGACTCTGACAGTGATGAATCAGTACCAGAGCTGGAAGAACAAGATTCCACACAGGCAACAGACCAGCTGGCAGCAGCCACTGAAATCGGTGAAGAACCAGTCAGTAAAGCAAAACAGAGCCAGAATGTAAAGAAGGCATGGGAGGCTATGTCCAACCTGGGTCTTCCAAACAGGTTATAGGGGTTACTAGAGTCACTACCCAGAAATCTAATATCCTCTTTGTCACCATAAAACAAGATGTCTACAAGATCCCAGCTTCAGATACCTACATAGTTTTGGGGGAAGCCAAGATCGAGAATTTATCTCACCAAGAACGGCTAGCAGCTGTTGAGAAATTCAAAGTTTAAGGTGAAGTTGTCACAAACATTCAAGAAAACACACAGACTATAGCTGTGCAAGAGGAGAGTAAAGAGGACAAGGTTGATGAAAGAGGTATGAAATTTAAGAACATAAAATTGTTCATGTCACAAGCAAATGTGTCAAGAGCAAAGGTGGCTCTAGCCAGTTTGGCTCAGTGGATAAAGCATTGGCCTGTGGACTAAAGGGTTCCGGGTTCAATTCCAGTCAAGAGCACCTGCCCGGGTTGCAGGCTCGATCCCCAGTGGGGGATGTGCAGGAGGCAGCTGATCAATGAGTCTCTCTCATCATTGATGTTTCTATCTCTCTCTCCCTCTCCCTTACTCTCTGAAATAAAAAAATTTATATTTGGGGGGGAAAAGGAGCAAAGGCCGTCCAAGTCCTGAACAACAACAGTAGTGACATTGTAAATGCTATTATGAAATAAACACTATAACCATCTAAAAAAGAGGATCCTTTTTTGGTGTTTCAAAGGGGTTATTTCAGCTTGGTTTGAAATTTGTACTGTTTCTGTCATTAATAAAGTTATGGCTTCTTGTGGTATGAAAAGAAAAATAACAAATATTGATGAGTGTGTGCAGAAATTGGATCCCTTTGTTTTCCTTTTGATTTAACTAATAAAAGTCATACAAATACTTTGTTTTTCTCCTTCTATTAAATTATAAGTTCCTTGAGTACTGGGACTGGGTCTTATATAAAATTTATCAATCACAAACTTTTAACAGATTTAAAACTAATATTCCTGTGTGAAAATTAATCTCACCTAATCACATATGTATACATTTTGCAAGTAATTTGCCTTAGCAGAACCACCACAAACCTATATTACTCAAGCTAGATGTATGTAAGTCTCTTCATTCCCTGGTAGTGGGAACAATATTCTAGAGGACATTGTAGCAATACAGTGAGCAGCTGCTTTCTTGCTACTGTAGAGCCAGAGTTCCAGAACAACTGTGGTTGACATATATCTGTCTCCAAGTAGCTTGTCATAGCACTTAAACCACCGGTATGAGCTGCATTGTCTATAGACTCACTCAGATCCAAGTAGGAGATTTTATCTTCCAGATTAAATGTCTGAAATACAATTCACTAGCAAGAACTTAGAGGAAGCTTGCGCAGCACAGACCTCAGAACTGTGATGACAAAAAGGTAGTCGGAACTTCTACCTCTGGACAACATGGAATAGCAGGAACTAGATTTACCTTCTGCCTTAAACAACTAGAAAACAAACAACAGAATATTTAAAACAATGCTTTTCAGACACTAGACAATAGGCAACACAGGACTGTAATCCCTGGGAAGAGAGAAACAAACAATGTGAGCCCTGTGATCACACTCTTACTGCATGGAGGCAGCTTCCAGGCTGCAGTGCAAGAAAGGGGAAAGCACACGTAGCCTAGAAGTCTCTCTGCAATCAGGAAGGCCAAGGTGGATAGCCTGCATGGCCGTGTGTTGGAGAGGAGGAAGATGCACAGAGAAAGAATTTTGGGCCCAGTCTGCATGGCTCAGTGGTTGAGCCAGGAGGTCATGGTTTACTTCCCGGTCAGGGCACATACCCTGGTTGCAGACTTGATCCCTAGTAGGGGGTGTGTAGAAGGCAGCCAATCAGCAGATCTATGTTTCTCTCACATTGATATTTCTTTGTCTCCCTCTCCCTTCCTCTCTCAAATCATTTTAAAAT
>NW_006285779.1:2947809-2950130 GCF_000327345.1 Myotis davidii
TAGAGCAGTAGACTAGTGACCTTGGAAAAGAAATAACAAACTAGCCCTTATAACAAAACACAGAGACTAACCTTTAGAATAGAATGTAGGAACATAGATAATAGATAAGATTAAAATCAACAGAGCTAGATATAGATTTTTAGCAAAGGTCAGATAAGAAAATATGGAACTGTAAAAGGTCAAAGGAGGACCCAAAACATATCATTATGTAACTATAGAGGCATGCATATAGAATCAAATAGTATAAATACAGCTGTAACAGGACAATAGAAAAAGAACCTGACTATGCTGATCATCTGAATGCTGTCTCCTTGTCCTTCATTCTTCACCGACGCCGTCCACACCTTTGGAAACCCCTGGACCACTGGGGCTGGACCCCAGCACAAATCAAAAACCACAATGAGATACCACTTCACTTGCTGTAGGATGGCTGTAATAAAAAAGGAAATAACAGAGGAACAACCAAGATGGCAGCATAGGTAGACACCTGTACTTGCTGCCTCTCACAACCACATCAAAACTACAACTAAAAGCCAAAACCGGTTGGGCTCAGTGGATAGAGCGTCGGCTTGCGGACTGAAGGGTCCCGGGTTCGATTCCGGTCAAGGGCATGTACCTGGGTTGCGGGCACATCCCCAGTAGGAGATGTGCAGGAGGCGGCTGATCGATGTTTCTCTCTCATCGATGTTTCTAACTCTCTATCTCTCTCCCTTCCTCTCTGTAAAAAATCAATAAAATATATTTTTTTAAAAAAACTACAACTAAAAGACAAAACAAATAACATCCAGAACCACGGGAAAGCTGGCAGAGTGGAAGTTCTACAGCTAGAAGGAAAGAAAAAAGCGCATTAAGACTGGTAGGAGGTGTGGAGGCGCACACAAAAAACGGGCTGGCAACTGGGTGCGCTGCTGTTGTTTTTAATCAGGAGGTAGATACAAGCTTCCAATTGCCCGGAACTCCAGTTCCAGGTGAGACTCTGGGGACCTAGACTCATACGGGGAGAATCTGGACTGTCTGGCATCGGGCCAGAACACGAGGGCGGCTTCCTCTCAGAGGTGCTTGCAGTGATCATTGTTCCTGCACGGGGCCGCGGGACACAGAGACCCCGGGACCTCTCCGGGGCAGGGCTGACTGACAGCCATTGCTGTTTGCTCCACCCTGGTGATTCCCTGAGACCCCGCCCCACCCAATTTACAACCCCACCAAAGATTGCGCAGCAGCTTTTGCATATGAATGGCCTGTCCTTTTGCAACCTAAAACGTAACAAACTGCGGCTGGGTCAGAGAGCTCCAAAGCTTCCAAAAGAAGGCTTAAGGCCCAGCAGCAGCAGCCTGCATTACTTCACAGTTGGGCCTCATCTGGGCACCTCCAAACTTCAAACAAAGAGGAGGAATCTGCAGATTTCTTTGTAGCTCCTGCTGGGTGGCCTCAGACAGTGGCTGACTTTGCACCCAATGGTCAGAGTGAGATCATACCAGATTACAACTCTTCATATCCATAAGTAACACACTCAAGGGGCAGGCTCAGTGAGCACCAAAGCTCCACTGAAGCAAGTCCTGCCCCATAAGGGTGTCTCCAGCACAGTAGTTCTCCCATTGTAGACACAACTGGTCCTCACAGCCAATTGGCCTGGAGGTCAATTCCTCCCAGTAATACCAACAGCAATCAAGGCTTAACTACAAGATTGTGAATACAGCCCACAAAGGGGTGCACCAAGAGTGTCCACCTCAGGTAATAGGGGTGGCTTAGCCACTGGGCCCTATATGACACCTAGAACACAAGACCACTCTATCAACACAGGGAAGCAGCCAAAATGCGGAGACAAAGAAACAGGTCACAAATGAAAGAAATGGAGCAAAGCAAACTACTGGATATAGAGTTCAAAACCACAGTTATAAGGTTAGTGAAGAATCTTCTAGAAACCTCCGAGAAATTTAGTGAGACCCTCAAGGATATGAAAACCAATCAGAAATTAAGCATACACTGACTGAAATAAAGAATAATATACAGAGATCCAACACCAGACTAGAGGATCCCAAAAATCAATTCAAAGACTTGAAATATGAAGAAGCAAAAAACACCCAACCAGAAAAGAAAAAAGAATACAAAAAGATGAAGACAGTGTAAGGAGCCTTTCGGATAACTTCAAGCATACCAACATCCGAATTATGGGGGTGCCAGAAGAAGAGAGAGAGCAAGATCTTGAAAACCTATTTGAAGAAATAATGACAGAAAACTTCCCCTACCTGGTGAAAGAAATAGACTTACAAGTCCAGGAAGCACAGAGAACCCCAACAAAAAGGAATCAAAAGAGGACCCAA
>NW_006285779.1:2950343-2964772 GCF_000327345.1 Myotis davidii
CAAGGGCATGTACCTTGGTTGCAGGCACATCCCCAGTAGGGAGTGTGCAGGAGGCAACTGACTGATGTTTTTCTCTCATCGATGCTTCTGACTCTCTATCTCTCTCCCTTCCGCTCAGTAAAAAATCAATAAAATATATTTAAAACAAAATTAAATTTAAAAAATCAAGTGAATAAAAAATCTGACGAACAGAATAAACTTGTTTAATAGAATACAATCAGGAGCATAGAAAGGGAGTGGACTGACAATTCTCGGGGGAAGGGGGTGTGGGGGGTGCAGGAAGAGACTGCACAGAAATTGTACTTCTATGGACGAGGACAGTGTGTGGGGGATAAGGGCATGGGTTGGGGTGGGAACTGGGTGGAGGGGAGCTATGGGGGGAAAAAGAGGAACAACTGTAATAATCTGAACAATAAGGATTTATTTATTTTTTTAAATCTATTTTATTGATTTTTTTACAGAGAGGAAGGGAGAGAGAGATAGAGAGTTAGAAACATCGATGAGAGAGAAACATCGATCAGCTGCCCCCTGCACAACTCCCACTGGGGATGTGCCCGCAACCCAGGTACATGCCCTTGACCGGAATCGAACCTGGGACCCTTCAGTCCGCAGGCTGATGCTCTATCTACTGAGCCAAACCAGTTTCGCCAAGGATTTATTTTTTTTTAAAAGGTAATAACACATGAAGTGCTATATTATGTGGAGGTAGACTTATATTTAAAAATGCATTTTATAAACTCCAGAACAACAACTAAAGAAATAAAGGTATAGCCTAACCTGTTTGGCTCAGTGGATAGAGTGTTGGCCTGCAGACTGAAAGGTCCCAGGTTCGATTCCGGTCAAGGGCATGTACCTTGCCCTGACCGGTTTGGCTCGGTGGATAGAACGTCAGCCTTCGGACTGAAAGGTCCCGGGTTCGATTCTAGTTAAGGGCATGTACCTTGTTTGCGAGCACATCCCCAGTAGGGGGCGTGCAGGAGGCGGCTGATGGATGTTTCTCTCTCATCAATGTTTCTAACTCTCTATCCTTCTCCCTTTCTCTCTGTAAAAAATCAGTAAAATAATAATAAAAAAAAAGAAATAAAGGTATAATTAATATGCCAATAGTGGAGACAAAGTGAACCATGAAAAACATTTAATACAAAGGAAAGCAGGAAAAGAAGAAAAAAGGAACAATGTATGCTGTTAGGGAGGTTCTAGACTTATCAGCGTGATCACTGCATAAGGTATCTAAATGTCTAATCACTTTGCTGTACACCTGAAACTAATATAATATTGTATGTCAACTGTTTAAAAAATCATGTTTTGCCCTGGTAGCTCAATTGGTTAGATAGTCATCCCCATACGCTAAGGTTGTGGGTTCAGTCCCCTGTCAGGGCACATACAAGAAGCAACCAATGAAGGCATAAATAAATGGAACAACAAAGCAATGTTTCTCCCTCTTTCTTTCTCTCCATTCCTCTAAAATCAATAAATAAATGAATAAAAATAATTTAAAAAATCATGTTTTTCTCCTTTGTTACTTGATTATATCAAATAAATTTTCCCCCCAGAGTTCAGCTTTTTATTGAATGTGTTACAAAAGAGTTTTAGTCAAAAAGACCAAAGCCTATGTCATCATCAGACTCCTCAGATTTTTCTATCTTTCCTTCTACATTCCTCTCCTCAGCTGAGGCAGCAGGTGGAGAGGGCAGGACTTCCTGCTGGGGCAATGCCACCTGCTGGGACAGGTTCACCAGCCCCTACATTGCAGAGGAGGCTCCCAATGTTGGCATTGGCCAAACGTTTTGCAAACAAGCCTGCCCCGAAAGGTTCAACACTTACACCAGCTGCTTTAATGAGGGCATTGATCTTATCCTCTGTCACCGTCACCTCTTCGTCAGGCAGGATAAAGGCCAAGTAGATGTAGGTAAGCTCCGAGATGGAAGCCATCGTGTGGGCAAGTGCTGGGCGGGCACTGCCGGGAGCGGCGCTAGTTGCTGGATAAAGGGAGGATCTCACCCCAACGTGGTCTAAGCTTCCTCCGAAGAACCGAGCACTTTAGCCGCAGCTGGAGAGAAGGGCTCAAATGGATTTTGAATGTTAAACAGCTTATGTCTCTTATAAGCACCATGGAAGTGGGTTTGCTTTTTTGCTTTTTTTTTTTTTTTTTTAAATATATTTTTATTGATTTTTTACAGAGAGGAAGGGAGAGAGATAGAGAGTCAGAAACATCGATGAGAGAGAAACATCGATCAGCTGCCTCCTGCACATCTCCTACTGGGGATGTGCCCGCAACCCAGGTACATGCCCTTGACCGGAATCGAACCTGGGACCTTTCAGTCTGCAGGCCGACGCTCCATCCACCGAGCCAAACCGGTTTCGGCCTTTTTTGCTTTTTTTATATACAGTCTGATAGTCTTTTTTATTGAAGTGCTTAGACCATTTACATTTAATGTAACTACTGATTTTATAGATGGGCTTAAAACTACCACTTTACTATTTTCTATTTTTTCCACCTGTTCTTTGTTCCTTTCTCATTTCCTTTTGGATTAATAAAGTAATTTTCGCTCCACTTTTTTCCTCCTGTTTGGCTTTTTAGTTGTATTTTATTTTAAATATTTTTATTGATTTCAGAGAGGAAGGGAGAGGGAGTGAGAGATAGAAACATCAACACTGAGAGAGAATCATTGATCGGCTGCTTCCTGCACACACCCTACGAGGCATTGAGCCCACAGCCTGGGCATGTGCCCTTGACAAGAATCGAACCCTGGACCCTTCAGTCCGCGGGCCAACGCTCTATCCACTGAGCCAATCGGCTAGGGCTGTACTTTCTTTTATTATGCGTCTAGTGATTACTTCAAAGATTATAATATGTATCATGACAAGAGCTTACCTGCATTTATCCCACTTCAATAGTCAATGTTGCCTGGCCGGTTTGGCTCAGTGGTTTAAGCATCAACCTATGGCCTTAACCAGTTTGGCTCAGTGGATAGAGTGGAACAGAATAAACTGGTGAATAGAATACAATCAGGGGCATAGAAACAGAGTGGACTGACAATTCTCAGGGGGAAGGTGGTGTGGGGGGTGTGGGAAGAGACTGGACAAAAGTCGTACACCTATGGACGAGGACAGTTGGGGGGGTAAGGGCATGGGGAGGTGGGAACCAGGTGAAGGGGAGCTATGGGGGTGGGGGAACAACTGTAATAATCTGAACAAAAATTTATTTTTAAAAAAAGGCTTTTATACACACTATTCCATCTAGCTGGAAAAAAACGCACAGGTCTACTCATTCATCCTTACCACCTTCACCTAAGTAATTCTCACCTTCAAGTCTCATTCAGTAAAGATTTTTATTACTGCAGGGACCATGTCCCAACTTGCCTGGGATAGTCTGTTTACCTCTGTTCATCTTAGCCTAATTACTAACAGCTCTCCCTTTCACTCTCAAAAGCATCCCAGTCTAAATGATAAATTACATGGTTACCCTATCCATGGGGAAGTCCTACCATAACATGAGTCAGTTCCCATGTTACATGTTCTCATAGCTCTTTGCCTTCATTGCACTGAAGTTTATATTTACACTTTATTGTGAGGATTAATATCTTTGCCCCATATTAGACAAGGTAAACTTTGATCGCTGGAACTGTTGTTTTTTTATTCACTCATGATTGTGTCTTCAAAGTCTCTGACACAAAATCACATATTATGTGCCTGGCACATAGTAAACACTTATTTGCTGAATGTATGAATGTGTGTCTGGCAGGCTAATAATTATTGAAATATTGTACTCCTCCCACCGTCCAACCCACTTCCAAGGTGGAAGTCTGGTGTTTATTCTCAAGCCTGAGCTCCAAAGGGGATCATGTTGGGAGAGGAGGGGAGAAAGGGAAGATGGGAAAGTGCCATGGCCTCTGAGCATCCAGACTTAGGAAGGCTCAGGTCTGCAGTGGGGACCTGTGGCTGACCCCCCTTGTGGGAACCCCAGGGCCCTGTAGAACCTGAGAGGAAAGTTGGAGGTTCCATGGTGAACACCCTCTACAAGCCAATCTCTCATAATCAGAAGGGCCTTTCTCCACTCCAGAACAAGGGTCCTCAAATGAGGGCCTATGTCTTAATTCACCTCATGGCTTGCATCCAAAAACTCATGGCAGATTCTCTGAGTTTGTTGAATGTTACTGGAATAATGACAATGTAAGGCTTTTTAACTGGTCTAGTCCAGCTCCTTGCAGTGGGCAAAAGCCCCACCTACTGGCCTGTTCAGAAACTGCAGACAGCTTAAGCAGGCTCTGCAGGGCGCAGGAGAAAACTCAAGTGATCAGCAAGAACTTTGCTTTCCTGGCAGCTGTTGCATTGGACTAACAATCCCCTAAAATACCCAGGGGGACAAAATAAAGAACTAATCCCTGCCTTGGCCATGGGTGTTGAATCTTCATTGAGTCAGACTTAGCATTATCTTGCCCCTACCTTCTACATACCCTCTTGATCCATCCTAAAAAGGCTTCTCCCACTGAAAAATGTCCTCTTCCTTGCATGGTAAATTAAGCTGTTCCTCTCCTCGGGATCCTGAACCAAGGCCAGGATTTTCTTGCTTGTCCCCTTTGCGGTGCTACTCTGGCCCCTGGTGACAGGACTCAGCACACTGCACAGAACTGTTCCCATGTCCAACTTCCCCGGTTAGACACTGAGCTCCCTTGGAGCTCTATGGCTAGTACACAGGCAGGCTGATTTTCAGAGACCTGGATTCTTGTCTCCATGTGCCACTAAATTGCAGCTATCAACCCTAAGCAAATCACTTTATACTCCGCTATTCCCAGTAGTTCTCAACTAGGTATAATTTTCCTCCAGGGAATATCTGGCAATATCTGCAGCACTTTGGGTATCCATGCTGGGGGATGCTGCTCCACATACAACACACAGGGCAATTCTCCACAAAAAAGAATGATCTGACTCAAAATGGAAATATCGAGGTTGAGAAACCCTGATTTAGTTAATATCCCCCTAAAAAAGTTGGGTTGCAGTCAGAATATAACCTGTGCAGCACAAAACTATGAGTTGTAGGACAGTATCCTGCCTTGTGTACATTTTGAGATAGAGAGGCATGAGCCATCAGGTGTGTGACTCACTGAATTTGTGGATTTCAGCAATAGTGTCAGTACCCATCAGTGGTAGGTGGGAATTTCAGATCCCTCATAAAACTAAAGTTCCTAATAAACAAGATTGATTCTGCATGTCAAACCTTGGCATCATGAATAAAGATGCTAAACAAATGACAAAAAAAATTGTCATTGACTCTGTTCCGATTTGAGTCACTGATGAAATGGCATGTTGCACATCACAAGGACACCAAAAAAAGTCATTTCCAAAATCCTTTTATTATCCAAGTGATAGTCACGGAGTGCTTACAACATGCCAGGGACCGTGCTAAATGCTCTAAATTCTCTGTCCTTACAACCCTTCAGAGTAGTCAGATTTTACAGATGAGATAATACTCTCATTTTAAATATGAGAAAGCCAATTCGGAAACGTTAAGTAATTTCCTAGTAAATGCTGTTAGACAATTTGCTAAACTGCCTCATTTGTGTAACACATTAGCTGCATATATGTAGCAGTTTCAGGCCTAAGGGGAAAGGAGGTCTGTTAAGTTAAAAAAAAAAAAAAAACAAGACTGGGAAAGGCGTTTATAAAATGCAAAAGAAAAAAAATAAGCCATAGCTTCAAACAATAAGCAGTACACTTACAAATTATTCATCTAAGTAGAAAAGTTAATGCATAGATATTGTATTTCATTTTAAGATATTTATACAGACTTAACAAGGACATTTGTTAATGGAACCATGAGAGGAAAGAAAAAATATTTTTCAGATACTCTTAGATCAGTGGATTTCAACACTGGTTGCTTGTTAGAATCACCTGGGAGCTAACAGGTCTCACCAGAGGACACCAGCATCTGACTCAACCAGTCTGGGAATGGGCCCCTGGATGGCTATCAGTGTTCTCAAAAGTACCCCAGATGACTAATTTTCAGCCAATGTTATGAAATCACTGATTTATACCAAGGGGTAGCAAACTTTGTCTGTAAAGGACCAGATAGTAAATATTGTAGGCTTTGTAGGTCACATGAAGTTTGTCATATTCTTTTTTTTTTTTTTTTAAAGCCCTTTAAGTCATACACAAACAAGCCATGGGCTGGATCTGGCCCATAGGCCGTTTTGCCAACCCCAATTTAGACTACACACTGGCTGGACTACTGCCTGGAAAAGGCACCAAGAGACAAGGTATGGCTAACCTCAAGACTCTGTAGTGAACTCAGAGGTCTGGACCCCAGCCCTTTAACTGGCACCCAAATTGTTTTGGTGTGAATAGGAGGTAGGAGAGCTTTGGACTCACAATAAAACTCCATGACACATTAGAAACCAACCAGTTTATTATTTTGTAGTAAGATGTATAACTTCACCATGCAGACTGAAACACCTATGTCAGCATGAACAGTGCGTTTCCTACCTAGAGGCAGTTACATGGAAAACCAGGTTATTATCAGGTTATTTGAAGAGTATGGAATCCAAAAAAGGGGAGGTTAATTTCAGGACCTATACCTTGCCCCTGAAACTGGAGCACACCTTCCCACCACAGGGACAGCCCAGTCTCCAGTTTGTTGACTCTTCCTTCTCCACTGTGCCCTGGCAGAGCACTGGCAGCATGACCTGCAGCTCTACCATCAGCCAGCTTAGCCTACCATAGCGCTGCTCACTGGTTTTTATCGTTCCCTCCACTGTTATGGACAGTTAAGGTTCTGAAAGGGGCACATCACTTGCTCCCACGTAGCAACTACAAGACTCATTAATCTATTCGGATGCTCTCCCAAACCCACTCTATTCAAGTTTTACCAGATAATATGCATTGTAAAGGTTCTTCCCATTTTTATTAGCACATACATAGGCGACCTATAAATTTACCTAATGTAATCTAATTCCTACTGAGAACTGAGGTTATTTTTCTTCTTTCACTTTCTTGATCAATGATTCCCAACCACACAGGAGTTATTGAAACTAATTTTGTGTCAGTATTGCTACTAAGATAGACATACCAAGTGATATGTACTTTCCAGATTAAATTAATGTTATTTTGTTCTCTAAAATATAAAAAAGTCAGATGATGCAGTTTCCAATTTAGTACTCAACACTGTTAAAGGTCAAGTCACCAAAACAAGTCTTTTGAACAATAAAAAAGTTTATGCTTTCAAATTAAAAAACAGGTATTGCAAATATTCCGTAATAGTGATAAAATTACAGAAAACAAAATATTCAGACTGACTCCACAGCATTCACACACCATAATTTTGCCTGTAACAAAACAGTTAATTTTATCCCCCAAAGTAGCTACGTCCATGCTGGCTGAAAACGTCAGTTTTAGACCGCATGAATGAGGAACTACATAGTGCATGCTTAACAGACATATACATTAACCATTCTCAACTGCCCCTCACCAGGGCTGAGTGATAGGAGGGATGAAATGTAGACATGTGTACTCACATAGGCAGAATTCTCCAATTAAAAAAATTCACACATAACCTTTACTATGTCTTGGGCAATAGCTTTTATCTATGGGAACACACCTCTGAAAAATCACAACAAAAATCAATAGGAAATGATTCAATAGAAAATATACAAATTTCTCAGCATGACTTCCACAGAACAGGGAGAAGGGGATGACAACTAAAACTAATTTTTACTTAAAAAGAACACTCCCCTTACCTTGTCCTTGCTACTCAACACTCACAAACAAGTCTGTACAAAACTACGAACACAGAAAAGGACCAGAGAGGATGTTCCGATACAATGTCTTCGGACCTATTCTAGGCTGCTGTCCTCACCAATACCTCCCCGAATAGAGCTGAGAGCTCCTAGGTCCACTGGGGAAAGTAAGTAGTCTTGGATCATCACCCCTGCTTTGCTAGGATCACTGCAGGTCACTCGCTGTCAAACTTAATTGAATTAACCTGGACAGAGATGGAGCCTCCCCTGTAACTGCCCCGTTTCTTCTTGGTCTTCTCATGCCGGAAGGATTTGCCTTTGGTGAACTTCAGGACCTGATTGGCTCGTTCCCCCCAGTCTCCGGCTGCACCGCGCTGGCGAGTAGAGAGAGGTGGTCAACACACAGGACACCAGGGCCCTGTCACGTTCTTGTCTCTTCTCTAGACAACCTGAACCCAGGGAGTTTCCCACCAATCTGAAGCAAAACTGTCCTCTCTTCCACTCTACACTGCTCAAGAATGGTGACTCCCTCTCCTCACCTTGGCATCAAAGGAGTTGTCTGCCACTCGAGCATCCACCTCAATTTCCTCCTCCCTGATCCTTCGGAATGGGGATGATGCCCTTTTTTCTGCCTGGTTAAGAACGAAGTACCAAATTAAAGACGGAGTGGTCAGGTGACAGAAAAGCCCTCCTAAGCTACACACATGTGCATCTTTGCCAGGCCAGGCAGAGAGCTATCAAAATGATTCCAGATTCTTCTTTCTACTCTTGAAAGGCTAGCTCCCCATTCTCACTTCTGAAATATAATACTCCACACCCCTTTCTTCTTTGTCCAAATATGGCTTACATACCCAATGTTGCCTCAGTCTTTGAAATTTTCATGCATATGTGAATTGCCCACACATGTATTAAAATTTTATTTCCTCCTATTAATAAAAAAAATAAATAAAGGCTAACTCCCAAGAGGAAAAGAAGACAATTTACTTTCTTCCTTTTCGGAAATGTGTTAGGGGTCTGAGGATTTATCTTCTTGACTGGAGGAGTCTCTGCCTCCGTGGCAGCCTCATTCTGCTTTCGTTTCTTTCCTAAACCTACAAAACAAAAAGCCAAGACTCAGAACAGTTTCCCGTTCCTCTGCCCATGTTGCCACACTGAGGGCCTGCAACTGGAACCTAGTCATTCTGCCTCCTCTCTCTATGCCATCCCCCCCAGAGTATCTATCCCATCCTAATTGAAGGGGGGCCGGGGGACCAAAGAGGGCAGCTTCTGTGGATACAGACCTGGCTTAGAAACTGCTACTGCTGCCTTTGTCTTTCCTTCCTCCTCCTTGTTGCTGTTCCTCTCTGCTTTTCCATTCTGGGCGGTCGGTGTAGAGGTGCCATTGGTTTTGAGGGCTTGTGGTCTAGGAGTACCCTTGCCCTTGGGCTTCTCCTCCTCCTCCTCCTCCTCCTCTTCACTGGAGTCATCAGAAGAACTGCTGCTGCTCTTGGCCTTCACTGTCTTCGTGGAGGCTGGCTTGGAAGGGGCTACGGCTCCTGCTGTCTTCTGTGGCTTCTTTTTAGCTGGGGGTTTAGATGCCTTCTCTTCCTCCTCTTCCTCACTGCTAGAGCTGTCTGAATCAGAGCTGCTGTCCCCACCACCCTGAGAGGCCTGTTTGGCAGGCAAAGGTAGCACTGCTTTGGCCATCACCTTGGCCTTAGGGGTGGCCACTGTCTTCTTCGCCTTCCCCACATCCTCCTCCTCCTCCTCACTAGAACTGCTCTCCTCCTCACTGGAGCTACTATCAGCCTTTCTGGTCAGAGGCTTCTGGCCACTGCCTGCAGGCTGCTTGAGAGCTGTGGCTATCTTAGCTGCAGGCTGCTTGGGAGTGGTAGCTGGCCTACTTGAGGGATTTTTGGTGGCACTGGCTGACTTGGCAGGAGCTTCTTCCTCAGAACTGTCAGAGTCTAAACGAGAAGAGGACAGAATGAATAGCTCCCCAAATTACAAAGTAGACTGAGAAGAGCCCCTGGAGTGCCCCCTGCCCAGAGGGCCTCCATATGCCTCACCTGAGCTGTCTGAAGAGCTCTCTGCTGCGTTCTTTGCTGGAGCTGGTTTAGTGGCTGCTTTAGAGATGACTGGCTTAGCTGGTGGTTTCTTTTCTTCTTCAGAGCTGGAATCTGGAGAGAACTTATGGCATTAGGCTGGGCCCAGATTCCAGACCCAAACAGGAGTAATAAAAAGGATGCATAGACCAGAGCTTTAGTCCTATCTTGCTTCAGTGGAAAGAGCTTTTTCATCTTCCTATTTCTCAAACACTCCCCAGACCCACTCACCACTGGTGATGACTCACCAGATTCATCACTGCTGTCGTCACTGCTCTCTTCAGGCTTTTTCTTCTCTGCAGCTTTCTTGGGAGCCTGGTTTCCCAGGGACTTTTTGGGTGGGGGAGCAGAAGGCGGGGGCACTGAACTATATGGACCTGTTTAAAAAGGAGAATGTGGTGATTTTAAAATATGTACACAAACTCTTTGATGGAGTTTAACCCCTTCCCTTGAGTGTGGGTTAGAATTAGTGACTCATTTTCCACAAACAGAATATGGAAGGGATGTCGACATGTCATTTTCAAGTCTAGGTTATAAAAGATACAGCGCCTTTCTCCTTTCTCTGGGAGAAACTAGCAGACATGTCAAGCAGTTCTTTGTAGAGGTCCACGTGGTGACTACAGAAATCCTTCTGCGTATGGGCCCTGGTAATAGTCATGTAGCTTGACTCCCCATATCTGGTCACCTGGTTTTTTCTTCATGGGCTTTTTCTGCTCCTCCTCCTCCTCCTCCTCCTCCTCACTCGAGGAGTCCTCACTGCTGGAACTCTTTTGGGTAGGGGTGGCAGCTGCTTTCACTGGAACCTTGGCTGCTACTTGCTTTTTAGGCACAGTCTGCATCATACAAGAAAATCAGTTACCACAGGAAAAAGGGGACCCAACCAATCCTGCCAGGAAATTGAGACTGCCTCTTTAATCCCCAGACCCCTCTCTTCCCTGGTAGAAGTTATGGTCCAGACCTTCTTAGAAATGGCTGCTGCCTTCTCCTCCTCTGAGTCATCGCTGCTGCTGCTGCTGCTGCTGCTACTACTGCTAGCTGCTTTGCCATTAGCTACTTTAGGTGCTGCCCGAGCAGGAGTGCCTAAGAAAAAAAGAAAGTGTTAGAAGTACAAGAAATTAAAAGGCCATAAAAACCTCCATCCTATTAGCTCAGAACTTGGGAGTCTTATCAATTCTCTTGCCTCTAGAGCAGACATGAAGGAGACTGCTGTGGTTTACTATATCAAGGAGGCCTTTCCTGCCCAACATAAGGAATAAAACTACTCTATCTTTATTTTTTTCTTAAATATATTTTATTGATTTTTTTACAGAGAGGAAGGGAGAGGGATAGAGAGTTAGAAACATCGATGAGAGAGAAACATCGATCAGCTGCCTCCTGCACACTCCCCACTGGGGATGTGCCCTCAACCAAGGTACATGCCCTTGACCGGAATCAAACCTGGGACCCTTGGGTCCGTAGGCCAATGCTCTTTCCCCCGAGCCAAACCGGTTAGGGCTGTATCATATCACTTTTGGTTTGGCTCAGTGGATAAAGGGTCGGCCTGCGGACCCAAGGGTCCCAGGTTGGATTCCGGTCAAGGGCATATACCTTGGTTGCGCGCACATCCTTAGTGGGGAGTGTGCAGGAGGCAGCTGATCGATGTTTCTCTCTCATGATGGTTCTCTCTCATTGATGCTTCTAACTCTCTATCCCTCTCTCTTCCTCTCTGTAAAAAAAAAAAGTGGTATGATACAAATAATTTAAATATGCCCCTGAGGTCTTTCACTCCAACTTCCAGAGAAGTGCCTATAAATCATAATCTAACCTTCACTACAGGAAGATTATAAAATAAAACTTCTCACTTGTCCTATGGAATGAAGGTTTAGGAGGAAAAATGGTAGTGAAAAGAACAAGGAATAGGGGTGCTAGTGGTCATAGTAAAATGGGATTTGTGGGAACATAAAATGTCTATGAAATGCAACTAAAAAATGACAAATTGATACCATTTCTTAAAGTACATTTTCCCTTGCCAACAAACTGTTTCTCTAGTTACTAGCCCCTAAGTATGAAATATTTTACTCATTAATAGCATCTTTTAAAAAATATAAACTAGGTCCTGGCCAGGAAGCTCAGTTGGTTAGAACATCATCCCAATACACCAGGGTTGCAGGTCCAATCTCTGGTCAGAGCATATACAGGAAGCAACCAATGAATGCATAAATAAGTGGAACAACAAATGGATGTTCCTCCCCTTTCCTTCCTCACCAATTCACATAAAATACAGAAACCTTGCTTTTGTATAAGTCCATTTACCTACCCCACTTTGTCCTTTGGGCTATCATTGTCATTCATGTTATGTCTAAATTCATTATAAACTGAAAGGCAATGTCATAGTTTTTGCTTTGGAGCCATGTGTTTAAAAGCCCCCCCCCGTCTAAAGTCAATGAAGATGTAACACTAATCAATATCTATGGTTCAACCACAGCACCATCTCACCCTTGTGCTGAATAGGCGATTTAAATACCTGTGCACAGAGCAAGCTGGTCCCCAGCCTGGCCTTTTAGAAACAAAACAGAAATAGGAATACTACCTAGTTTGCCTGGGGCTTTAGCCTGAGCTTTAGCTGCCACAGGTGTTGCCTTTGGCTTCTGGTTCTTTGGTGCCTCATCTTCTGAGCTTGAGTCAGAATCAGAATCAGAGCTCTCGGCCTTCTTAGGAGGAGCTTTGACCGCCTTGGTTTGGGGCTTAACGCCCTTCTGTGAGAAAACACACAATGAAGAGAGCATCTTAAGCATCTTAAGGTAAAAAGTTTCATTGGCGCCCTGGCCGGCTTGGCTCAGTGGATAGAGCATCAGCCTGCGGACTGAAGGGTCCCCGGTTCGATTCCGGCCGAGGGCACATGCCTGGGTTGTGGGCTCGATCCCCAGTGGGGGACTTGCAGGAGGCAGCCCTGATCAAAGATGTTTCTATCTCTCTATCCCTCTTCCCTTTCTCTCTCTCTAAAAATCAATAAAAAATTTTAAAAAAGTTTCGGCTTTTACTTTTTAGGGGCTAACAGAGCAGCAGGGGCGAGGGAAAGCTAAGCAGGACATGACATGAAAAGGACAACAAACTCTTAATAAGAAACAAAAAGTTCAGCCACACAACCTACTAGCCCTGTCCCTGCCATTCTCTATCTGGAGCTCCCAACATCTGTATACAAAACACACTCCCTTACCCCTGAAGTTCTAGACAGTGTCCCAGGGAAACCCAATACCTGTGTTGATTTACTCTAGATTCCGAATCTAACTTCAACCTCACATATCCCTTTCAGGCTTCATACTTCTATCACATCTCTGCAAGTCCCCAGATTTTCTGCCCCATAATCACCTGTCCACCACCAGCTCTTGATCACAAGCTAGAAGCCAAGATTTTAGGTTTCTTCTTCCTGATCCCTTACGCAACCCCGTTCCTTCCCAAGCTGCAAACCTGGACAGGTTTTTTCTTTTTGTCCTCCTCTTCCTCCTCATCATCACTGGATTCTTCACTGCTGCTACTCTCTGATGCATTGGCTGAAGCCTTTCCAGGATGCTGAGGTAGACTGGCACGCTTGGCAGGTACAGCTGAACAAAAGCACAGGTCCCACTAAGAATCAGCTAGGCAGTATAGGCAGACTACAAATCCTTTTCCTTGAACTGCTAACCCCAACTCCCTACCCGGTCTTACCAACTTTCTTAGCTGGAGGCCCTTGGGCTTTCTCCTCCTCACTGCTGTCTTCACTGCTGTCACTGGACGAAGTCTTCTTTTTAGCCTTCTTAGTCACTGGTCCATTTGCTTGTAATTTCCGTTTTGGAGCCTTAGTGGACCTACTGAGGTAGACCAGGCTAACTTCTGGGTGACCAGGACCTTCCCAAACCAAGAAACAAAGCCCAGTACACTTGAGGGGAGAAAATAGCCAAAACGGTACAGGAAAGACTTACTTAAGCCAGAAGCTATAGATGTCCAAGAGGGAAGAGGCATTGGCATCCTGCTGGGTCTTTAGGAGAAAAGACAAAGAGCTGGATAAGAAAAACTTATCCTGGTTATTCTAGGGGAGATCAGATTTTGTTACTGTCTGGTTAAAAATGACCCGCTTTGCCCTGGCTTGTATGGCTCAGTTGGTGAAGCATCGTCCCGTGCACAGAAAGGTCACCAGTTTGAATCCCGGTCAGGGCATATACCCAGGTTGTGGATTTGATCCTTGGTCGGGGTGCATACGGGAGGCAACCAACTGATGTTTCTGATGACAATAATGTTTCTCTCTCTCAAAACTCAATAAAAAAATTTTTCTTAGTTTGGCTCAGTGGATAGAGTGCCAGCCTGCGGACTCAAGGGTCCCAGGTTCGATTCCGGTCAAGGGCATGTACCTGGGTTGCGGGCACATCCCCAGTGGGGAGTGTGCAGGAGGCAGCTGATCCATGTTTCTCTCTCATCGATGTTTCTAACTATCTATCCCTCTCCCTTTCTCTCTGTAAAAATCAATTACAATATATTTTAAAAAAAAACAAAAAACCTTGGCATTAAGCCCAGATATCTGGGGTTTGTTGCCACTGAAGACTGTCCTGACAGATACAGAGAGCAGAGGCTAATGAAGAAACATCACCCTCAGGAAACA
>NW_006285779.1:2964811-2968024 GCF_000327345.1 Myotis davidii
GACTCAAGGGTCCCAGGTTCGATTCCGGTCAAGGGCATGTACCTGGGTTGCGGGCACATCCCCAGTGGGGAGTGTGCAGGAGGCAGCTGATCCATGTTTCTCTCTCATCGATGTTTCTAACTATCTATCCCTCTCCCTTTCTCTCTGTAAAAATCAAATCAATAAAATATATTAAAAAATAAAAAAACATTTTTCTTAAAAGTGACCTGTTTTATTACCTACTAGTTGCCCAGTGAACTAAATTAGTGCACTTGGGTGTGTGTGTGGGGGGGGTCCCTCAGCCTGGCCTGCGCCCTCTGGCCCACCACTGCTGCTCACCAGCAGTGAGCCCAGCTTCTGGCTGGGTGACGCTCCCGCTGTGGGAGCGCACTGACCACCAGGGGGCAGCTCCTGCATTGGGTATCCGGGTTGTTTTGTCATTCAGTCGATTTGCATATTAGCCTTTTATTATACAGGATTACTATATTTCATATATTACAGCTTCAGCCCAGTGGCAGTGGCTCAGTTGGTTGAGCATCGTCCTGTGCACCAAAGGGTTGCCAGTTTGATCTTCAGCTGGGAGTGCACACATGGAAGACAGCCGTTCAACGATTCTCTCTCTCTCTCTCTCTAAGCATGTCCTCAGATGAGGATTTTAAAAGTTATAGCTTTCATAACTTCTCTTACTTGCACAAATTAGAAGAAAAATAGCCCTAGCTGGTTTAGTTAAGTGGATAGAATGTCAACCTGGGGACTGAAAGGCCCAGTCATGGGCATGTACCTTGGTTGCAGGCTCAATCCTCAGCCCTGGTCAGGGTGCATGCATGAGGCAACCATGGACCCCACCAGCACCTGCCTTGGCCTGGCACTGCCCGTGTCCACTGCCACACACCCCCGGTTCCCCGGTTTCGTGGAGCCCCCCCCCCCCCCCCTCTGGAAATCAATAGAAAAATATCCTCGTGAGGATTAACAACAAAAAAGGGAAAACATTTTACTTATGTAATTCCCAATCAATACTTAACAAAAACTTGGGCTATTCCTATAGTTTCTGACACCATCTATCACCTGTCAATCCTGTTTATCAAAGCCTTTATAAAATGTGCATTCCTACCCTAGCTGATTTGTCTCAGTGGATAGAGCATCAGCCTGCGGACCAAAGTGTCACCCCAGGTTCGATTTCAATCAAGGGCACGTACCCCAATTGCAGTCTCCTCCCTGGCCCAGGCCCTGGTTGGGATTGACTGCCCACCGGCCAGTGGCCTGGCCTCCCTCTGCAGAGCCATCATGGGGCAATGGCGAGGCCCCCCGACCAATCGCATCGCACCAGCCTTGGCTGGCCTGGCGGCAGTGCGTGTCATAGTGTGGTCGTTCTGCTATTCGGCCATTTGGTCGATTTGCATATTATGCTTTTATATGCAAACATGCTAAATGTCTGTCAGGGTATTGACATTAAGTAGCAACACCCGGCTTCCTCTCCCTAGCGACTAGCCTCCTTGCAGTTTCTTCAGCCCAGGAACACGACTTGCTTTACAGTGAGGTGCAAACATTATACACTGTAACCAAATGTCTGTGAAGCGTTTTCCCGTGCCTCGTCTCATTTGATCCTCACAGAAGTCCTGGAGTAGGTAGATAGGAGACTGGGTTGAATCCTATTTTTTTTTCATTAGCCAGAAAACGGAGATTTAGAAAGTTTAGATACTTGACCCAACTGAAAAGAAGAAATGGTGGACCTTAAAAATGACTTCAAGTTTTCTCACTGCTGCAGTTAAATATTTTACCCTTTGTTCTCCCTGCATGATCTATAATAATAATCCGCTTCCTGTTGATATTTACTGCTGTGTTGCTGACAATTACCTGAAAGTGAAGTTGGGGTGCTTCACTGGGCTAGAAAAAGTTTAGCTAAATCAGAAAGCAGGTCCAGCCCTAACTGGTTTGTCTCACTGGATAGAGCGTCGGCCTGTGGACTCAAGGGTCCCAGGTTCGATTCCAGTCAAGGGCATGTACCTTGGTTGCGGGCACATCCCCAGTAGGGAGTGTGCAGGAGGCAGCTGATCGATGTTTCTCTCTTATCGATGTTTCTAACTCTCTATAAAACTCTCTGTAAAAAAAAATCAATAAAATATATTTTAAAAAAGAAAAAAAGCAGGTCCAATTAAGCAAGTTTATTCTCTATCTATAAAACGCTAAGGTAATATTACACATCTTAAATTGTTGAGATAAGAGAGATAAAGCATATAAAGTGTTTAGAATCTGGAAAAAGCATCTGGCCCTTACTAAGCCCTCCACAAAGATTTTGCTAAGCAAAATAAGCCAGTCAGAGAAAGACAAGTATCACACGATCTCACTCATATGTGGAATCTAATGGGAAAAAAAAAATAGATCCAGAGACACAGAAGCATAGAACAGACTGCAGAATCTCAGAGGGAAGGTGGGGCGAGAGTGAGTGGGTGGGAAGAGATCAACCAAAGAACTTACATGCATATATGCATAACCCATAACAAAAAAAATCCTGGTTCTGAGCCCAGGCTCAGTGGATAGAGCATCAGCCTGGGGATGGAAGGGTCCTGGGTTCGATCTCCAGTAGGGGGCGTGCAGGAGGCAGCCAATTAATGATCCTCATCATTGATGTTTCTCTCCCTCTCCCTTCCTCTCTGAAATCAAGTTAAAAAAAAAAAAAAAAAGAAGAAAGAAAAAAGACCTAGACTCCCAAAGATTCTACCTTCCCTCAAGGTGTTTGCCCATGCAATCATGTCTGCTTTTCTTGAGATGCAGATTCCAAACCTTTCACGTTCCTAGTCATCTTCCTTTCACATGTCTTCCGAACATCCTAAGTTACTAACCCAATGATAACAGCTCTCACTCACGGATGAGCACCAAGCACTGGATGGGATTGCCACTTTGTATGTATTACTAAAACTCACAAAAATCCTATAAAATGTATGACTTCCCCATAGAAATAGGAACACTCAGATTAAGCTGCCCCAGTTATACATCTTTAAATGAATGACAAAGCCTGGTCCCAACCCTCTATTTGACTCCACAAGTCAAAGATCCAAGCTCATTTTATGCCCGCATGGTAGAACTATGATGCTCACTGCTACTTCAGCATAACTAACAGCAGAATCCTGCCTCTACTCTCGTTCATTTTCTTTACTACGGAAAATCCCACCTTTCTAAAGCATTTTACGTATCTTTGACTCCCCAGTAAATTCGATTGAGAGTTAAGGTCGTCAC
>NW_006285779.1:2968034-2980582 GCF_000327345.1 Myotis davidii
TTCCACCAACTACTAAAGCCAAAAGCAGCAACCAGAAGCTTCCAAAGCCTCCGGTGAGACTGGATACTCCCTCTTCGGGTGCTCCCACTCCGCCAGCCACGTGACCTGGACCACGCGGGTCCCACGCTGCTGCCACTGCACCGCTCAACAGAGAGAAAGCTACAAGACTCAGCGCTACCTAGTCAAGACCTCGCGGACTCCAGGCTCTCGCCAGTCACCACCGAAAACCCGCACAAAGGCCCCGCAGACACTGGGCTGGCGGACCCCACGGACCTCTCTACCTGGAAACCTAACCATGGCTGGGCCCGGAGCCCTGTGATCCTCCCACCCCGGCTCGTGAACCAAGTCCGGGACTCACAGCGCCTGTTGCCTTGGCGAACTTATTGGCCACCTCCGAGAGTTGGTTGTCGCGCAGAAAGCCGAGCACGAGGGGATACAGGTCGCTGGGAACCACGCGGGGTAAGCCGGCGGCCGCCATCCTCCGGGCAACACGCGTCACTACCGTTGCCGATGCACACGACTCAGGAACTCAGGGACCCAGAGAGGTCGGGGCGGAGCGCGTTACGTCATCGCGCCGCGCGGGCGCACAGCGGAAGGGGCGGGCGCACTCCGCAGGGATGTCCCGCCTCCACCTCGGAGGCAGGATCTACGCAAAATCTGTAAGCTCTTTCCGTTCCCACGTGTCGCCATCTTGATAAGGGCGGAGCCCGCCGCCCGCCACTTTGCGAAGGCGGAGCCTGACGTCAGGGGTCACGCCCTTGGCAGTGGCGGGAAAACGGCGGACTTCCCCCGTCCTTTCTCCCGAGGCACCTTTCCTCCCGCGGCGTTTCCAGCTCCTCGTTCGGGATTAGCCTTTCAGGGAAGTGAGTGGACCGGCAGGCTGGAGCTGTCCTGGGACTGCCTGGACTTGGTCACAAGATCTCCAGGCGCCCCGATCCGCTCTGCCAATGGATTCCCACTTTCCATCTCACTGCCTCCCATACCCACAGCGACCCTTTCTCAGATACCACCCCAGCCTGTGGGACTTCCACCTTCACTGCAGAGGTTCCTGCAGATCATCTGTGGTCAAGATGGGGTGTTGATCCCCCAAACTGAGGCTAGTAAGCCAGAACAAGAATAGGGAAACGGGCAGATCGTGAAGTCACCAAGTAGTTTACAGCCATCTAGCAAATGGCAAAATCCTATCTTCACTAAACCAAGGACACTTACAGGAATGTAATGGTGGCACCTCTCCCCAGCCAGAGGGTAAATAGCCTAAATCACCCTACTCAGGAGATAGGAGATAGATAGCAGAGATCCTATTAGTGCCATTTGTGCCTACTACACCCAAGGGCAAATGAAGTTAAGGGAATAAATCCAGTTTTGGAACATCAGCATAGAACTAATCATCTATTGAGCTCATCCTATAACACCTCGCTAAAACTCCCAGCCTTTAAAAACCTTCAAAATGAAGATACTACAGTGCAGTCTCCTTCCAGGCAGCACACCTTGCCTTTCCCTTCCCGCTCTTCTTCCCCCACAGGCATGCAGGTCCTAACTAAGGGACTCCCACAAGACTTGCATCCAGGGAGCAATGGGCCCTGAACCTGTCCCAAAGGCCCCCTTTTTTCTGACTTCTTAGTGAGCCAAAGCAGCCCAGTCTAGGCTCATTTCACTGTCTAGTCTCTCCTGTTGTTCTATCCTACACCCTTCCGTTTCACTGTTCCCAGTTTCAACAAACATCCTCTAAAACAGCGGTTCTCAACCTGTGGGTCGCGACCCCTTTGGCGGTGGAATGACCCTTTCACAGGGGTCGCCTAAGACCATCCTGCATATCAGATACTTACATTATGATTCATAACAGTAGCAACATGACAGTTATGTAGCAATGAAAATAATTTTATGGTTGGGTCACAACATGAGGAACTGTATTTAAAGGGCCAGAAGGTTGAGAACCACTGCAGTGAATCACCTGGACTTGTGCTGTGAAATCTTTCCTGTACAAAGTCAAGAACCCACACGCTATCAGCTGGCCCAAGGCAGGCAGACTCAGGGCCAGGTCCCCTTTCCAGTAATAAAACTGCCCACACCCACCCCCATCATGTCCTGCCCATGAAACCCTATCCTCCACTTATTTTTAATGGTATAACTAATATTTTGTTGTCATTTACATTCAGATGGTAGTGGAGTATATAGTCTCTATGCTTGATCTTGCTTTTATGTAAGTAAAAAAATTTCAAAAACTGATAACTGTTTTCAGAAAACATCAATAAACTAATTCATTGATGGTGGCTTCGTTTTTCCTTATTAGCTCCAGAAAACTCACCCTTTTGTCCTTTTGTAGTCCTAGATGGTTTGGCTCAGTGGCCTGTGGAATGAAGAGTCTTGGGTTCAATTCCGGTGTAGGGCACATGCCCAGGTTTCAGGCTCGATCCCCAGTAGAGGGCATGCAGGAGGCAGCCCATCAATGATTCTTTTTCATCATTCATGTTTCTATCTCTTCCCCTCTCCAAGCAATAAAAGTATATTTAAAAAACAAACAGCCCAGCCAGCATGGCTCAGTGGTTGAGTGTGACCTATGGACCAGGAGGTCACGGTTCAATTCCCGGTTGGGGCATATGCCCAGGTTGCAGGCTCAATCCCCAGACAAGAGCGTGCAGGAGGCAGCCGATCAATGATTCTGTCATCATTGATGTGTCTCTCTCTCTCCCTCTCCCTTCCTCTTTTAAATCAATAAAAATATATTTCAAACAAACAAATGAAACTGGAAAATTGGCTGTGACCAGTTGCTCAGTGGTTAGAGCATCAGCCCATGGACTGAAGGGTTTCAGGTTCGATTCTGGTCAAGGGCACTTACCTCGGTTGCAGGATCAATCCCTGGCACATTTGAGGCATGTGCGGGAGGCCACCAGTCAATACATCTTTCTTATATCAGTGTTTCTCTGTCTCCCCCCTCCCTTCCACTCTTGCTAAAAAAAAAAAAGGAAAAAATATCCTCAGGTGGGGATTAACAAGAATTGAAAGGTTGGTATGCATTTGACTTCACACTCTGCAGCAACATCCTAATAGTCATCCACATCTACTTCAAGTAATACCACATTGGAATGCTTCAGAGAGGAAATTTTAAAAAAAGCTTTATCATTTTGCCAAACCCACACCATGCAGCTGAGAAGTCAGCTACTACAAGTTTATCTCCTGCACTGTTCAAGGCTTCCTCAAAAGCATACTTGCTCTTGATCTGCTTCACCATTTTGTCATCTGAGGCCTGATGAGCAACCATTAAGAATCGATGGAAGTGGATGCAAAGCAGCAGACCAAGCTTGGAGAGCACACAGCCTGCCTTCTATTTTTTAAAACTATTATTTCTTTAAATATATGTTTTACTGATTTCAGAGAGGAGAGGAAGAGATAGAAACATTAACGATGAGAATCATTGATGGCTGCCTTCCGCATGTCCCACACTGGGGATCAAGCCTGCAACCCAGGCATGTGCCCTTCACTGGAATTGAACCAAGGACCCTTCATTTTGCAGGCCGATGCTCTATCCACTGAGCCAAACCAGCTAGGGCCTGCCTTCCCTTTATAGCGACAGGGTAGCTGGCCCCCCCACTTACTTATTCAGTCAAGTCAGCTCCATGAAGGTAAAAGGGGTTGTGCACCAAACCTGAAAGATGCAGCAGCAATCTCTTCAAACCACAGACCTGAGAGTTTATACTGTGAACTCTCCCTATGAGAACTGGAAAACTACCCAATTTTTCCCCCTTTGTAATGAATACTCAAATATTCTAATGCCCAGGCCTGACAAGTCAATTTAAAAGTCTATCATATTTGTTTACATTAGCAACAGACAAGAATCCCTTCAATCCCATACACTATACTTTGACTACTTCCCATTAATGCCCCTCAAAAAGGGTAAGGATGTACTTTTCAGGGGACACACTTCTTTGTCTTTTTCAAAATAGGCATTCCTCTCTCCTAGATATAACTCCTACATCTATCTCCCTCTTCCCCAGAAGTCAATCCACATGCATGCATTACTTAAACATCTGAGCAATGCTCTAACCACCTAGCAACACTGTCCAGGGTTCAAATGCTGCCCCCACCACCCGACCCTCTGAGAAACTGAGAGGGAACATCCAGTGGCTGACACCTGCACACCCCCTACTGGAGATCAAGTCACAATCCCCAGTATGTGCCCTAGCATTGAATCGGCATCCTTTTGGTGCACAGGACAACCAACTGAGCCACACTGGCCGGGGCTCAAATGCCCTTTTAAAGTTTGAGAAGCACTGCCCTGATGACTGATTTCACTGTCAAAACACTCAAGGAGCCAAGTTTCAAGTCCAACAGGATTTTGCACCTGATCAAAGAGGGGTCCCAGGAACTCAATGGAGGTAAACGTGACACTGTGTTGAGGAAAAGTGAATATGTCTGGTATTAACACCATAGAAAGAAAGAAGCACAACACATAGATGTTCTCTCTAGTTCATATTTATTATTAGTCTGCATAGTGACTTTTATCATCCAAACACAGGGGGAATCCCTCAATGTCATCCATCTCAAATAGGAATGCAAATTAACTTGTTTCAATGCCTGTTATAAAAACAAATACCCTTTTAAAAAATCTGATTTAACACATTTTTTTATTTCACTTTTTCCATTTCTTTATAAAACAGTCATCTCCTCACTAGCAGCTCTCTCCCCTAGAGTGGGGAAGGGGGTTGGAGATGGTTGGACACCTCCAAAAAAAGGGGGAAGGGGAGAAGGGCCCAGGGTTACCTCCTGAGGTTCTTCTGGGCCTGTTTCAATAATGTGTCAAAGTCAAGAGAATCAAATTTGCTCTTTACAGGAGCAGGGTCAAAGTCTTCCCAGTTGGAGTCTATAAAGGTAGAGAAAGACAGACAAACATCAAGGTCTCTGACCACACTTCCCAACCAGAGTCCTCAGATGGCCAGCCACCTCCCATCCCAATAATGACTTTAAGTCATCCCACCCCTTGGTTCCTTCATGTGTCAGATGAATAGAAGTCTGCTGAGCCCACTCTCAAAAGGTTGGGAACCCTTACACCAAAGCCTCAAGGCCTCCCTCCACTCACCAAGATCAGAGTAGCTTCTCTTGCAGAACTGCCTGCGCCCCCCAAAGCAGAGATCAAAGGGCTGCTCATCTGCCTGTCTCAGCTTGTGGCCACTTTCGATGGCTGCAAATGCCTCCTCAGCATAGCGGTAAGTGACGAAGCCATAGTTGTCACTGGTGGGTGAGGCAGAGGCTGGCTATTGGGGCACATGCCACGGAAAAGAAACACCCACCAGGGTACAGAGGACTGGGGTGATTCTTCTCATTCCCCAAATAGCCAATCCTCTGAATGAAAAACTTGGGCAGCACACCAGAGCAAGGGGGAAAGACGAAAAAACCTCAGGGCCCAAGCTTACCCTTGGACACGGAAGTGGATGGTGCACTCCTCAATCTCTCCGAAAACAGAGAACCTCTGTTTCAGCTCTGACCGAGTCATACGGCCAGGTATCTTCCCAATGAAGACCACTCTTCTCTCTTCCTATGTTGGGACAAGGGAAATTTACATACCATGAGCCAGGGCCAGAACTAAAGAAGGCTCTGAGCTTGTGGCTCGGGGGCAAACTCCCCCCACTCCCATGACCTGTTCCTCTACTCACTATTGCACGCTCCTTCTGCAGCACTCTCTGCCTTTGGTAATGGTCATGTGATCGATAAGAGCTGTACCTGACAAGAGAAGGTGCCATCAGCCACCCAGACATTAGACAGCTTAAGTCTCTGAACTCTCAGGCACTTACACCCCAGATGCACTGACTCCCTGAACACATGCTCACCGCCGTCTCCTGTCACTTCTCCGGCGGGGGGATGGGGAGCGGGACCGGCTTCGGGAACTAGATGATGAGGATGAGGAAGATGAGGAGGAAGATGAGGAAGAGGAAGAGCATCTTCGGGAACATCCAGAGGAACTACAACTGGACCTAGAGAATAAAGGGGTACATAGGAATGCTGGGAATGGTGCAGGTATATACTACTTACTTCACCTTGGCAGCAGCCCTGCCTCCGTCTCAGGAAGCACAGGACCAAAGGCAAAAGAAAGCTGAAGAGGTCTAGAAAAACTCTTCAAAGATGACCAAACAAAGCCCTGATGAACTTTAGATGTATCTGGAATGTTTCAGAGTATTTTGGCATAGGTCATATTTCTTTTCAATTATGCAATTAAAGATTGAAAAATATCTAACAAATCAGAAAGAAGAAAAATAAGTGAAGACTAAAAGAGATAAAGGATACCTTATCTAAATAGAAAATCTGGTTCTGTTACTAAAAAAAAAAGTACTGCCAGGAAATAGATGAGGCCACAGGGACACCCAAAAGAACTGCCCAGACTCTTTCCTCAACAGATTAAAAGGACTGTCTGCCATTAACAACCCACAATCCCACCTTCCCACATACCACCAGGAAAATACCAGAAATGAGGACTGATAGAGTATTCAAAGGATTCAACATGGTTAAGATCAAATTCTAACGTTTCCCCAAGGCAGGTCTCAAGGAAGCAGAGACCTCAGGGACACCCCAAACTCCAACAGAGCACAGAAGCTATTCTCTCACAGCTTGCCTCCTTCAACAATCCAGGGAAGGCAGAGAAGACAAAAGCCGAAGACAGAAACAGGAGCCTTAGTGCCTGAAAGTACCAAACTCAATGTGCAAAAAAACTTCCTAAATGGAGAGGACCTAATAGACCATTAGAGCTCACCTTCGCCATCTCTTGTGTGGGGGGGAGAGGGACCTGGACCGGGATCGGGATGAAGACGACGATGAGGATGAGGAAGAAGATGCTTCACTGGTCCGGTTGGACCCAGAGCTGACAGAACTGCTGCGGCCACGGCGGCCCTGCCAGCCCCGGCTTGGGGGGCTGGCTGACCTGCAGGCTTTTCGATAACAGCGCATTGACCGCTTGGCTGAGGGCTCAAGGGGAGTCCTAGTGTTCATGTCATTCCGGCAGGGCGAGGCCTCAGGGGACAGCAAGGCAGATGGGGCAAGGCAAGGGGCTGGGAGATCTGCCTGCTCTTTGCTAGTCCTGTGATCAAGTGGCTCTTGGGAGGCAGCTGTGCCTGGAGGAAGAGGGGCGACTGGGCCCAGGGACAGGACAGGTTTGATGGTGATATCCTGATGGCGTTTGACGTTCCATCGGGAGCCTGCCTCTGGAAAGACTAGAGCAGGAGTCTTTTTGGGGGGGCTTCTACTCCGGACACAATAGTCATGGTCCCCAGAGCCCACATGGACCGGATTAGGGCCATGGACCCCTTCTTGGAGGCGGGCTGCAGCTGGATGTTTGGCCTCTGTAACTCCTTCAGGCTTCAAGGTTCCCTCCTGAACGATGGACTTAGGAGATTTGACTTTGGCCAGCAGGGAAACAGCAGCCAAGGGCTTCCATAACTGGTGGGGAGGGGTAGCTGGAGGGGTGAGCCCTGTGAGGGGAGGGAGGATGGAGATAGCAGGATGAGATCCGATTCTACACTTCCAAACACTGTGTATGTAAGCTCCAGAGACCCCCACCTCATCTCACAAAGTACACCACAATGGTCCACAGCCCAACTTCTCCCATTGTTGCAACTACTCCTTCCCCCAAGTTCCCCATCTTGGGGACCAGCAACAGAAACCCCATCAGCCAGGGTCTTCCTGAATCCTTCAACCTTTCATTGCCCCAACCTAACTGGTGACCCGGTCCTGCCCAGCCTACCTCTCCATTCCTAGACCCCTCCACCCTACTCCAGCACTGCCTGACTTCTGGCTGCATCTTGTTGGCACGTGTCATCATCATCTCTAATGATCCTCTACCTTGAGCTTCACACCTGTCCACCTGTCTTCTACATTGTTGCTGGAGGGAGCACCCAAAAACCAATTCAGTAAAGTTTTTTCAATTGCTTCTTCCATGCACAGGATAAAGTCCAAATAGCTTACCATTACAAAGTTCCCATAATCTGACCTTCTACTTACCACTCCAGCTTTTATCTCTTGCTTTAGCTCTGCTCACCACCCTGATCAGCCACTATACCACAGCCAAACCTAACCACTTGCAATTCCCCAAAACATACCAGGTTGATTTTATTTCTTCAGTTCACTCTAGATGCTCATCTACAGAATTCTCTGTCCCCTAAACCTACCTGATTGGTATCAGTGATTTTTCTCAAGCCTCTGCTTTGGAGATTATCTTCCATACAACCCATCCCTGACTGTCCCCCTTCAGACCCCACTTATTTGACATACAACCTCTGATACTAACGAAGTCATTTTGCAACTTGCCCCTGGACTGTGAGAACCTCAATGATGAGAATCAGATTGGGCTCTACAAACATTTACTGCATAAACTAAACAAAGACAGTTCCCCACCCTGAACCCACCTGCCACGTTGGCCAGTTCTGGGGCTTGTAACCGGTCTAGGGGCCTCTTCTCCTGGGGAGGGTCAACGCTGCTGGCAGGGGGAAAAGGGAAAGCCTGGTTCATTGCCTCCTCAACATCTGTACATCTGCTTTCCTCACAAAGCAATGGGAGAGGGGTGTGTGCAGAGGAATGGGATGCACAACCTGCCCCTATCATTCTCCCCCAGCACAAAAATAGTCTTGGTGACTGAACTGCAGGTTGGGTCTTAGCTCAGCTCTGCCCAATGCCAGGAGGCAACTCAACTATAATCTTAAATACCCCCCACCCACCTCCTTCAAACCAGGAGCTTTACCTGCCTGGCTCAAACCAACCCAAAATCAACGTGGAGAGAAATATGCTTGGCAGAACAGCATGGCATACCATGAACAAGAAAAATTTTAAGAAGTCCTCTCAGTCCTGGAAGACTGGGGAGCAAGGTGTAGGGTGCCTGTATCCTCCAAGGAGTCAGGGAAGCCCTAGCCATGAACATCTTCCCCCACTTATCTTAAATTATCACCAGTGTTGAACAAGTTTAAACCGTGTTCAATGAAAACCCCCCAAAGGCATGACTTGTCAGAAGACAAAAGGCCCCTCTAGGACATTTGGAACCCCAGAATGGAATCAACCAAAGTCTTGGTACGCATCCATCCTCCTACCTCACCACCCAAAACAGTGCCCAGTAGTGATGAGCTGAGCATGGGGATGTGGAAACAGGAAAAGACTCTAGAGCTGACTAAACGTCACTGCAACAGAGGCATCCAATGAATGATCCTGGAGCGCCGGCCGGCTGCTGACCAACAGCTGTAGGGTAACTCGCTCACACGTCTCCATACTTACCCTGAGTTTCCTACAGCCAAGTTGTCAGCAGGAGCCGGGGGAGGGCACTCCTTTTTGGCTGCAAAGAAACCATACTAGTTAAAAGCCCAACCAGATGTTCCAAATTGAGGAGGTATAGAAGGGCTGGCTTTGAGACCCAAAGGAGGAAAATCTACTTTGCCTACATATTCCACTGGGCTCTCCCCAGAAAGATCCATTTTTCTCCAGTGTGTGCACAGGTACTATTGTTAACCATGTCTCTTCTCTGCTCAGAAACATCCACACTACCCACTGAATCTGAGATAGAGTCAAACTTCTGAGCCTAACATTCAAGGTTCTTCATGACCTGCCCAACTTCCTAGTCTTATAATTTACACTCGTTCTACACTTATATTTTTGTTTTGCCTTGAACTATAGATACCCATTACCAATTTAGGAGTCATTTCTGCAGACTTTTCTTCCCAATTAGGTACGTTCCTTGAGAACAGGATATAGTATCAACAGCAGCACCCTGCCTTGCAATGAAAAAGCTGAATTATCCATTGCCTTCTAAATACACCACACTCCGTCATTTCTGTGTCTCTGCCTTTATTCACCACATGCATTCTATGAAGGCCTATCTTTAAAGGCCTACCTTGCGAGCTACTTCCCTCTAGAAAACATCTCCCCATTGGTCTACTCTTTGTAATACTTGCCACGCTGTACCCTCTCCCTGGCTTAGATGGCATCACAGGTGGATCTTGTCTCCCATTCCAATTAGGGGACTGCTCTAGTGGCTCAGGCTGTCCTTCCCCTAGTTTAAATAACTATAAACTGGGCCCAAAGGAAATAGTAATTTTAAAAAGGGGTTGGAGCAAAGCTCCCCAGGTTCCCTCACCTTCTGATTTCTCAAACTGCTCCAGCAGACTGGACAGGTCCGATGCCTCGATTCCTAGGGAAGCACACAACACAGGATTGGAAAACAGCTCCTATCAATTGAGTACACAGGTCCCAGGAAGTCCCAAATCACGTCATTTCTCCCTTTATGCTCCCCCTGCTCACTATACTAAGTAAATCAAGACAGGAATACAAAGCAAGAAATAAACAAACCCAGAGCTCTGACTCTCAAGAACCCTCCAAAGAGCCCTAAACGGTTTGGCTCAGTGGATAGAGCGTCTGCCTGGGGACTGAAGGGTCCCAGGTTCGATTCTGGTCAAGGGCATGTACCTTGGTTGTGGGCACATCCCCAATAAGGGGTGTGCAGGAGGCACCTGATCAATGCTTCTCTCTCATTGATGTTTCTAACTCTCTATCCCTCTCCCTTCCCCTCTGTAAAAAATCAATAAAATATATTAAAAAAAAAAAACGTCCAAAGAAATCCAAAGGCCAGCCCCCCCAGCCAGGTACTTTATCCTAATCTCTGGAGGACATTCTCCACCCAATCCCAATTCCCTTCTTCACACCAACAGATGGCTTGCCACCAGTTGACCCTGCCTCCACTAACTTAATACCAGTTGACTCTGATGCCAACTGTGTGGCACTCACCAATCTCACTGATGAAAGCCTGTACCACATCCTCAGGATCCTGGATACGGGGGGTAGGCAGGAAGGACAGTTTCCTTAGGCGGGCTGGGTGGACAGCAGGCAACTTAGTGACAGTGCTCTGCTTTGGAGTGGGAACAGCCTTGGCAACAGGTGAGGGGGTCTTCTCCCTGGACTTGGTCTCCTGGGTCTCAAGTTTTAACCTCTCTGATGCAGGCTCCTCAGTAGCCACACTCTCAGCAGACAGATATGGTGAAACCTTACTCTGTGGGCTTTGCACTGGGGAGGATACCTTGTGTTTCAGATGGGGAGATGCAGGGCCTGGTTTGACCTCCACCTTGGTGGGCTCTACCTGTGGAGCTCCCTGGCCAGTTGATCCCAGAGTGAGGGGAGGAGCCATCGGTACAGGCGGTAAACTTTCAGGAGGGCCAGCTGGGATGCCACTGGGCTCCACCTTGGGTGGGGGAACAGCTCTCCCAACAGAGGCTACAGGCAAAGGTGGTGGGGGCACAGTAGGCCAGAATGGAGGGTGTTGCAGCCCTGCACCCCACCCCATGGGCCCATAAGTACAGCTAGAGTTGTAAGGCGGGACTGGGGCAGGAGGGGGTACCCAGGGCACATTGCAAGTGGGGGGAACAGCATAGGTGCCAGGGGTACCAGACACTAGGGGCACTGTTGGTGGGGGCGGCAAACAAGGATAGCCAGAAGGAGACACTGGGGGATAACAAGGCCAGGGTGGCATGGGAGCATAGTGAGTATAGGGATCAGGTGGCACTGGCCCCACAGGCATTGGAAGACTAGGAGGCTGCAAGGTTGGTGGGGGTAGCATGGGAGTCATGCCCAACCCACCCGGTGGAAAAGGCACAGCAGTGGGCATTGTGGGGGGCATGGACTGCACAGCAGGAGGTGGAGGTCTCACTAGCAGTGGCATCTCTTGGGATGGCACCTGCTCAGTGGGAGTTGAGGCCACAGATTTGCTTGTAGGTGGCTCAGGACTAGGAGAAGCAGGACTGGGACCACCCACAGGCACAAAGCAAGTCTCCGGGCTTCTCTGCAGAGGTGTCTTCTTGGCTGGAGCTGGTGGGATGACAAGACAAGGGATGTCTGCTAGCCCTGTGGGGGTTTCTGGGAGGCTGGGCCACTTCCCAGATGGGAGCTGGGAACTCCTTTCTTCTGCCTCTGCTTGGCGCTGCTGCCTTCGTCGCCGGTACTCAGATAGACTAAGAGGCCGAGGTCTGGTTTCCTGGGTTGTGGCATTAGTATCACCTTCCACCTTCAGAGGACCCACGATCTCCTTGACTTCAGAGATGATGACCTTTGGGGGGTCCAAGGACTCTGACTCTAGAAGGAGCTGGGGGGCTGGACTCCCCTGGGCTGATGACATTGCACCACGTCTGGGGTCAGTTGGCCTAGACTTAACTAGCACAGGCTTAACTGGAGCCAGGTCATTGGGAACAGAGTCAACTGGTGCTAAGTTGGTGGAGACAGGGTCAACTGGTGGCAAGTCATCTGAGACAGGAACAACCACTGCAGGGTCAACTGCTGGAGAGTCAGCCAGGACTGGCTCAGTCAACACTGGGTCAGCTGGAAGAGGGTCAACCAGCCCTGAGTTGGCTGAAGCAAGGTCTACCAATGCAGGGTCAATCGATACAGGGTCACCTCGAACAGGATCAATTGCAGAGGGATCAGTTTCAACAGAATCAAGTGGCATGGGGTCAGCATGAGCAGAATCAACCAATGTGATAAGGGATGGAGCCGGGTTAACTTTGATGGTGTCACCCAGGTTGGGGTAGAGGTCGAGAGGA
>NW_006285779.1:2980832-2986421 GCF_000327345.1 Myotis davidii
GCTTCTCCAAGGTACCTGCCCAGGCCCGAGCCCAAGCCCGGGGCTTCCCTCTACCATGGGGAGGCCCAACCTCTCTTTGAAGTTCCTCCTGAGGCAAAGTGCCTGCTTGAGAGATCACCCCTGTAGCCACAGTAGGCTGCCCACAAGAGGATGACCTCAGTCTCCTGGCATAGCCTTCTGTACTGGCCGCTGGTTGTTTCTTGTTCTTCTTTCTCCTGCCCTTTCGAGTTCTCTGGGAACTCAGCGCTGCATCGGCTGGTGGGTTCTGAGGCCCCTTGGGCACCACTGGCTCCATGATTTCCTTGGGCTCCAACAAGGCTGACTCCAGCTTTTCCCCTGAGTCCAGTGACAACCCCTCTTTCTCAAGGCAGAGGGCTTCCTTGGCCACAGCAGCCTCTGTCTCTGACTCAAGTGTAGGCAGGAGCAGCTGCAAGGCAGGACTGGCCTCTAGTGAGTCATCCAGGAGCACAGGCTGGGGTCCAGTAGGGATCTGCCGCACCACAACTGGGATCTCCAGGTCATTGCCAGCTGTGGCTGCCTGGCCCACAATCTCCAGCACCACACAATCCTCAGGCAGTGTCAAATCATCCGGCTGCTCATGAAGTTCATTGTTGAGTGATGTCAGGTGGGTGAAGTTGGGCAGACAGTATGGGTGCATGGCCCGCACCAACTCACTCAGGGAAGAGATGCTCTCATCACCAGCTGCCTGCACTGCCATACCTGCGGCTGCTGTTTTATCTTCCTCCTCAGGGCAGGCCAGGTGCATGGGAAAGTCTGGGATGCTGCTCATTGAGTTGCCATGTTCCACAGCAAGCATCTGGCCACTGAAGCTGGCCACCTCCTCCTCTTCTTCCCCATCACTACGCTGTTGGGGAAAAGGGGACTGGCTTCTGCGGGGTCTGGATCTTGGGGGTCTCCAGCTAGAAAGTTTGGGGGAGGAGGTCTCCAAGAAGGAAGAAGGGGAGAAGTCCCAAGGGGGATCTGCGAGAGACATCTCAACCTACAAGAGAGTAGAGAAGCCACAGAAGGAGTTTTTCCAGGAACATCTTTTTCCAGACCCGTCCCCACACACTCCTCCCCTCCTGGGATTCCCTGAGACTCCTTAGGTCAGGCTTACCCCACTCACTCTACTACTGCCTGAACTGGGCCCCAGCGGATCAACTGACGTGATGAGGTCACGTTCTGAGGGTGTCCGAGAGAGAGTGAGCAGCTTGTGCAGCTAGGAGAAAAAAAGAACCTGAGATGAGTTTGTGATACAGAATACGTGAGTAGGCCCACAGACATGGTTCTAACCTTTGCACCAAACCACACAACCCCTTCCCCTGGTCCCACACTCACAGAGGAGCCCTCCCGAGGTGAGGCAAGCAGCTCAGAGTCAGGAATGCTGTCAAATGGAGACAGGTTCTCGGAATCTGCATTGTCCAAGATCTCCGTCAGAGCTGTGAGTAGTGACACTTCATTCTGGTCCTCCAGAGATAACCTGCTCTGCTCCAGAAAGACAACAGGAAAGTTCTACATCATCACCCCAAATGACCTACTGAGCCACTAAGAACTGAATGCCAGGAAAATCAGTCTCCCCAGCTCTCAGTTCACTTCAATTTGCCAAGGACAAAGTTGAGTACCAGGAGACATGAGTTCCAATCCCATTTACTACCATCTACCACCTCTGTAGTGTCAACAGAGACCTGTCAAAACTGAGTCATAAACTTATGTTTTAAACACTCCCTTCATCCTCAAGCTAAGTGGAATGCTTAGCAGACAACCTTTGGTGAGGCTGGAATTGGGCTCAAAACAGGGATCAGAACCCTCTACACATGTAAGGGGCCAACGCAGGAGAAAGGAAAGTCTAAGCCTGCCAGGTCATCCTTAAATGGGACATAATCTGACAGCCTGCAGCCCGATTCTCACCGAGAGACAAAAAAATGGGCTTCAGGTTGGGTATTCAGGAACCAAGGTTCTGGGAGAACAGAGCCACTAAGCCATAACCTCTCATGCAAACTGCCTGTCTAAAGACCTCTAGGCCCAGCTCTAGCTCACCTCTCCAAGGCTCCCAAAATCTTCAATGAGGGAGATGAGGGAGGCATCCATGTAGCTCTGCATGGTTCCCAGCAGTGTTTCATCCTGCAGCATCAGCTCCTCCATCTCCAGGTCCTTGTCCTTTAGACAGGGGCCCAGCCGAGACAGACTGACAATGCCAGAATCATCCACCTCTTCATGCAGCAGCACCTGGGGGAAAAGGGGAGATGTCAGAAGAGCATGGTGAAGTCTACAGGACATGGACCTTTTGGGGCAACTGACTGATATGCTCTGTAAACGAGGTGCCCAGCCTTCCACAATGGCCCCAGACTCAGCAGGAGCCCCACCACAGCCAAACCTCCAGACTTGCTGGCAGAGAGAAGTACAGCTCGTGAGCCAAAGCCCCTACCAAGATGGCAGTGCTCAGGGACCTTCTAGGCAAAAAAAAGTTTGGACTCCATCCAGAAAGAGCTGGAGCCATAAGAGATTATTAAACTGGAGAGTCAAAATATCAAGACTGTTCAGAAGAGATGTCTGATGGCAGTGTGAAGGCAAACAGTCTGAAGGGCACACCAAAGGAGAGGAGATCAGCAAGCAGGCAACTTCAACTACCACCACCTCACCTCCCTCGATCCCTCTTAGGCCTCTCTTCCCATTTAATCCCATCTTCTTCAAGAAGACACCTTCAAGATGATCTCCCCGCTGAATTCACACACTTCCGTACCACTCACTTTTCTGGCAAGCACATCCTGTCCCCTCCCCAGCCCATAACATTCCTTACATCAATACTAAAACTGGGTTCCAAGTTCCTTTGGGGTAAGTAACCTTCATATCCTATAGTTTTTATGTTCTTCTTGGTTCTTATAAGGGTTTAAACTATACACATACTTCCTGGTCACCCTAGATGCCTAGTACAGTGTCTTATATACACTTACTTCATACTTTTATTATGAAGGCCTACAGTGTGCCACCGAATCTCTCAATGGTAGTCCTAAGGAAAAAGTCTCTTCCCTAACCCTATCAGGTGAGAGCTAAAGATGAGAAAGCTTGATTCTGGAGATGGAAAAGCCCCACCCCACTACTTCCCTGAGAACTAGCAATGTCTTCAGCCTTGTTAGGCAGGGAGCCACCCGTCCAGGCCTGTCAAGCATGTGGGTGTGGGCTGGGCCAGAAGTGGCTGGAATGGAGCGAGCAAGGCCAGAGGCCAGAGCCATGGGTATCTAAACTATAGGAAACATATGATGCAAAGGCCAGAGAATAGGAACAAACATGGATAAACCAGTTTGCAGCAAAGGGAAACTGCATCTCTTCCAAGAGAAAAAAAAAAGCAACATATGTAACCATACCCCATACCCACCCTCCTACCAAGTTGAGGATAACCTGGGAGAGGAAAGGCTAGATAGGAACACTTAGGAGGCCAGGGACAGAGATGAAGTGAAAGGTGGCAGGTTTTAGGCACTGACTAACTCCTCCCACGCCTTCACAATCCTGTAATTACAGCCAGCAGCTGAATAGCACCTGGCTCAGCAAACACTCCTAGGTGAGCAAGGAGGCTGCATCTCAACTTGTCCTGCCACCTATCTGGCCTAGCCACTGGGCCAGAATCTCAAGACAATGCCCAGCTCTACAAAGATTCATCATCTCCATCAGACCAGTACTGGAGCCCGAGTCAGAGACACCCCCTCTCCACCTTACCTTACCCATCATTCAATCCCCAAACAGGACAGCTCCTAAAGTACCAGTATCATCTAGGGCAGGGGTGGGGAACGTCCGGCCTCAACCGTATAAGGCCTGCATAATCATTTGGTCTGGCCCTGCCAAGGCATTAGGGGTGAGTTAATTAAATGTTTGACTGAATATAGCAGGCTAATTTTTAAACTGACAACTCTGTATGGCCCACAAATGATGTTATCAATATACAAATGGCCCTTGCCAGAAAAAAGCTTCCCCACCCCTGATCTAGGGGCTAAACCCAGGCTAAAAGTGAACCCATATCCAGTCCTGTCCCTGCATGGCTCAAAACCAGCTACAAACTTAAAAATAAGTCAGATCACTTCCAGAAACAGTCCCTAAATCCCTCCAATAGCATCTTACTGCCCTTGGCATTAGGTTTGCACTCCTTAATATGGCTTAAAGGGGTCATGGTCTTCCCCACCAGACTCTTCTGCTCCAGCCTGTCCTCTCACCACCCTGCCTGTCTCTCTACACACCAGCCACACAAGTCTGTTTCTCCAAAAAGTCATGTTCTCTCCCACCTCAAGGCCTTCACATACTATTTCCTCTGATGTTTGTTTGTGGGGTTTTTTGTTGTTGTTAATCCTCATCCGAGGATATTTTCCCACTGATTTTAGAGAGAGTGGAAGGGAGAGGGAGAGACAGAGAGAAACATCAATGTGAGGAAGACACATCGATTGGTTGCCTCCTGCACACACCCCAACCAGGGCCTTGACCAAAATGGAACCCGGACCCTTCAGTCTGAGGGCCAACGCTCTACCCACTGAGCTAACCAGCTAGGGCATATTACCTGTGATGAAAGTGTCTCCTACCTACACACATAGCCTTATTAGAGTCTCAGCTTAAAATGGTCTTTCCCAGACCCTGCAAAGTAGATTACTACTGCTGATTATATAATCTCAAATATGCACTTTCCTTATTATCTGTCTAGCCTGATAAAAACATAAGATCCTATTGGCGGGGGAAAGGAGATCCTATAGGACAGGAGTGGTTTACCACAGTATTCCCTGTGTCTGAACATAATGCTTTCTCAATAAGTAGCTAGTTGACTAGATTCCAAATACACAGCGTTTTTTTGTATTTGGTGGTGAGGAGGAAGGGGTAATCTCTTCATGAGACCTCGCCAACCCCAAATGACCACCCAACTTAGATGACAGCTAGATCATGAATCCTTCTTGCCTCTCCCCCAAAGGGTGACCTCTGGAAAAATTAGGGAAGAGGGTGTGACAGCGCCCAAGTTAGGGACCCAGAAGCCATTCTTCCTTAGGCAAGGGCCTGGATTGGTCTGCTGGAACTGACACTACCTGGTAGCCTGCAGCCCAACTCCCACCTGGAGAACAACAAAAAAAAGCTTTCAAGGACTCAGCTTAATTGCTTAAGAGAGATAACAGTTCAAACTAAGTCCCGCACAACCTCCACTCTGGGTGAGAACTTATAAGAAGTCCTGTGCTGAGGAATAAAAAGATAACACTTTAGAAGTATGGAGAGCTAAAGGCCAAGAAAATAATAATCTGACAGGAAGGAATCCCCCCAACCAATAAATGTTCCTCTAGTGTTGTTCTCAGATCGCCTCCAACTTTTCTCCTCCCCAGCAAAAATTCCAAACAGCCTTAAACACAAACCACCCCAATTTGTCAGTTCACAGCAGACCTTAGCTGTCCCTTCAAAAGAGATGCTGGAGGAAAAAAAGTGAAAGGTGCGAGGATTCTCTTTCCTTTCCTTAAGCTTGTCCCATGTATATGCTGACATTCCCATTCCCCTTGAATCAAGAATGAGGCAGGACTGCAGGCAACCCAAACACCAGTGCCCCTGCCTCACAACCCCCCCCCCCCCCCACAC
>NW_006285779.1:2986441-2987138 GCF_000327345.1 Myotis davidii
GCAGAAGCCGCCACAGCTCACTCCACAGCCCTTCAACCTCAGCTCTCTCCCCGCCCCAGCACACTCCGCCATCCGCAGGGAACAGACTTCCCGCACATCGGGGAAGTCCTTCCCCAGACGCCGTCGAGAGTTCCGAGGACCAAAGCAGGAGGAAAAGGAACTCCAAGCCTCCGAGCAAAGTTTACTCTAGCAGCCCCTACCTTCCTTCCCGGCCGGGGCCCCCAGCCCCCTCGGAGATGGCGGGACCTGCTGAGACACACCCAGTTCCCGGCAGTGCGGCTCTAGCGCCGATACCAGGACGCCGGGCAGCAGGAGGCGGGAGCCACGTGGACACCCCCAGACAAGTTCTCTGGGGGAAATCGCTCCCCCCCGACCCACGTGGCTCCGAAAAGGCACTGCGGCGCGGGGATAGGAGCCCCCCCCCCCCACACTCGGCATCCTTAGATGGAGATCTTAGCCCTTAACTCCAAGTCCAAATTCCCCCTTCCTCCCTCCAATCATGGGCCGGGTTTCCGACTCCAGACTGTGCCCCTCCGGCGTTCCGGAGGAATGGCCATAGGGACCCGCCTCTGCCTGCGTCCCACCAGCAAAAGGCTCAGGTCCACTCGGCCCAACCTGCCTCCCACAGCAGCCGGCATCGACTCCGGAGCGCTTCCTCCCTTTCCTGTAGCGTCCACGTGTCACCGCCCGGCACACG
>NW_006285779.1:2989068-2989307 GCF_000327345.1 Myotis davidii
TCCCCGCCCCCACGTGGACCCGCGGCCCCCCTAACCCTGAGCCCAGTCCACGTGGGTGCCGAGGCCGTCTAGAGGGGGAGGGGAAGCAGACAAGTTCTCTGGGGGAAATCGCTCCCCCCCGACCCACGTGGCTCCGAAAAGGCACTGCGGCGCGGGGATAGGAGCACCCCCCCAACACACTCGGCATCCTTAGATGGAGATCTTAGCCCTTAACTCCAAGTCCAAATTCCCCCTTCCTC
>NW_006285779.1:2989612-2992754 GCF_000327345.1 Myotis davidii
TAGTCGCTTTAATCGGAGCTCGGGTGGTACTTGCTATACGCATACTGTAATGCTTCAGTTTTTTGTTGTGTGGGAGACCCAGTTGGGGAGCAAGAGGTAATAAGGGGAGAGTTAACATTTGCGCATCTTTTTTGTTTTCCCAATTTTTTCAACTGTGGGAACACCCTCTTTGTTGTTTTACCTGCTATACCTTACATTCCGTTCACCTACCAGCGGTTCTCAACCTGTGGGTGGAGACCTCTTTGGCGGTCAAACGACCCTTTCACAGGGGTCGCCTAAGACTATCCTGCATATCAGATATTTATATTATGATTCATAACAGTAGCAACATTACAGTTATGAGGTAGCAACAAAAATAATTTTATGGTTGGGTCACAACATGAGGAACTGTATTTAAAGGGCCAGCAGGTTGAGAACCACTGATTGGGCCTATGTTTTGAAACAGCATCCCCTAGTGGGCACACGTACTCCAGGCTCTACCCTTACCTAATCTACTACGCACTATTGTGAGTTTAATCCTAAAACAATGCATTCTCAGCGTCTATGTGGACGCTCAGAAATCCGGGTCGCCATCTCATTACCAAATGCCCTGCTAATGCAGACAGATAACCTTACTGTCCTCCAAACACAATAGGTGTTCTTCTGCCATGATTTTTCTCTCTGGAATACCCAAACCTTCAAACATCTTTCATATCCTACTTCAGGAAAACGTTTTATATCATCCCAGCCAACCACATTCCCTTTGTATTTCTATATTCCATCATTATCTCTACTATTCACTTGCCATTTAGAAGCTACTTCATATTGTTTTCCTAACTTTAAAAAAGTTTTAATCGTTTCAAAGAGTACAAAACTACATAAAATAAAAAATATACTTAACCTACAAATTCCAGTTCTCCCCAGATTTAACCCTTGTTTCCTTCAGTGTGTATTCATCCATACTTTTTCTATGAATTTTAAAACTCTAGCCCTAGCTGGCTTGGCTCGGTGGATAGAGCGTCAGTCTGTGGACTGAAGGGTCCCAGGTTCGATTCCAGCCTGGGCATGTGTCTTGGTTGCGGGTGCGTCCCCAGTGGGGGGTGTGCAGGAGGCAGCTGATGGATGTTTCTCTCTCGTCGATGTTTCTGACTCTCTATCCCTCTCCTTTCCTCTCTGTATAAAATCAATAAAAAAATATGGCCGAAACCGGTTTGGCTCAGTGGATAGAGCATCGGCCTGCGGACTGAGAGGTCCCAGGTTCGATTCCGGTCAGGGGCATGTACCTGGGTTGCGGGCACATCCCCAGTGGGGGATGTGCAGGAGGCAGCTGATCGATGTCTCTCATCGATGTTTCTGACTCTCTCTCTCTCTCTCTCCCTTTCTCTCTGTAAAAAATCAATAAAATATATTAAAAAAAAATATGTTCTTAAAAAATAAATAAATAAAAATAAAAATCTAGTACTGGCTGGTGTGATTGGTTGGGCTTCCTCCCCTGCACTGAGAGGTCCCCTGTTTGAATCCCAGTCAGGGTAAATGCCTGGGTTTCGGGCTCCATCCCAAGTAGGGGCCATGCAGCAGGCAGCCAATAGATGTTTCTCTCATCAATGTTTCTCTCTCTTTTCCCTCTCATTTTCTCTCTAAAATCTATAGGGTTTAAAAATCTACAGTTTTGCACATTTTTGAAAGTTTGAAAATAAGGCCATTCCTGCCCTAGCCAGTTTGGCTCAGTTGGCCCATGGACTGAAGGGTCTGGGGTTCGATCTCGGTCAAGTACCTTGGTTGTAGGCTCCATCCCTGATCCCTGGGCAGAGTGCATGCAGGGAGCAATCAATCAATGTGTTTCTCTCACATCGATGTTTCTCTCTTTGTGTCTCTCCCCATCCCATGCACTCTCTCTAAAAAGCAATGGAAAAAATATCATCGGCTGAGGATTAACAAAACAAAACAAAAAGGGCCATTCCAGCCAAAACCGGTTTGGCTCAGTGGATAGAGCGTCGGCCTGCGGACTGTAAGGTCCAGGGTTCGATTCCGGTCAAGGGCATGTACCTGGGTTGCGGGCACGGGATCCCCAGTAGGAGATGTGCAGGAGGCAGCTAATCGATGTTTCTCTCCCATCGATGTTTCTAACTCTCTATATCTCTCCCTTCCTCTCTGTAAAAACTCAATAAAATATATTTAAAAAAAAAAAAAAAAGGGCCATTCCAGCCCTGGCCAGTGTGGCTTAGTTGGTTGGACAAAAGGTTGCCAGTTCCATTCCCGGTCAGGGCACATGCCTGGGTTTGGGCTTAATCCTGAGTAGGAGGCCTGCATAAATGTATCTCACTCTCTCTCTAAAAATCAATAAAAATATATATATTTTTAAAAATAGGGCTGTTCCAGTGCAGCTGGTGTTGCTCAGTGGTTGAGTGTTGATCTATGAACCAGGAGATCACGGTTCCATATCGGGTCAGGGCACATGCCCAGGTTGCGGGCTCAATCCCGTGTGGGGCTTGCAAGAGGCAGCTGATTGATGTTTCTATCTCATCATTCTCTCTCATCATTGATATTTCTATCTCTCCCTTTCCCTTCTTCTCTGAAATCAATGAAAATATACTTTTTAAAAAAATAGGGACATTCCACATGTATGGTTCTACATCTTGCTTTTTTTCATGTAACAATATGCTAGTTTATTCATTAACCAAATATTTACTGAGATCTTAGTGAGTAGAGTTCCATTATATGGATATATCATTATTTAAATTATATTTATTTCCAGTTTTTCACTATTATAAATTAAATTACAGTGAACATTTTTAGACGTGTGTACATGTATATTTGTACTTTTATACACTCTATGGAATAGTTTCCTTGAAATGAGATTGCTGAGTTAAAGATGTATACATTTGAAATTTTGGCAAATAATGCCAAATTGCCCTTGAGAAAAATTACATCAATATACATTCCCACAAAAATTAATGAGGGAAGAAGACCTCTGCTGTGGACTGAATTGTGCCCACCTCCTCCCTGCACCAGGCAAAATTCTTATGTTGAAGGGCTCTACCCCCAATATGACTGTATTTAGAGATAGAGGATTTAAGGATGTGAAGTTAAATGACATCATAAAAATGGGGCCCTAATCCAATAAGGCAGGTGTCAGAAGAGGAAGAGGCACATGCAGGGAAAG
>NW_006285779.1:2992771-2996836 GCF_000327345.1 Myotis davidii
GGGAAAGAGGTCTCACCAAAAACCAGCCCTGCCAGCACCTTGATCTTAGATTTCCACCCTCCAGAACTGTGAGAAAATAAATTCCTGTTGTTTAAATCACTTAGTCTGTGGTACTCTATTATGGCACAAATTATGGTCATAATTACGGTGATTAGGCTTTGGGAAGAAGATTAATGTCAGAGAAAGCAGAAAGTAGTGCTATTTTTGTTTTGTTCAGCATCTGACAAAACAATTTATTTATCTAAATATGGTGTCTACATGGAATCTACTAAAAAAAAAATGTATTTCTGTGTCTGAGACAGGGGTGGTGGTGTTAAGCCTACTACTAGGGGTGGTGCATGACAGATGCATTCCTAAGGGCCATGAAGGAAAACCTCAGAGACATAGGCCACCAAATATTGGAATCTCTGCCCGGCTGGCATGACTCATTGTTTGAGCATTGACCTATGAATTAGGAGGTCACAGTTCAATTCCCGGTCAGGGCACATGCCTGAGTTGTGGGCTCAATCCCCAATGTGGGGCTTGCAGGAGGCAGCTGATCAATGATTCTCTCTCATCATTGATGTTTCTCTCTCTCTCCCTCTCCCTTCCTCTCTCAAATAAAATATATTTAAAAAATTGGACCCTCCAATCACATGTCCTTACTCCATGCTCACCAAAGACTTACCTGATTATAACAACTGACTACCTATATAATTTTTTTCTTTATTGATTTGAGAGAGAGGGGAAGGGAGAGAAAGAAACACTCACTGATTTGTTGTTCCACTTATGTATACACTCATTGCTTGATTCTGGTATGTGTTCTGACCAGGGTGTACCTGCAGCCTTGGTGTACCAGGATAATGCTCTGACCAACTGAGTGAGCTACCCCACCAGGACTGATGCTTTTTTTTCCCTTTGTTTTCGATATTTTCTTTTCTTTATTAAATATATTTTTATTGATTTCAGAGAGGAAGGGAGAGGGCAAGAGAGATAGAAACATCAATGATGAGAAAGAATCATTGATTGGTTGCCTCCCCACTGGGGATTGAGTCTACATCCCAGACATGTGCCTCTGACTGGAATTGAATTTGGGACCCTTCAGTCCACAGGCCATCACTCTATCCACTGAGCCAAACCAGCTAGGGGATATTTTCTTTAAAAAAAAAAAAGTTTTTGTTGATTTTAGAGAGTGAGGAAGAGAGACAGATAGAAACCTGGATGAGTTCTAGCCAGTTTGGCTCAGTGGATAAAGCATCGGCCTGCAGACTGAAGGGTCCCAGGTTCAATTCCGGCCAAGGGTACATGCCTGAATTTCGGGCTCGATCCCCAGTGAGGGAGGTGCAGGAGGCGGCTGATCAATGATTCTCTCTTATCATTGATGTTTCTCTCTCTCTCTCTCTCTCTCTCCCTCTTCCTTCCTCTCTGAAATCAGTAAAGAAATATTTTTTAAAAAGAAACCTGGATGAGTGAGAAACATCCATTGGCTGCCTCCTGCAAGCCCCCTACTGGGGATGGAGCCACAACCAGGGCATGTGCCCTGACCAGGAACTAGTGAATTTTGGGCTCACAGGCTGAGGCTCAACCAATGAACAACACAAGCTGGGCTGAGATGATATTTTCTTTAAAACCAATAGGACCACTAGATCCGCTGGGATGGAAGTGAGAGGGGTAACTTCCTAGAAGAGCTGGAGCTGGAACTGAAATTTAAATGAGGCAGTAACAGCCCTTTGGTGTGGCTTAGTATTTGAGCACAGACCTATGAACCAACCACAAGGTCACAGGGACCTGCCTGGGGTTGTGGGCTGGACCTCCAGTAGGGGGTATGCAGGAGGCAGCCAATCAAGGATTCTTTCTCATCATTGATGTTTCTTTCTCACTCCCTCTCTAAAATCAATTAAAAATAGTTAAAAGTAAATAAAAAATTTAAATGAGGCATTAACTCATTAGTAGGCAAAGAAGAATAAGAATGGTTTACAGATAAATCATATATAATTCTAAGGGAAAAGAGGTCAGCACCCCTGACTAAATAGTCAGGTATTGCATATTTTAAAACTGTGCAGCACACCAGTGTGCTGCAGAACACGGGTTGGAAATCAATGGTCTAGGACAGTGGTCGGCAAACTGTGGCCCCTTGAGTGTGGCTCTTCCACAAAATACTACATGCGGGCGGGCGCGTACAGTGCGATTGAAACTTCGTGGTCACACTCAAGGGGCCAAAGACCCGCATGTGGCTCGAGAGCCGCAGTTTCCCGACCACTGGACCACTGGCCTAGTTGATTCTCACCAATTACAGAGAATAAGGCTTGAGGGTAAAGCTCGGAGTGAGGAAGTCACTGTCTCAGGTCATTTGCTAGTGAGGGACAAAGATGGAATTCAACCCCAGGCATCCAAATTCCAAGTCAGGGTTCTGTTGCTTTAGGTTCCCTTTACCTCTTTAGTGAGGACCTCTGCCTGGGGGATGTAGAGAGGAGGGAGACACAGGAAGGGGATGCTGTCAAGGATACCTGTATAGCTGTGGATGAGCCCCTCCCCGCTCCCTTGAAGGTGGAAACAGGAAGAGCTGGGGTGTAGAAATCAAATAGGTACATAAGAATGGGGGAGGGAGTATATGGCAGTGCTCACAGCTCCCCTCTCCAACACTCTCCTAAGCACATGGAGGGGTTCCCAAACCTAGGAAGGCCCTCTTCTCAACCCCCAGATCCTCACCCTCCCATAATTTCCTGCTCCCTCAGCGGAAGCGAAGGTGGAGAGAAGGGGTCCTATAAACACTTTAATCTTCACATCTGTAACCCACCCTCAGCCAAACCAGCTGTGCAGACTGGACAGGAGAGAACCTTCACTATCAACCCCCCTCTAGGTAACAAAGGGCAAGAGGACCCCCGCTCAGTCCCAACCAGATGCCTTAGGGAGCAGCCCAGAGCCCGACATCTACTCCTGCAGCCCACCCTGAAGCTTAAGGAAGAGAAACTGGCAGCTGGGGACCCCCCCAGAAGGGAGGGGCGGAACCAACTCTCTTTTCCAGACGGCTCCCCTCCCTCCCCCTGCTAATAGGTATTTCCTGTTTATCAGGCAGCTAAGGCTAAGCTTTTGGGAAAGGATGGAGATGCAGGAGATGGAGCAGCCCCCTCCTACGGCTGGGTGGGGGAGTCCTTGAGGAGTGCCTGAAGGTTGGGAGGCTCCTCCCTAGGGAAGGAGTGTTCCTTACACTGACCATCCAGATCCTCCTCGCTCCCGCCCCACTCCCACCGTGGCCAAAGCCCTTGCGCGCAGGGGACACTGCGGGGGGTGGGGGGTTCTCCCCCGTCTCCAGACCCTCAAAGGCGAGAGCAGCTTTCAGGGGAGGGACGGGGGATCTTTTTCACAGCTGCATAGTATTCCATTGTGTAAATGTACCTCGGATATTTTACCCATTCATCTACTGATGGGCATTGGGCTGTTTTCAAATCTTAGCTATTGTAAATATGCTGTTATTAACATACTAGAGGCCCGGTGCCCAAAATTCGTGCACGGGGGGGGGGGGGCGGGGGGGGGAGGGCGGGGGGTGGGGGGGGGGGGGGGGGGGGGGGGGGGGGGTTGCGGGGGGGAGGGGGGGGGGGAGGGGGGGGGGGGTGGGGGAGGCGGAGACTGGAGGGAGAAGGGGGAAGGGAGGAGAGTGTCTTGACGGATGAGTCAGAGAGCCTGCTAGAAGGAAGGACAGCCCGCCGATTCCCACTCCCCAGTCCAGCCAAGCGGTCAAGCCTCTGCCCCCTCCCCCCAGGAAAACGCTGATCCCAGGCCCTCCGGCGGGGGAGGGCGGGGACCCCATTTAATTAACCCTTTCAGCTCTAGTCCCAACTGGTTTAGCAGGCGAGGGAGAGTGGTTAATTTAGGGAGGAGGCGAGTGGAAGGGCGGCCACAAGAATTAGGATAAGGCTTTTCTTCACCCAGGTTGAAGGGGGGCACTTCACAAGGGGCCCCCAGAGTAGGACTGGGGTCTCAGCGGGGAGCAAGGGGAAGGGGGGGTCAGCAGTCTCCGCTCCCTCCCGGGTGGCGGCTGGGGTGGAGAAAGAGCTACACCTCGCAGCCCGCCCTGGCTCCGCCTCC
>NW_006285779.1:2999246-3000506 GCF_000327345.1 Myotis davidii
TAACTTCCTGGAAGAGCTGGAACTGGAACTGAAATTTAAATGAGGCAGTAACAGCCCTTTGGTGTGGCTTAGTATTTGAGCACAGACCTATGAACCAACCACAAGGTCACAGGGACCTGCCTGGGGTTGTGGGCTGGACCTCCAGTAGGGGGTATGCAGGAGGCAGCCAATCAAGGATTCTTTCTCATCATTGATGTTTCTTTCTCACTCCCTCTCTAAAATCAATTAAAAATAGTTAAAAGTAAATAAAAAATTTAAATGAGGCATTAACTCATTAGTAGGCAAAGAAGAATAAGAATGGTTTACAGATAAATCATATATATTAACCTCTAGACCTCAGCTTTCTTGCTTCTTCCATGAAGGTAATAGCACCTTTCTCCAAAGGTTGTCATGAACAGTAAATGAGGTCTCAGGTGTGAAACACCTAGCACAGTGCCTGGCACATAGTTTACGCTCAAAAAAATGCTGTTTTTCTTCTTTGCCTTCCACCTTCCATATATGTAATCTAGGAGTCCCTTCAGATTCAGAGAAAGCAAAGTGCCTTATAGGGTGGGTTGTAAATCCCTTTGTCCACCCAGGCAATTGGTGATTACTATGGAATCTGGCCAAGCTAGTTGTTTGGAATGAGTGACCTTAGGGGAAAAGTGGTCACAGGATTGGGGGAACACAAATGCAAATTCATGAACAGTAGAGAGTGAAAGCTATCAAGGCAGGAGCCCCTCTCCTCCACACTATCTCTAATCCTCCAGCTAATCCAGGCCACTCCTGACACTCTTGAAATAACAGATAATTTCAAAGGGGCTAACCATATTGAGTCCTGACTACATGTCTGGCACTGGGCTAGGTGACTGGGCATATATTACCTAGTTCAGTGGTCGGCAAACTGCGGCCCCTTGAGTGTGGCTCTTCCACAAAATACCACATGCAGGCAGGCGCGTACAGTGCGATTGAAACTTCGTGGTCACACTCAAGGGGCCAAAGACCCGCATGTGGCTCGAGAGCCGCAGTTTCCCGACCACTGGACCACTGGCCTAGTTGATTCTCACCAATTACAGAGAATAAGGCTTGAGGGTAAAGCTCGGAGTGAGGAAGTCACTGTCTCAGGTCATTTGCTAGTGAGGGACAAAGATGGAATTCAACCCCAGGCATCCAAATTCCAAGTCAGGGTTCTGTTGCTTTAGGTTCCCTTTACCTCTTTAGTGAGGACCTCTGCCTGGGGGATGTAGAGAGGAGGGAGACACAGGAAGGTGATGCTTTCAA
>NW_006285779.1:3003185-3022231 GCF_000327345.1 Myotis davidii
TGAAATTCCCAGAATTCCAGGGTGTTAGCCAATCAGAAGTGAGTCTGGACTTTTGACCCCCCCCTCAGGTCATCATAGAGTTGCGATTGGCTGGTTTGGGCTGTCCCCCCCCCTTTCCCTGCTGCCTATTCCATCTTAAGATCCTGTGACACCCCCTCCAGGCAGTTTCTGAGGACCGAGTTTGGGTGGAGGGATTAGTTGGGGCCCCCCTTCCCCGCTTCCAATGTCCCTGCCTGTTGCCAGGGAAGGCTGGCCATCCTGAGGGACGGGAGGTATTCCTGGGGGGAGAGGGGGCAGATAATTGGGCCCTGGGGCCTGGCATGCCCCCCCTCGTGAGAGGGGGAATGTGGAGCCCCAGGCAAAATAGGAACTGGAGTGATTTGTGAGCTGAGTTGCGGGGAGCAATGCTTGAACCCAAAATAAGAATTTGAGAGAGAACTTAGGCTCAGATTCCTGCCTCCCCAAACGCTGCTCTTGCCAGTGACAGCCTGGATCTGAGTTCTTTCGTGGGGAGGGAGGGCTCCCCTTCACCGCCTGGGGGAAGAGAGAGGCGATGTGCCTGGAGAGGTAGTCCTCAGGGGGCCTCAGAACACCGTCGCTCCACCTCCCCAGGACTCCCCAGGCCCCCCTCCTGTCCCAGATGGGAGTTACTTTCTTCTGAAAGTCAGGTTTCCCTGAATCTAGCCTGGTTTGGGTCCTTTGCTCCTGGGATGCTCTGTTTTGTGGGAGGCCCATACCCCACAACTGCCCCTCCCCCCCATCCCCAAGGGAAGCTGCCAGTGAGGAAGCTTCCTTGAAAATCATGTGACCCTGGCCAAACTGGGTTGGGCACACACTTACAGTGCCTGCTGAGGCTGATGTTTAAGGGGCCCGGGGCCCAGGAGGAGGGCTAGGAGAGAGCCTGAGAGTCCTGGAATATCCGGGTGTGGGGGACCCCTGGCTCCTGCTGCAGAGGGTGAGGAAGAGGAGAGGAAAGAGCTTACGAAGCTGGAATCCTGCCCAGTCCCATCATTCTTCCTCCTACCAGCTTGGTGTGCATATTTATGTGTGTATTTTCTTTATAAATTGCTCCATGCTGGGTGCCTTGTTCGGATCCATTCATGCTCTGAGTCCACCCCATGGCCTCCATTCTCCGTTGCCACACACGAGCATAGCAGAAACTAAGGCTCTGGACAAATTAGAGGACTGAGTCTTATATTTTGATTCTGTTCCTACAAATGGTGGGTAGGAGGTGGGTATGGAGGGGTTGTCAGGCTGAGGGTAGATGGGAGGTTGGCCCTGAAGTTGAGGCAGGGGGCTTGGGTCCAGTAGAGAAGGATGAAGGTTTCCCCCTCAGCCTGTAGTGTAGCAGCATAGGGACAGGAAGAGGACTCAAGCACCAAGAGGTGGGAATGGGGAGGAGGGGCATATTCAGTCCGCACCCCCAAAGGCATGTTCCTTTCTTGTGTCTTGACCTGGTTATGGGAGAGGGGGCAAAAGATGGCTAAGATTGGGGAATCATTTACCAAATGTGAAGAAGTCGTACGGATTGATGTCACAGAGGGTGGATGGAGGTTAAAAAAAAAAACACATGAAGGGCTTGAGAGGGCCCTGGAGGTGGGGAATGGTAGGAGTTGGGGTAAGAGAGGGGACCAGGCTTGCATGGGTGGGTGGGAGCACATGGCTGAACACAAGAACATTGTGGCAGCATGTACAGCCCAGGCCCAAAGACACCCCCACCCCCACCACCACCCAACCTGAGCAGCCCTAGGGTGGGGGTTGAGGCGCCCTGGCAGGCCGCCCGCCTGCTGCCTGCCTGCCTGTCTGAGTCTCTCCTTTGTGCTCTGCTGTCTCCCAGCTCCTCCTCCTCCCCGAGCCCAGCAGAGACAGCACATGCCCCACACATGTGACTGAGGGAAGCCAGAGCACACGCAGACCCACACACATGCACACCACAAGATACACATACACACACACACACAGCTCCCATAGTGCTCCTGGGGTGGGGACTAGCTTCTGGGTCTTTGGTCAGGGACAGGTAGAACCTCTGCTGAGGGGCATCACCCTGGGCAGGGCAGGTTGCTGAAGGGGCCAGGGCCTGTCTGGGGCAGCATGTGGCTCAGAAGGGTTAAGGCAGGGAGGAGTAGGGGGAGGGGAGGAGGCAGCAGTGGTGGCGGCTGGGAGCCAGGAGAGGAGGATGGCAGAGCGCCAGGCCAACGGGAGGCCGGGCACAGACAAAGGAAGGGGGGCAGGCACACTGGAGGCCTGGGTCAGGGAGCCCCAGGGGCCCGGGCAGGGGGCAGTGCTGGTACATTATCCTGTGGGCTGGGGCAGGCTGCTGCCCTTCAGAGTTCTCACCTCCAGGAGGGGTGCTCTCCCTCTACTCTTTCCTCATCACCTTTGTCGTTCTTTGCTGCTCCCTGTTCATTCCCATCCCAAATTTTAGGGCCTTCTAATTCAGACTTGTTCTCTTTAGCTGGACCTCTCCTGCCCCTGTGCAAGTGAGAGAATTAAGTCAGAACATAGGGAGGAGTAGACTTGCTGGAGAAGGAACTAAGAGTGGGCCTGTTTTGGATGATATGCCAGAGCCTTGGTATGTCTTGGTATATAGGGGCCCTTCTCCCCAAAATTTGAGGAGACAGACTGGGTCAGGGTTCTGAGCTCTGAACTGGAGCAGAAGCCAGAGCATATACCTATACCCCTTCCCATGTACTAGCAGACATGCGTTTGGGGCCTAGAATGGGCATTCCTTGGAGGGGGAAGAGAGTAGGAATGACTGCAGTGCCCTAGGACTGGGCTTGGATGAATGAGGTTAGAAACCCAGGATTCCAGGCTCAGGCCTCTCTGTCTTATTGTAGTCTGTTCTAGTTAGGGTAATATTTGGCTCTGTGTGCTGTAAGGATTTCTTAAGGTACTGCCTATGAATGCACTTTGGAAAGTTTAAAGGCACTAGACAAATGACAGGAATTGTCAGTGGGGGAGGAGTGTGGTTATCCCAGAGTTGAACTGTAAATTTGGGAGTCGGTGGGAATGTCGCAAGTCCAGGTGTAGGCAGTATTTTGCAGGGTCTGGCTGAATGTCACAGATTTTGATGTTTGTGAAAGCTGGGGTGTGTCGTGGCCAGGTTGTGATGGAGAATGCCGTGCAGGTTTCAGGAAGTGTGGTTTATGGGGTTCAACTCTGGATAACCAATGGTCAGTATGTGTATATAATAGTCTGTCACAAGTTCAGGAGGTATATAATGCACTTTGGGTGTGTATATTAGGGTTAGGGAATGTGTGTCACTAGTCACAGTGTGTATGGAAGTCGGTCTTTAATAGACTGTGCATGTGCATCTTGGGTTTGGGTTTATTTAGGGTTTGAGGTTTATCATTGGTTAAAAGTGTGTATCAGGTACTGATTTATGTGAAAGTGAGATGTGTTATTTATGTGTGGAGGATGTTCACAGAGCCGGGTGCAATATTATTTCTGCACAGTCAACTGGTGTGTATGTCGTGGGACTATGTGTGAATATGGTGGGGGTGGGTAGGAAGTAGGGAGCAGCAACTCCGCCTTCAATGAAGTAGGAGGTCATAGGCTGCCCCTTCTAGCGTCTGTGTGTGTGTGTGTGTGTGTGTGTGTGTGTGTGTGTGTGTTTCTTTTTTCCTATCTGTCCAGGGAGTAGGGTCTGGACCACTACCCAAGTTTTAGAAACACCTCCTCCCTTGGGATCACCCCTGGCATTGGAGAACAGGTTCTGCTCCAGTAACTACGTATCTTTTTTACGGGGGTGTTGGGGAGGATTCAGCCTCAGACAGCCCCTTCTGTAGACCCTTGGTTGGGCAAGCGTGGCTTTGCGCCTCTTTCCCCTGCACCCACGTGTCTCTGGTGGTGGTGGTGGTGGAGGTGGTGGAGGTGGAGGAAGGGGCCTCCTGCTAAGGCAGATCTAAGTCAGGGCTTGGAACTTAGCTGGGTTGGGGGCCCAGGAGCCTGGAGGGTCCCCCTCCCACCAATCAGTGTTTACTGGCTGAAGTCAGAGTCTATCTCTGTCAAAAGTAACCCCCTGGAGACTCCCCCCAGCTAGCTGCTCTGGGATTTCACCAGGGGTGGCAGCCCAGACCAGTGTTCAACCCAAGAGATCACAGAGGAGAGGCAGAGGGACTTGGGGCACCTTTGGGGGGCAGTTTGAAGATACTGGAGTCTCCAGAGGGGAGGGCACCCTCCTGCATCCCTGCCTGTGGCTTTGGCTCCCCTGCTCACTCCTGAGCACCTCATGTGAGTTGGGGAGGGGTCGGTGAAGCATCTCAGTTCCTGGCCCCCACAGGCCTCCCTTCCATCCAGGCCTCTGCAGGCCCCGTCTGTTTTGTTTCCATCTCTCCATCCCAGTCTCTCCCAGTCTGTCTCTCTTTGTTTTTCTCAGCAGTCCGCCTGCCTGCCTCCCTCTCTCCCTCCCTCCCTCTCTCTCTCCCTCTTCCTCTTCCCCGGCTGGGAGGGGGCGGGGCCGGTGGGGGCAGCTCCACCCTCTGCCCGCCCTGGGGCCTCATTCTGAGAGAGGCTCCGAGAGCGAGCTGGGAGGGAGGGAAAGAAAGGAGGAAAGGCTGTGAGCTGGTGGGCGCTGTGTGTGTCTGTGTGTGGGGGCGGCCGTGAGTGTGAGTGCTGGCCCCGGCTTTATAACTTTCCCCCGGGGCTGTGGCCGCCACGGGGCAGGCCAAGGCAGTGTGTGCGAGTCTTTGTGCGGCCCGCAGAGTGGAGCTCCCAGCCAGGCCTGCCCGTCCCACTCGGGACATGAGCGGCTGAAGTTGGCCCCCCTTCAGTCCTCACCCCTGCCAGGGCCCTGGTGGGCTGCCAGTTGCTCCCCGCACCTCTCTTGGGCCCCTCAGTTCTCCCAGGTAAGTCTGAGCACCCTGCAAGCCTGTAGGGGGTGGGTAGAAGGTCCTGGGTCTAGCCCTGGCCTGGTATGCTGGCTGGGGGAGAGGTGCCTCAACTCAGAGAGGCCAGGGCTCCCGGCCCTGCTGACCTCTGGTCAGCCCCAAAGGGAGGGAGCCTGCCCTCAAGTCAGGCTGGTTACCATGGAAATGCCCAGCTGGAGGTGCCCCCCTCCCCCTAGGATGCAGCTTGCATCCTGAGAAAACTTTACTAGTCTGGGCTCTCCCTTTCTCCTCCTTCCTAAAGGTTTCCCAGATTGCTAGAGATTGGAAGGGGGCTCTGTTTGACTCCAAGGCTGGATGACACATCCCTTTCATCCCCACCCCCACTTTGCTCCCGCTACCCCTGCTGCAGGGGACAGGCAGCAACAGGGACAGATGGTCTGGGTGATGTTCCCTCCCCTTCTCTTCTCACTCCCAAGCCCTTGTGCTGGGGCTACTGGGAGCTGCTATGCCTCTGGAGAGGTGCTGAGTTTTTGTGTCCATTCACTGGAGGTGTAAATAGAGTCCACAGAGCTTTGAATTTTTTCTCTTCAGAACTGTTACCCAACCCCAGACAGTGCCTGTCAGTTTGCTAGTGAGAGAAATTGAAGTTCTGAAACTTTTTTCAGAATTAAAGAGGAACCCAGGTGTCCTGCCTCCCTTCTTTTTAGGATCTTGAGCTGACACATTTCTCCAAGTAGCCCTGAAACTAAGGGCAAGGGCAGTGATGCTTCTAGGGGAAGGATGGCCTAGTTGAGGCCAGGCCTGGCCTGTGGTGAGCTGTGTGAGTTTGGGCTTCCTACGTGGCTTTGGTCTACCTGTCTGTGGAGTGGGGAGACTTGGGGCTGGGTGGGACTGTTCCTTTTCCTGAGGACACAGGCTCCTCATTCAGTTCAGACAGGCATGTGAAGGCTGTGTGTGCTGTGCTGGGAACATGGACGTGGCCTGTGTGAGCTCATGCATGGGGCGAGGGCCTGTTTTGGGCATTCTGATCCTGCCTGGGGCTGCTGGGCTCCAGCCGTGGTAGGCATGTTGGGGCGAGCTGAGGGTAGAAGCCTGCTAGGCAAGATGAGGCACACATGTGTGCAGGCACACACAGGCTCTGACTCTTGGCTTCTTCAGGGACTGTATAGTGTAGGCCCTTCTGGGACCCTCCTTTTGCCTGTATTGTGAGGAAGGTCCCTGGGGAGAGAATTAAATGACACATTGGCACAGGGTCTTCCTTTGTCTCTTCCCCCTAAGGACAAAGTAGATTTTGTGTCTAAATTGAGGAGGAGGCTCAGACACAACCAATACAGCTACCCTTCCAAATGTAATCAAGTCTGGGGACGAGGAAGCACCTGTAACTGGGGTCGGGACCTTTGGAATGGTGCCTCAGTTTCCCCTCATCTTGTAGGGAGAGGGAAAATAGCATTACAGGGGTACCTGGCTCATACCCAGCTATGAATATAACACTTCTTCCAGTCAGGTAATATAGTACACTAGGAACTGAGTGTTGCTGGGTGAGGTGAGGTAGAGAGGAGCGCTGATACAAGTAGAGATCCCTGTCTAGTTACCCCCTGCCTCTTAGATGGAGCCTCCTGGAAGCTAGTCTCCTTCAGACTAAGTCTCAAAGACAAAACGGGTTGAGGCTTTGGGTTTCTGGTTTGGAGACAATACTAGATTGGTGGTAGGTGTGAGGGAGGGGGCTGGCTGATAAGGGAGTGGCCGTTGGAGGGGGGTTGCAGGGGGGCGGGACAGAAGGCCCAAGTGGTTATCTGGTCTGCAGCACCCAGCAGGCACCCACCCCCCTTTATCTTTCCATCCCCTGCCCTCCTGAGACCCTGGGTGTGGAGGAGGGGCAGGGAGTTGTCCAAATTCCCTTTCTTTCTCCCATGACTTGATCTTCAGAGGGAACAGAAAGGTAGAAATACTGCAGGATATGGGAATAATCAGAAGATCCGGGCTCAAATCCTAGCTTTATGATCTTGGCAAGTCCCCTTGAGCTTTCAATTGGCTAATCTGTAAAATTGGAATGTTACAGTTGACCCTGCTCACACCGTGGTTGTGATGATTAAACAAAATAATGTAGTTGAAAAGGGGGTTTGTCAAAATTAGGTTATAATGCTTAGATATTTATTTATTCTATGGTATTGACATTTCTTCCAGTTTCAATTTTATCATCCAGGCCTCAGCCACATGAAGAATTAAGGTCTTGGGTATTGGGCCTGGGTACTTCTAGTTTCTTAATAGAACAAGATTGGAGCCAGATTTAAAAGCAGAGATAGGTACTCCCTAGGGTAGTTCCCCTCCCCTAGTTCACTGTCCACACAGTCTAGCAAGCTTTAGGAGAGCTCCTAAGAGGGACTCAGGATGCCCCTTCTTCATTTCCATTCCAGGTTGTTCCTCAAAGTCATTCAAGCTGTACTCACCGAAGGAGCCCCCGAACGGCAACGCCTTCCCTCCCTTCCATCCCGGCACCATGCTAGATCGGGATGTGGGGTGAGTCTTGTTCACTTCTCATCCCTTTTCCAGATGGGATCCTGCCTGAAAAGGGGAGGGAGTGACATCTCCCAATAATTCCTGTCTTCCACCCCCATTCTCATAGCCTCTTCCCTTATACAGCCCAACTCCCATGTACCCGCCTACATACCTGGAGCCTGGGATTGGGTAAGTGGAGGCCAATGGGGTGGGAGGTATTTTCTATTACATGGGTGAAGGCAGAGGTGGGGGTGGGGAGGAGGCTCTGCTCCTACTAACTTCCTTCTACACTTACCCCAGAAGGCACACACCATATGGCAACCAAACTGACTACAGAATATTCGAGCTTAACAAACGGCTTCAAAACTGGACAGAGGTATCCAGGGGAAAGAGGAGGGTGAGGGCCATCTGGGCACCCTGTGGGATATCTTCTGATACACACACAAATACCTCTCCCTATGCTCTTAGGAGTGTGACAATCTCTGGTGGGATGCTTTCACAACTGAGTTCTTTGAGGATGATGCCATGTTAACCATCACTTTCTGTCTGGAGGATGGACCAAAGAGATACAGTGAGTGGCCTCTGGGGGTTCTGCCAATTCTGCTGTGGGAGTGTATACCTCCTATGTCCTTCTAAGGCAGTGGTTCTCAACCTTCCTAATGCCGCGACCCTTTAGTACAGTTCCTCATGTTGTGGTGACCCCCAACCATAAAATTATTTTCGTTGCTACTTCATAACTAATTTTGCTACTGTTATGAATCGTAATGTAAATATCTGATATGCAGGATGTATTTAGGCGACCCCTGTGAAAGGGTCGTTTGATCCCCAAAGGGTTCGCGACCCACAGGTTGAGAATCTGAGGTCTGGCAGTGGGTATTTGTCTCAAGATATCTGTTTTGGCAGGGATGGCATCTGCCTGGCCCCTTTTGAGGTCCTTCTATTCTAAAGAGTTTTTCCCATCTCTACAGCCATTGGCCGGACCCTGATCCCACGCTACTTCCGCAGCATCTTTGAGGGGGGTGCCACAGAGCTGTACTATGTGCTTAAGCACCCCAAGGAGGCATTCCACAGCAACTTTGTGTCCCTCGACTGTGACCAGGGCAGCATGGTGACCCAGCACGGCAAACCCATGTTCACCCAGGTCAGCAATCCAGCTGGATGTGGAATGCTAAAGCACCTGAGTTTGATTCCCTTCCTCTTTCCCAAAATGTACTTAGCTGTTCCCCAAGGAGGCATAATGGGGAGTTATCAGACAAGAAGGGAGAACAGGTGTGCTGCAGCATTCAGCAGGCATTTACTGAGCTTTTACATGACTGTATTCTAGGCCATGGGGGTATGTACACCAGTGAACTAAGAGCCTGCCCAGTAGAAAGCTCATAGCAGATGAGTGTATCACTAGCTGCATTGGAGAAGACAGGATCAGTTAAGCATTTCTATGTGTATGTGTGTGTGTGTGTGTGTGTGTGTAAGGGTCAAGGGTGTGACAGGTATGTGAGTGGATTGTCCATGTCAGTTACATACCCAGATTTAGGTGCAGGGAGCAGAAGTATATGCAGTTGGGGGAGTTGTCAGCAAATGGGAGAACAGGTATACTTTCAGGTATGGGGAGGGGGCAGAGCTGTGACAACCTTGTCTCCAGGTATGTGTGGAGGGGCGGTTGTACCTGGAGTTCATGTTTGATGACATGATGCGGATAAAGACATGGCACTTCAGCATCCGGCAGCACCGGGAGCTCATCCCCCGCAGCATCCTTGCCATGCATGTGAGTGTGGGCAGAACCCAAGACACAAGGGGGAGGGCACACAGTGGGAAGGATGGAATAAGGTCTGTCATTTCTTGACAGTGACCTTAGAGGGTTAGAGTTTCTCCACCTAAAACATGATTGAATACTAGCCCCTCTTCTCTTTTAGGAGTGTCACAGGCTCAGATGATAGGGCAGGTGAGCAGTTGCACCCCAAGTGCTAGTATTCTTTCTCCCCCTCTAGGCCCAGGACCCCCAGATGTTGGATCAGCTCTCCAAAAATATCACACGCTGTGGGCTGTCCAATTCCACTCTCAACTACCTCCGAGTGAGTCTAATCACCCAGTCTCTGGCCCATTCCATTTGGTCTCAGTTCCATGTCTCTCCCCTGAAAAGCCCCCTTCTGGTCTCCCTACAGCTCTGTGTGATACTCGAGCCCATGCAGGAGCTCATGTCCCGCCACAAGACCTACAGCCTCAGCCCTCGTGACTGCCTCAAGACCTGCCTTTTCCAGAAGTGGCAGCGTATGGTAGCGCCCCCCGGTGAGTGCCTTGCACCTGCACCTGTTCTTACCAGGATCTGATGCCATCCCCCAAGGCTGTTTCTTCTCCTGAAGCCCTTTTCTTGTCCCTGGGTCTGCAAGATTGGGATCAGGGTAGGCTCAGGCTCCTTAGGAGCCAGAATAGGGAGCCAGGGCCCCAGGACCCTGCCCCACCTCAGTTTCCTTTTTTGGCACAGCGGAGCCCGCCCGGCAGCAGCCCAGCAAACGGCGGAAACGGAAGATGTCAGGGGGCAGCACCATGAGTTCGGGGGGTGGCAACACCAACAACAGCAACAGCAAGAAGAAAAGCCCAGCCAGCACCTTCGCCCTCTCCAGCCAGGTACCTGTAAGCATCTCGGCTTTCTTCTCTCTTCTGGGCTGCCCCACTGCTGACCCCTGACCCTTGACCCTGTCCCATTGTGAGCTCACTAGCAGGCATAGAAGCACAGACGGTTTTTACCAATGTACTCTGCCAGTATGGGCTGACGCTTATCACTGATGAGTCCTTAGTAGTCACATGCACAGTTGTGGTCACACAGACTCAGACATAGCAATATAGATATAAAGGGACAGAGTCAGACATGATAACATACGGACGTTCAGGACAGACAGCTTAGGGGCACACAGACCATGAGAGACATTCACATTGATAGAGGGCCATGCAGCCTCAATATGTGTGAATCTACAATACACCGACATGCACATGCACATACTTTCCCCATTGGTGTTTTATCTGCTCCCTCTCTTACATGTGGACAGAAGTTTAGGAGCCACCTACAATTTGGGGGAGATGGAATAGGGAGCTAGGGGAGTAAATTGACTTCCCAGATTCTAGTGGATGTGGGTTAAAGGGTGTGATGCTCTGCAGTCCTTCAGTGGGAAGGATTCAGGGACTAGAGGAGTCGATGTTTGAAATTGGGATATGAGAAGGGGGAGGGGGTGTTGAGTTTCTTGGGTGGGTATTGGGGCTCTGGGGGGTTTCTGCCGCCCTGGGCCGGGCGAGCCCCTGCCCCGATTATGTTTGGGGACCTCCGCCACTCTCAGGATGTGATGGTGGTGGGGGAGCCCACCCTGATGGGCGGGGAGTTCGGGGACGAGGACGAGAGGCTCATCACCCGGCTGGAGAATACCCAGTTTGACGCGGCCAACGGCATTGACGACGAGGACAGCTTTAACAACTCCCCTGCCCTGGGCGCCAACAGCCCCTGGAACAGCAAGCCTCCATCCAGCCAAGAGAGCAAATCGGAGAACCCCACATCACAAGCCTCCCAGTAAAGGCCTCACCAGGGCCACACAGCGCTCTGCCTACCTGCCCCACCCCTCGAAGCCCCAGGGAGCAGAAGACAGAATGAAGAGACTGAGCATCTGAAATGGGCAGCCTCCATCCACCCACTTCAGGGAGGAACTGGACTCACTGCGGGCAGGTGCCAAACTTTGCCCCGCAGTGGCCCTGGGCTGGGCCTGGCCTCTGCAGAGCCTTTTGGGGGAAGGGGGGTACTCATGTGGATGCCTACATGGACCCTGGGCCTCTGAGAAATGTTCTGACCACCCCCAGAGCATTTGCCTCCATCTTCACCCCAGGTTCTGGGTTCCCCATCCTCCTGACTCTGCCCCCTTCAAGCCTGGGGTTGTCTATACCCACAGCTCCTAGGGACTTAAATTTATGGGGCTTGGTTGAGCACGCCTCCCCCAGGCCCTTCACCTAGGTGGCTGGTAATAGAGGGGTAAAACTCTGGGCTCCTCCCTTTTACCACCTCCCAGCTTCACGTTTTTTAAAAAAATAATATTATTAAAAATGTAAGTTTAAAAAAAATCACTCATGTCCCCCCTCTTCCCCTTATTAAAAGTCCAGCTACCTCCCTATTCCTGGCAGATGGGCGGCTTAGGGTCCAGGTGGAGGTGAGTGTGGGGGTAAGGTAGGGGGGTTACACATCATTTTATATAGTTTGAGAGCTTCAGACCAAGGAGACACTTTGCCATCTTTCTTCCCTTTTCCTCGGGGGTGACTGGAGTTGGGGAAGGCATACCATGGGGTAGGGGGCCATTGATGGCCTCACCTTTGTAACAGCTCCCAGCTGTTGTCTGTCTCCCTATCCTCCAGGAGTCTGGCCTGCCCTCCTAGTGCTTGTGACTCCTTCAAACCCAGCGCCCTTCTCCCCCCATGATGTGTATATTCTTTACAAGCCCTACACTAGAGCAGCTGCCTTGGATGGGAAGAGGGGGAGGCTCCCTCCCTTAGGGAGTCTGGAGGGGAAGGGAGCAGCCTTGTTTGTCACTGTGTTTTGTTTCGTCTCAGTTGGGCAGGCATGGGATGGGGGAGGGGTTCATCCATATTCTCCAGTACTCTCTTCCTCCAGTCCCTCAAATTTTGTATCTAGTCCTCCCCTGCCCTCCATAGAGGAGGCACTGAGGATGTCCCAGCTCTAAGCTCACCAGGGAGGAGTAGGCCTCTGTTCGCCAGCTGAAGTAGAGGACCTTCATCTCCCAATACCCTCCAGTTTCTGGTCTCGTAGAAGGAAGGGGAAGGCAGCCAGGATCCTCAGCTCTATGTCAGTTGGACAGGTGGAAGCTCTGAGCCCCGGTTGAGGCCAAAAGCTGGATCCTATGAGCCTGGGCCCAGCTCTGGTTTCTCTGCCTTTTCCCGCTGCCAGTTCCGGAAGTGTTAGGACCACCTCTCTTCCCACCCTTCCTTTTGGATTCTGGGGCCCTCTACACCCTGATTCCTTCACTCTAGCTGCCACTGTTGGAAGGGTACTGTGCCAGGAGCTGAGAGAAGGGAAGGGGGTGGGGAAGATGGATGTCCCACCCTAACTGTAATGCCTTTTTTTTTCTTTTTTTTTGGCCATTTGAGTCATGTATGGTACAGAACAATAAAGCGACTTTTGGGTTTGAGCGTGTCTTGGTTGGTCATTGGTGCCCAGTGATGACTGCCCAAGGCAGTCTTGCCATCCTTCCTGCAGTCCTAAGACCAGTCAATTGGGGAGGAGGTATGGATTGGACTGGATTTCCTTTTACTCTCATCTCACATTTCCCCTCGTCATTCTGATGTTGCTTCTAATGTATCCCAGTCTGACTGCTTGTCCCTCAAAAGTTGACTCTCCAACCCCCCTCCCTCCAACTGTTCCTCACTCCTGTCTTAGGGCTGCCAGAAAGGTGGCCCTGAGTCAGGGTTCCTGGGATATCCTCTCCTGGGCTAGGCTGGTGGGGGTGGGGTGGAGAACAGGGTCTCGGAAGGAGTTTTGGGTGGTTACAGTGCCTGGAGGCTCAGTCGGTGAAATTCAGGCCACTGCTAGGGAGGCCAGCCAGCGCAGTTACCTAGGTCTCAAGTCAGAGCGGATTGTTTATCTCCTTGCTGGCCTTGGGTGGGGCATGGAGGAAAAGAGGAGAATGCTTAAGCGGTGTTGCTAAGCAGCAGCCTGACGCTCCATAGAAGGATGGAAAGAGGAATAGGACACTTCTTAAACTTCTTTCTAGGTAGTAACTCCCCACCTCTAGTCCCTTCTCCCCCCACCATTAAAAAAGATTGTCAAGACAGGGACACTGTACTGTGGATTGGGAATGGGTCTCAGCACCTACAAAGCCCCCACTAAGGTCTCTCTGGATCTGAAGAGAGACCTCATGGACCTGTGTCTACCCTCACCTCCCAGCTAGCAGAAGAACAGCACTTCATGGCCTACCCCGCCCCTCTCCAGTTTAGGAGGGATCTTGGCCCTGCCTGCCGCCAGCCCAGCTCCTTGTTGCCCAGTGCCTCAGGACCCCAAAGCCTGCATTTTCATACACACAAATGCACCACTCCTCTTCTGCAGGCCTGACCTGACTGAAGGACATTGGCCAGACAGCTGCTACCACCAACTCACCCTGGGAGTGCTAGGTAACACCTTGCAGTGTGTCTGTCTGGTACTAGATATACATTTAACATTTTTGCCTGGGTTTGTGTCATTGTATGTGTATATGTGACTGATGTGGGAGAGGACTTAGATATGTGTATGTAATGGAAAGGATGCATGTGTGAATATGTATGTGGGGTAGTATATGCATTTGTTTATGGTATGTATCTTAGTGGATTCATTCATTCAGCTAATATTCATTGAGCTCTCTCCGGGTTCCAGGAACAACTCTAGGTGCTAGGGCTATGGTTCTGAACAAGGCAGAGAAAGCATGACTGCGGAGTGTGAGCGGGAGCCTACAAATACAGAACTGAGAATGCATTCAAATACAGGAATGAATACATGGCTTAGCAGTATGTGTTGGGTTTGGGGGCTGTTGAAGCAGCAGTTGTGTGACTGGGTTGGGCATATGAAGGTTCATTGTGTGTGTGTGTGTGTGTGTGTGTGTGTGTGTGTGTGTGTTGGAGAAGGTGGGGAGATTTAAAAAAAAGGTGAATTGCCAGGCTTGGACTCTGCCCTGCTTGGAGGAAGGGAGTGTGTCAGAGAGACTGGGGGACCCACTTTTGAACTCAGGAAACAGTGGCCAGCAGACTTCCTCTGGAGCCGCAGATCTGGCTCCTCCCTGTTGGCCCCAGCAACCTCCCTGAGGAAGGACCTTGGTCAAGAGGAGCTGCTGAGATAGGGGAAGGGAGAGTCCCTCCAAGGCCCTCATCCTCTCTGTTTTCAGGAATAGGTGAGGCCCTGCCCCAGGTCCCAGCATGATACGTAAAAAATTTGTTTTGGCCCAGTTAGGCCCCACTGCAGAGGCACAGGCCCTGAACCCCAGACTCCCAGTTCAGCCTGGGCTCAACTATTTCCCCATGTTTCCTATCCCAGCCCAATTCAGCCTGACCTCTTGCCCCACTTTTTTAGGACTGCTCAACCTCTAGCTCTTTTAATATCTAGCCCACTCCAGCCTGCTCTGTAATCCCTTTCCCCAAAGGTAAGATTCCAGCCTAGCCCTCCCAACCCAGTTCAATCTGACCTCAAATCCCATCCCCTAATGTGAAAGTTTCTAAGCTATCCCCTCCAGGGCCTCCCCTATTCCCCTTTTTTTTTTCATAAAGTAGGGCCTATTTAGGGGATTGGTAGATGTAGAGGTGAAGGTATAGGATTAAGAACTACAGCCTAGATGAAGGGAAAGCAGGGAGGTGAGGGATAGGAGGTATTGAAGATGATCCAGGCATGTTATGGGCCGGCTGAAAGGAAAGGAATGTGTAAAAAAGTTTGAAGTCAGTGGTCCCCTACTCCCAAGCTTAATTTCAAAGATGCTGGTGTTGGCCCCCGCTTATTCCAGTTCCTAGTACCCCGAGTGCTTACAATGACTGTCTACCCTGTGATCACAGTCCCATTCTCTCAGGACCCACCTATGAAACTCCTCCCCACGCCCACGCTGAGGTCTTCAATGAAGCAGAACAGGAAATGGGTGGGAAACTACACACCCTGCAGTTCTTAACCTGGGGAATGGGTTAAGCTGAATGGGAATGGAAGCTGACCCACACCTCCAGATTCCTACTCTAGCCTTCACGTTTTTTAAAACGTGAAGGGGCCATTTCCCCATCAATTTTGGGATCCTTTTCCTGAAGTAGCTAAACTCTGGATTACTCCCCTTCCTGCTGCCACACCTTTGTGCCACCAGTTCACCTCTCCAGAAGGAGAACCTGAGTCAGTCCCTGGGAAAAAGTCCCAGAGAGGTCTGGGAGAGAAGAATCCTTTCCCATTGCTCCCAAACAACTAAGGCTGCCTGACATCCTTTAATGGATGTCAGATACACAGAATTAGATTAATCATAACCTTGGTTTATGGCACACTCTTCATTGCTCCATGCACAGGACACATTTATTTACTTATAACACTACCATAAGAACTCATCAACATGAAAGCTAGGATTTAGGCAATAGCTAAATCTAACTGTGGTCCATCCTCATTCCACCCTCTCCCAAGGTATTCATCATTCTTTTTTCCCATATGTACGTACATTTTTTTTCTTCTTTCTCATTTTCTTCAAATGTGCCCTGACCAGGGATTGAACTCACACCCTTGATGTATTTGGATGGTGCTCTACCCAACTAAGCTATCTGGTATTTATTACTACTATATGTATTCCTAAAACTTAATATTTTTAAAAATTTAGGAGTTTTTATTTTTAACCTAAAAGAGTACTGCTATATGTAATTTTTGATGGATTATTACTTTTAATATTGTATTACTAAGATTCATATTGTTACTGCTGCAACTCACTCATTTTCAGTGCTGTGTAATATTTGTGTGACTGTACCATACATAGTTCTTCATTCTCCTGTCACTGAACATTTATTTTTTTCCTAGGTTTTTGCTATCATAAAGTGTATTTTTATGAATGTTTTTATTCCTGTCTCCTATTGTACACTGCAGAGTTTTTCTTGGTTATAATATTTAGACATAATCTTTGCAAACTCAGGTTTCCACCTCTGAAACCCAGGCAGAGTATCTATCTAGGGTTAACTTGAATTAAAGTTCAAACACTTATTGAGTACCTGCTCTATAAACCACTCTGTTCATCATTCATTCAGCCAAACTCAAGCTACACTTAATGAGCATCTGTAATATGCCAGGAGCTGGGGAGGGAACAGTGAACAAGACAACATGACACATATAGTTGGGCAGGGGAAGCATATTGAACAAATGGTTACATACATATCTATATATAAAAAAGGCTAATATGCTAAGTGTCTGTCACTGGTAGCTATGATGCGTGCTGACCACCAGGGGGCAGACACTCAATACAGGAGCTGCCGTGACACGCACTGGCCATTTACAGAGAAATGGCACCATGAACCTGGCGCCCACAAAGCAACACTCAGCTTCCTGGAAGTGGGACACAGGCCTCGTCACCACCCCGGAGCAACAGCCCACCAAATCGCAGCCAACGCTGCTGAGACACCATGGCGCAAAATGCGGCCCACAGCCCACCCCAGCCTGGATATGGTCGCTGTGGGCGCTGGGTAATGACCACATAGCAATGCCCGGCTTCTTCTCCCTAGTGACTAGCCTCCTTGGAGTTTCTTCAGCCTAGGAATGCAACTTGCTTTATAGCCGGGTGAGTGTTTTCCCATGCCTCATCTCATTTGATCCTCACAGAAGTCCTGGAGTAGGTAGATAGGAGACACGGTGGAATCCTATTTTCTTTTCGTTAGCCAGAAAACAGAGATTTAGAAAACTTAGAAACTTGACCCTACTGAAAAGAAGTAAGAAATGGTGGAACTTGAAAATGACTTCAGGTTTTCTCACTGCTCAGAATACAGTCAAAGCGTAATACATATAAAGCTCTACAAAGCTCTCGCTGGCGCCAATTGCATGCGTGTGTTTCAATCTGTCATTGTAAATCGTGAATTTGGTTGACACTTCTATTATAGAGAAAGGGCGAATAGCGATATTAAAATATTTCTTCTAATTAGTTTTCTTTCAATGTGCATGAATTCATACACTGGGCCACTAGTGTAATTATAATTTATGATATAACTGAATAGGGAGACCTAATTTAAACTGATATGTTAAGGAAGGTCTCTCAGAGGGGATGATATATTTGCTGAGACTTGAAGGATGAGGAGAACTTAGTCAGATGGAACTTGGGGAAGAGGATTTCAGGTAGAGGAAAGAGGTCCTCATGCTGGGAAGTGCTTGGTGGGTTGGAAGAATAGAACAAAAGTAGATTCTGAGCCTAGTGAGCAAGGGGAAATGGTGGCAGGAGAGAAGCTCAGGCCAGATGAGACAATGAATGCCCTGGTGTCGACGATGATGGTGATGATGACGACGATGAAAGCTGACAACTCTGTGATGTAGGTACTGTTGTTATCTATCATTAGTGGGAGAACACTAAAGGTCAGAAACGGGGAAACTACAGGCCAGAGAGGCAAACAACTTTGCCCAAAGTCACAGAGTCAGCAAGGATTTGAATTGCATCCAAACATAATGTGCTGTCACTGAAAGGGCTAAGGCAGTTCACGATTAAGACCTGGTCCCTGCCTCCCAGAAACTCCCAGAGCCAGAGAAATCAGGCCCTACCACAATGTGAGTAAAAAGCACACGTCATGAAATAGGATTAAGATGGGCAAAGTGCTATAAACCTATAGGAAGAGAAATTTGTTTTGACCAAAGAGATCTGGGAAAGTTTCTTGTTGAAGGTGAAATTGATTGTGATTGTTGAAGGGAGGTGGATCTATAGCAAGTAATTTTGGCAAGGACCTATAGACACTCTAAGTCAGTGGTTCTCAACCTGTGGGTCGCGAACAATGAAAATACATCCTGCATATCAGATATTTACATTAAGATTCATAACAGTATCAAAATTACAGTTATGAAGTAGCAACGAAAATAATTTTATGGTTGGGGGTCACCACAACATGAGGAACTGCATTAAAGGGTCACGGCATTAGGAAGGTTGAGTCTAAGAAGTAGTGGGACAGCTTTAGGGAAGGTACTGAAGCAGGAGGGTCCAGGGAGAAGATAATTAAGCAAGTGAGGCTGTTGCAGCAAGGGGTAAACTGTGGGATTTCGAGGTGTCAAGGGAAGGAAGGGTGGGTACATTGCTGGATGGGAGAGAAGGAATCGTAAAACTGCCTCCCACTATCTTCCTAAATTGTAGAGAATTTGAATGAAAGGCTGAGAAGTTTAGACTTAATTTTATAGGGAATAGGAAGCCACCAACAGTTTCTGAACAGAGAAGTGACTTAATTAGATTTTAAAAAAATATATTTTTATTGATTTCAGAGAAGAAGGGAGAGGGAGAGAGAGAAACATCAATGATGAGAGGTGCCTCCTGCACACCCCGTAGTAGGGGATCAAGCCCACAAAGCAGGCATGTGCTCTTGACCTGAATAGAACCTGGGATTCTTCAGTCTGAAGGCCTACACTCTATCCACTAGCCAAACCGGCTAGGGCTAGATATGTTTTTTTAAGTATTATTTATTGATTTTAGAGAGAGAGGAAGGAAAAGAGAAAAAGAAACATTGATTTTTTGTTCCACTTGTTATTGCATTCATTGGTTGCTTCTTGTATGTACCGTAACTGGGGATTAAACCAGAGACCTTGGTGTATCAGAACAATGCTCTGACTATGGTAAGCTACCTGGGCAGGGCTTTAGATCTGTTTTTAAATAAGATTAGTTTGATATGGTGTATAGGACTAGAAAAGAAGAACCATTTTGGAAGACATGAAGTCCATGCAGCTAGTAACAGAAAACCAAAACAAAAAGATCCTAACTTTTCATGAAATAAATTGTACAAGATTAGAGAATCAAATGTATGCCCCGGCCGGGTAGCTCAGTTGGTCATAACATCATTCAGATATGCCAAGATTGAGGGTTAGATCCCTGGTCAGGGCACATACAAAAATCAACCAATGAATGTATAAATGGACGGAACAACAAATTGATGTTTCTCTCTCTCTCTCTAAAAATTAATAAAAAAATTTTTTAAAGAATTAAGTGTAAGTAAATAAAATTAGAAGAAAATGACATGAAATAATATTCATCA
>NW_006285779.1:3022354-3022856 GCF_000327345.1 Myotis davidii
GAAAGTTTAAATACCATGGAAGAAATCAGAAAGAAAAGAGTGAATTTCACTTCAACACTCAATAAGAGAAAAAAAGAATGATCAATTTGACTACATATAAACTAAATTTACAACTTTGGTAAGTGTGTGTGTATAAATAAAAAACAAACTAGATTTCTCCCTCCTTCCCCCCACCCCACCAAAAAAGGGGCAGATACTTATTTTTTTAAAACATTTTCATCACTCCTACATTTGCAGGAAATATGAATTACAATCTTTTTGTATAACTAATTGATGCAAAATAGGTTTTAAAAAAGAAGCCCCTCAACCTGGCTGGTTTGGCTCACTGGATAGAGTGTTGGCGTGGGGATTGAAGGGTCCCAGGTTCGATTCTGATCAAGGGCATGTACCTTGGTTGTGGGCACATCCCCAATAGCGGGTGTGCAGGAGGCAGCTGATCAATGCTTCTCTCTCATTGATGTTTCTAACTCTCTATCCCTCTCCCTTCCTCTCTGTAAAAAAT
>NW_006285779.1:3022897-3026709 GCF_000327345.1 Myotis davidii
GAAAACCCTAGCCGAAACCGGTTTGGCTCAGTGGATAGAGCGTCGGCCTGCGGACTGAAAGGTCCCAGATTCAATTCCGGTCAAGGGCATGTACCTGGGTTGTGCGCACTTCCCCAGTGGGGGATGTGCAGGAGGCAGCTGATCGATGTTTCTCTCTCATCGATGTTTCTAACTCTCTATCTCTTTCTCTCTCCTTTCCTCTCTGTAAAAAATCAATAAAATATATTTAAAAAAAATAAAATAAAATATATATTTAAAAAGAAAAAAAGAAGCCCCTCAATAGATAAATGGGTAAAGGACAATTTCAGAGGAGGAAGTACTAAGAATACATATAAAAATACAGTAAACAGGCCCTGGCCAGGTAGCTTATTTGGTCAGAGCATTGTCCCAATGTGCCAAGGTTGCAGGCTTGGTCTCCAGTCAGGGCACATATAAGAAGCAACCAATGGCCGAAACCGGTTTGGCTCACTGGATAGAGCGTCGGCCTGCAGACTGAAAGGTCTCAGGTTCAATTCCGGTCAGGGGCATGTACCTTGGTTGCGGGCACATCCCCAGTGGGGAGTGTGCAGGAGGCAGCTGGTCGATGTTTCTCTCTCATCGATGTTTCTAACTCTCTATCTCTCTCCTTTCCTCTCTGTAAAAACTCAATAAAAATATATTAAAAAAAAAAAAAAAAAAAAAAGAAGCAACCAATGAATGAATGCATAAATAAGTAGAACAATAAATCAATGTTTTTATCTCTCTCCTCTCCCTCTTTCTCTCTGTATACAAATCAATCAATCACTAATTTTAAAAAATAGTAAACAAATGTATATTAAAATAACATGGCTCTTTTTTGGTTTATTAAATTAACAAATACATTTCCCCCAGTAAATTAAAAAAATATAACAGCTTTATTGAGATATAATTCACATACCATAAAATTCACCCATTTAAACTGTACAATTAATGACTTTTAGTATATTCATCACTACAACTTATTTTCTTTTTCTTTTTCTAAAAAAAGGAAAGAAAACATTTTCTTTTTTGTTGAATTTATTTGGGTGACCTTGGTTAATAAAATTACATAGGTTTCAGGTATACAATTCTATAATACATCACCTGTATATTGTATTGTGTGTTCACCACCTCAAGTCAAATCTGTCTTCCATCACCATTTATTCTCCCTACACCCTCTTCTATCCCCCCCCCAACCCCCCAGCATTGGGTAAAGATTTTCAATGACCTACCTAATGCTGGGAAGACTGTGAAGAGGCTAGAATCTCATACACTTTGAGTAAGGTAATCTCTCAGGAAAGCAACTTGTATTAATGTGCACACTAATTGACCCATTAATTTCCTTTCTGGGAATCACAGCATTATGTATACTACAGAAAATTTGGAAACTCCAGAAAGTGATGGATAGGAGAATGGCTTGGTTAACTTATGGGACATCTTAACAATGGAATGCTACACAGCCATCAAAATTATGTTTACCAAGAGGTTAAAAGAATGTGAAAAAACATGATAAATGTTAACCGAAATAGTATGATAAATTATCATCTGAAGGGATGGCTGCAATTATATAAAGGAGTCTATTCATGGCCGAAACCGGTTTGGCTCAGTGAATAGAGCGTCGGCCTGCGGACTGAAGGGTCCCAGGTTCGATTCCGGTCGAGGGCATGTACCTGGGTTGCGGGCACACCCCCAGTGGGAGATGTGCAGGAGGCAGCTGATCGATGTACCTCTCTCATCGATGTTTCTAACTCTCTATCTCTCTCCCTTCCTCTCTGTGAAAAATCAATAAAATATATTTAAAAAAAAAAAAAAAGGAGTCTATTCATGGAAAAAAATACATGGGAAGAAAGTACAATGGTGATACTAAGATGATTGAATTCTAAGTGGATTTTTCTTTGCCATTTTCCAAATTTCCTTTATGTACCCAGCTCTCTTTTTATTGGGGGAGGGGGGAGAAGTTGGGGGAAGAAGGGAAAAGGGAAAGGCAGGGGCGTGCTCCCAGAAGGGAGCGCACCTCAACTATCTTTATAACACCAAATACTAAGCATAAAAATGAGACAGAATCCTGGTGGAAAGTAACAAAGACCTAGATTAGGGCCTTTGTGGTGAGTCTGGGGATAGGAGGAGGTGAATAGGCACAATTTGGCAGCTTACTGAATCTGGGGAATGAGTGGGTGCCAAGGATGAAAGGCAATGTTGACATTTGGAGGAACTGAGAGGGCACTGGTGCTGTAAACTAAAACGAGGATCCCTGCCTAGCTCTGGGGAGAGCGTCAGCCTGTGGACTGAAGAGTCCTGGGTTCAATTCCAGTCAAAGGTACATGGCTGGGTTGTGGGCTCGATCCCCAGTAAGGGGCGTGCAGGAGGCAGCTGATCAATGATTCTCATCATTGATGTTTTCATCTCCCTCTCCTTCCTCTCTGAAATATATATATATATATATATATAATAAAATGAGGATCCCTCGAGTAATCACAGCACAGTGGTTCAGAGCATGGGCTCTTGCTATAGATGCACACTTTGAATCCCTGGCTCACCCTTCTATAGGTGGGTAACCCTAAACAAGTCATTTAATCTCTTTGAGCTTGTTTCCTCATCTCTAAAATGGGGATAATAACAGCACCTGTCTTATAGGATTGTTAGGAGGATGGATTGATAATAGAGAGTTTAGAAAGTACAGAAATAGTCCCTTCATCTCCCCTCTTCCAGCCAGCTCACTGCCAGGAGGTTGCCCCAGGGGATGCTCCAAAGCTCACAGGAATGGGAGTGGCTGGGACCCTGAAGTGGGGTGTGTGGGAGGATTGGAGTAGAGGAATGGAGAGTTAGGAACTAAGAAACTGCAAAACAAGTAGGGTAGTATAGCCGTAAAGCAGAGAGGCTTTGGAACACCCAGCAGAGCCTTCCTGTCCCATGTCAGTATAGCAAGATGCTTTCTGGATGGTGTAAGGAGAGGGCACAGGAGAGGCTGTCTGCCTTTGCTCAGTAGGTGCTGAATTGGGTCCATTCTGCCTTACCACTCTGCCTCCTGCCCCACCTAGACCTAAACTTGCTGAGAGCATAAAAAATAAGGACAGCTAGTGGGACAGCTGCTAGAAGATAAAGGGAATTCTGTTTGCTGTTCTGGCCTCCAGAGGCCACCTCTGTCACTGCCCCGGCCTGTCCTGCACACATAGGAGGTAGGATAGGATGTTTGAGTAGCTAACCGATATTTGGCTGAAGTCCAAGACCACATTCCTGCCTGGCCCCCCTCCCAGGTCTTGAAATATGAGGCTGACTACGTAATGGTGATTGCCTCATCTTTGGTCTGGTGTTCTTTCTCGTGGGCCTCAGACTGTATAACTACGTGTGTGAATTCTGCAGAAGCTATTAGTTCCAGCAGTACAATCCCCAGAACCTGCCTACCTGCTTCCTGCTGGCCATGACCATGTTCCTCCTGTATGTTGACCTTCCCCTACCCAGTGCCCACCCCTCCTATCTGAAAGCTGGTCCCTTAGTTCAGGAGCCCCTTCTGGTCTCCTCAGGAAGATCCCAACCTAACCTGTGACCCCTCCCCACCTTGACTGTCTGGGCCCCATGACTCCAAAAAACATCCCCCTTCATTACCCAGAACTTCCCAAACCCAACTCCTGCTCATGCCCTGGCTCCTTTCATCTGCTCCTGACACCTCTTCCATTTTCCTCCCTCACTCCTGACTCCCCTACACTCCTAACCACCGCCACCCCCTCCATCCATCCCCTCCTAATTTCTACACCCTTCCACCTGTCCTCTTTTCCTGATTCTCACCTCTCTCTACTTTCTGACCTGGCCTTGAATGT
>NW_006285779.1:3026776-3077436 GCF_000327345.1 Myotis davidii
CTACCCTCCCACCTGCTTCTCACTTCCCTCCTGCCTTGTCTCCCCTGGAGCTGGAACATCTGCAGTTTATAAATAATAAGCAGCTGTATGAAGCCATTTCCTACAGCAGCTACTCCCTCAGAAATAACAAGTACAACCTCTCCTCCCTTAAGTTCATCCTGTAGGCCCAGAGTGGACTTAACTCTCCCTCCACCCTGGGAATTTCCCTCTGGGCCAGACTCAGATCCCACCCCCACTCCAGAATCCCAACCTCCCAGAGAGCCTGGGTCACACACTCAGAAGTGTCAGATTCCAGGCATCACAGTCACAGGTGATTGACCACCAGCCTCCCCTCATTTCTCTGGCTCTTCTCCCTCGGCATCATTTCTGGGCAGGAAACCTTCTTCCCTCAAACTTTCCCTTATTCCTGGTATCCTGACCCTGCTCCCTCTACCCCTCAGGACATGGATAGAAACAGTACCTCCCAGGACAGGGATCTAAATACTATCTGTGGATGGAAGCCCATTAGAAAAATCCAATCCAACCTGCTTGGTGAGGTGGAAACAGCCTGCGGTGGGGAGCTCTGGTGGTTTATTATCCTGTCTCCCCCAGACTTCAGGCCCTTGCTGGGGATCAATTGTGGATTGCCCTCCATCGCCACTGTATTTTTTTCAACACCACCAAGCAATTTTCTGACAGCAACTGGGTGTCCTATAATTCAACTAGATTCTGACACTGTCTACCTGGAGAATAGTAGCAGATCCCACAGGTTAAGGGTTCCATCTTTCACGACTGACCTCCACCTCAGACATCCATCACAGGTCCGGTTGTCCCTGTGCTTCTAACTGGCTGTACATTGAACATTCTCATGAGGGGAGGGACATCCCCCTCACCTGTTTGATTAATCTGCCAGAACAGCTCTCAAAACTCAAGAAACCAGTTTACTTACTAGATTGCCAGTTTATTACAAAGGATATTAAAAGATACCGTTAGAAACGACAGGCCCCAAATGGAGTCACTTGTACTAAGCCCCACAGTGGCAAACTTAATTGCTGTTTCAGCCCCTCCCAGGAATGTGACTTGAGAAAAAAAAATGTTTTTATTGTTTTCAGAGAGAGAGAGGGAGAGGAAGAGATAGAAACATCAATGAGGAGAGAGAATAATTGATTGGCTGCCTCCTGCACACCCCACACTGGGGATCAAGCCTGCAACCAGGGCATGTACCCTGACTGGGAATTGAACCAGTAACTTTTGTCAGCCTTGTGTATCATTGGCCATCATTGACCTTTAACTCGAAGAGGGTTAGGTCTATGCCCAACCAACGGAGCCACACCGGCCAGGGCACCACCCTCATTTTTGGTGAAGGCCACCCCTCACTCTCCTTTTCCCTCCCCTCCCCATCTTTCCTCCCCTTCCTCCTTTCTTGCCCTCCGAGAACATTAAAGTATCACCTCCAGAGGCTTCCTCCGCCTGTAAGAAATGGTCAAGTGTATGCAGGTTTAAGGTAGTGGGTGCAGCTGGCTGTGACAAGAGGAACCACTAGGGGGAGCCTGTGCCTAGGAAGAAACTAAGTGGAGACTTGAGCTACTTGAAGGATACTTTCAGGCATTCCAGCCTGGGGTAACTCCCTATGGAACTGGGGGCGGGAGGTGGGGGGTTTGGATCTTCTTCTTTCCCACTCTTTGAAGCGCCCTCTCTTTTCCGGACCATCCAGATCAGTGTGAATCAAATTCTGGCGCATCTGAGCACTGCCTAAGGACAGTTCCCTGATAGCTGTATTCAACATGGAGCTTAGCACATCCGGTGTGGCTCAGTTGGTTGAGAGTCATCCCATGCACCAAGAGGTTGCCTGTTCGATTCTCAGTCAAGGTACATGCCTAGGTTGTGGGCTCAATCCCCAGTGGGAGTCATGCAGGAGGTAGCTGATTGATGTTTTTATCTCTCTCTTCCTCTCTCTCTAAAATCAATAAAAACATATTTTAAAAACAAACAAACATTGCCCTGGCTGGTTTGGCTCAGTGGATAGAGTGTCGGCCTGTGGGCTGAAAGGTCCCAAGTTCGATTCTGGTTAAGGGCACATGCCCAGGTTGTGGGCTCGACCCCCAGTAGGGGGCGTGCAGGAGGCAGCCATTGATGTTTCTATCTCTCTCCCTCTCCCTTCCTCTCTGAAATCAATAAAAATATATTTAAAACAACAAAAACAAACAAACATGGAAATCAATCTTCAGTTCTTTGACCTGACCCCCCTCCAACTCTCTCTAGCTCCTTCTACCCATTCCTCCCATAGAACCACACTGACCCAGGCTTTACCTGTCCTTCTTCCCTCCTGGTCTGGGGATCAGGGGACCCTGGGTAGTACCAGTTATGTCCATTCCTTCCACCTCCACCCCAGCTCCCACGATGGCTCTTGGCTCAGCAGCTTTTTCACCCTCACTATTGCCCCAGGTGGGCTGGTTCTTCCTTCAGATTCAGCTGACCTACTTCTATCAATTTCATGTTTGGATCAACCAAACAGTAAGTCTTCCCTAAGGGAAGAAGGGAAGAAAGCCAGAGAATCCATAAAAATCCAGAGTCCAGTCCCTCTCATTCAAGGTCACAGGGACCAGCTATTTCCTGCATCTGTAATAATAATTTAAACTATTATGACACTGGTACTGTGATGCATGCTAAGGGTACAAAAGTACAAATAACCATGGTCTTTGCCCTCAGGGAATTTGTTTACTAAATAGGGAGACAATGCCCTGACTGGTTTGGCTCAGTGGATAGAGCGTCTGCCTGCGGGCTCAAGGGTCCCGGGTTCGATCTCGGTCAAGGGCATGTACCTTGGTTGTGGGCACATCCCCAGTGGGTGGTGTGCAGGAGACAGCTGATCGATGTTTCTCTCTCATTGATGTTTCTAACTCTCTATCCCTCTCCCTTCCTTTCTGTAAAAAATCAATAAAATATATTTAAAAAAAATAAATAGGGAGACAAATAAGTAGGTAACACAACATAATTTGATAAATGCTGTTTTAGAGGTATGCACCAAAAACTGTGGGAGAACAGGAGAAGGTGCAACTAAATTTATTGGAGGTGAGCAGGGAAGTCTTAGGAGAGGAGATGATATTTGAATGTATCTTACAGAGGTTAGGCCAGGCAGAGAAGAAGGGGGAAAGCATGCCAAACATAAGGCACAGGGATAAGAAACCTACTGAGTTCAAGGAACAACAAAGTAGTTCAAAGTGTAATATATTCTTCAGAAGGTGGGAGAAGGAAGAGTGACTGGAAAGAAGACTGGAAAGAAAGGCAGATCCAGTAATGAAGGAAGAGATGTGTTTGTTGAGAATTTGGCCTTTACCCTGAATATTGAAATAGGTGCTGAACTTGATCAGATTTGCTTGTTACAATATTCTGGGTAAGCAAGGCTAGATTTGAGAAGACAGGGATACCAACCAGGAACCCATGGTAACAGTCTCAACGATAGGTGGTTGGGGCCAGGCCTAGTGCTGGGTCAGGGCATGGGAGGAAAGCAGGAGTGGTTTGGACACTGGCCCACCTTGGCCACGAGATCCAATTTCCTACAGGCCACATGGAGAGGAAGGGGTGAGGCTCTGATCTCTGGCTTTTTCAGGCTGGTTGCTATAGTCCTATGGTCCAGTTACTGGGCAGCAAGGAAACTGGTCTGTGTTCACATAGCAGATTCCTTGGTAAAGTTTGGAGTCTTCTGACTTAGGCAGATGACACTGGGCCATTTCTTTCTTTTTTTTAAAAAAAATATATTTTTATTGATTTCAGAGAGGAAGGGAGAGGGAGAGATAGAAACATCAACGATGAGAGAGAATCGTTGATTGGCTGCTTCCTGCATGCCCCACATTGAGCCTGAAACCCAGGTATGTGCCCTGACCTGGAATCGAACCATGATTTTCTGGTTCATAGGTTGATGCTCAACCACTGAGCCACGCCGGCCAGGTTCACATTGGGCCATTTCTATGATGGCCCTTTTACACACTCCACCAGAATCCAGTCACATGATGACATATGCATGCCTGAGTGGTTTTTCAAAGTCCTAAGACATGGTTTGGGGTCAGTCCCACCCCCCCACATTAGAGGTGAGACATGAGCAAAGACAAGAGCAATCAAGGGCCCACCCAGCCTAGTAGAGCAGATGAAAAGTTCCCGACTAAGCCCACCTGCTCCCCTGAGAGCTGCAAGACTGGGTCATGCCTCACTGGAGGCTCTCCTAATGGGTGGCCCTGCGGAACCTTCTTGAGTCATACAACTCCAAGGAATAACTGGTCCCTTCTTTTTCCTGTGCCCCCAGGGGCCTACTGAGTACAATTCCTTCTCCTCTGAGCACAAAAGGAGTTTCAACCCAAATTTCAAGCAAAGAAACAACAACAGTTCAGCTGGATCATGACCAGGAAGATTTCTTTTGTCCATCCTCAGCTTCCCACTGAGGAGCCATATTGGGCCCAGCCTCAAAACCAAGAAGAGGAAGAGGACCCTTCCTGGCCGAGGAGGCTGAGGGATGACCTTTCCCTAGTTCTGGGCCTCTGAGAGTAGTAGTAGCATGACTCCTGGTGTTTGGTAGATAACCGGGCTTGAGGCCAGGACAGGGGCCACTCAAGTCCTGGATGAGGCCAAAGTCTCATCCTTAACACTTCAATGAAACTGGGGAGCCATCCTAGGACTTGGCCATGTAGATGAGCCAACTCAGTACCTTTATGAGGCTGAATAGTAGCAACAGGCCTTGACAAGTCTAAGCTGCCCCACTTTGCCAAGAGACTGAAGACCTGTCTCTAGAACCATAGGAAACCAAAGGACCACCTTAAGGACAGGATAAGGCTGAGCAGAATCCAAGCTGTAGGTACCAGCCTGGGATAAAGCTGAGTGGCAGTTTTTACCTTGTTCCAAGTCTTGGACAAGGGATAGCTGGGAGCCCCGGATGATGCTAAGTAGCAGTGTCCGGGGTCCTACCCTAAACCTAGCACCAGGCTGAGGGGTCACTTGAGTAGAAGTGGGCACAGGGCCAAGGCCTCTTCAGAAGTGGTCTTATTGAATAAATCCAGACAAACAGAAATCTGTGTTGGAGGTGCTCTTGTTTCTTGTCTTAGGGAGTCAACAGGAATGTGGGGTACTCGAAGCAACCCTACTCAGGTAGCTTTTCTGTCTGTGACAAATCTTGCCTCAATTAGGGGCTGCTCCAGGAATCCTGGGGGAAAAAAGCAGGGGCCCAGGACCTATCACAGCTCCTATGTGGGAGCAGAAGAGTCTTGAGGAAAGGGTCCCGCTCTGCAGATCCCCCTCCTCACAACAGGCAAGAAAAGCTAGCATTGAGCCAGGAACGAGAAGTGCATTCAAGACCAAGCCGATAGTAGCTATTGGGCGGTATGGTGAAGTGGTTCAAATCTTGAGTTGCGCCCTAGCTGGTTTGGCTCAGTGGATAGAGCATTGGCCGGCAGGCTGAAGGGTCCTGGTTTCTATTCCCGTCAAGGGCACATGCCTGGGTTGCGGGCTCGGTCTCCAGTAGGGGGGGTACAGGAGGCAGCCAATCAATGATTCTCTCTCATCATTGATGTTTCTATTTCTCTCTCCCTGTCCCTCTCTCTCTGAAATCAATAACAAATATGTATTATAAAAAAAAGAGTTGCTACTTTTTAGTTGACTCATCTCAACTAATCTTTCTAAAGTAATCTTTCTAAACCTTATTTCCTATTTCTAAACCTATTTCCTCACCTGTAAAATGGGGATAATATTAGTGCTTTCCTGATGGGGTTATCAGAAGCATTAAATGAGGAATTATTAAAAAACCAGCAGAGTACCTGACACATATTAAATGCTCATAAGCGTTAATTATTTTCATGATTGGAAATGGCCACTTTAGTCAACAGATTTAGGTTCAACCCTCTATAACCCACAACCCTCTGGTATGTTTAGCTGTTCAAAAACACACACACCGCCCTGGCCAATGTGGCTGTTAGTTGAGTACTGTCCCATGCACAAGGAGGTTGCTGGTTTGATTCCGGGTCAGGGCACATGCCCAGGTTGCAGGCTTGATCCCAGTAGCGGGTGTGTAGGAGGCAGCCAATAGATGTTTCTATCTCTCTCTCCCTTCTCTCTCTCTAAATCATATTTTAAAAAACATGCATGTACAAACTGTGTATATAATTCTGGAGTATTTTCCAACATCAGCAATCATTTCTCTTGTAGAACACACACACAATTGGGTGTCCTACAAGTCAATTCACTTATGACACTAACTACCTGGAGTTAGTTCAGATCTCACAGGTTAAGGGCTCAGTCCCACGAGACTGCCCACTTTTCAAACTCCAGTCACATGCATGTGCCCTGACTGGGATTTGACCCAGGAACCTTTTGGTGCATGGGAGGATGCCCAACTGATAAAGATTTAGGCCAGGGCTAAAATGATATAGATTTTAAAAAAATGTTTTTATTGATTTCAGAGAGAGGAAGGGAGAGATAGAAACATCAGTGATGAGAGAATCATTGATCACCTGCCTCCTGTATGCCCCCAACTGGGGATCAAACTATATTTTCATGGATTTCAGAGGAAGGGAGAGGGAGAGATAGAAATATCAATGATGAGAGAGAGAATCAGATCACCTGCCTCCTGTATGCCCCCAACTGGGGATCAAACTGTGACTTCCTGGTTTAGGTCGACACTCAATCACTGAGCCACATTGGCGGGCATGATACAGATTTTTTTAAAAAAAATATATTACTTTATTGATTTCAGAGAGGAAGGGAAAAGGAGAGAGAAACATCAATGAGAGAGAATCATTGATTGGCTACCTCCTGCACACCCCACACTGGAGATGGAGCCCGCAACCCAGGCACGTGCCCTTGGCTGGAATCGAACCTGGGACCCTTCAGTCCGCAGGCCAATGCTCTATTCACTGAGCCAAGCCCGCTAGGGCATAATATAGATTTTTTTAAAATCCCAGTTGCAAGACACTGGTGGAATTCCCATATTATAAATTGGTTTGATAATTTTCTAGAATGACTCAGACTCACAGAACTCTGGGAAATACAACTCAGGAAAAGCCAGATGAAAGAGATGCATAGGGCAGGCACAGGATGGATGTGAGTGCCTGTCATTTTCATGACCTCTCTAGGTGTTACCCTCCCAGCACCTTGATGTATTCATCGAGCTAGAGAAGCTCAAATTTCCCTGTTCAGCAGTTTTTATAGATGGAGCTCAATCTCTAACCCACTGCCTTCCCAGGAGATTGGAAATGGGGCTGAAAGTTCCAACCCTCTCATCACTTGGTCTTTCTGGTAACCAGCCCCATCAGTGGCTGGGGGCCACACCCTCGTTAGCATAAAGGCAGGTGTGACCTAAAGGAGTCTGTTATGAATAACAGAAGATGTTCCTATCATTCAGGGAAGTCCAAGGGTTTTAGGAGAGCTCTGTACCAGAATAAAAACCTGAGGATGAAGACCAAACATATTTATTATACCACAATATTTAACACACAAATATATTTTTACATTGCTCCAGAACTGAGAAGAGTATTGCACAAACTGGCCCTCTCCAACTCCTAGGCATTCTTCCCTAATCACAGAAGTGATTTTCAGCCTGTGTCAGTCACACAGAGGCCCTGTCAGGATGGTGCCCAGGCCCCTGGCCCTGGATGGTCTGATGCCTGGAGGGTAGTCATAGGTCCCCGAGGTGGGGTAGGGGGTGGAGTGCCTGGATCCCAGAGGATGTCCTCATATAGGCTTAGAACTGGGCCTGAGGGCTGCCTTTTAGCCCCAGTCTGCTCCAGTAGAGCTCTGAGCAAGCCCACAGTGAGAAGGGGTTCTGCTCCAGGCTCAGGGAATGGGGTAGGGGGCTCCGACTGATCGGGGAGATGTGTCTGCAGTAGCAACAGGAGCTCAGCTGGAGCTAGGTCTGGTGGGCACAGGCGGCACAGGAGGGGGAGGTGAGCATCAAGCTGGCGGTGGCGGGCAAATTCGGCCAATAGCAGTTTGAAGATCTCACTTCGAAGTAGGGGGCTGGAGTGGCCGAGGGCTAAGCCAGACTCTAGGGCCCGCTCCCACTGCCCCTTTTTCACCAGCTGCCCCACAGCTTGGAGCACAGCTTTGGGCCGCCCACTGCCCAAAAGCAACTCTAGCTCTAGAGCCTCAGGCCTGGTCCCCTCCTCACCTAGTACTGCCAGGGCTCGGCGATACAGGGGAGGCCCGGGGGCCCCGGTCCCCCAACCAGGCCCACCCTGCTGCTGTGCTAGCTCCACAAAGGGTGGCAACCATCGTGGCTCCAGTTGGCAGAGGCATTGGCACAGGAGTTCAAAGAGGGGCAGTACCCCATTGGGGGGTTCCTTTCCAACTGCTGTACCCCCTAGTACCTTCTTCCACACATCAGGGGGAGCTTGAGACCTCAACCTGCCATTCCCATCTGGTTGGAGCTGCAGGGCCCTGAGGATGGCACCCCAGGCTGCTGTAGGAAGGGCTTGGAAAATGGTGTTGAGCTGGGCCAGCTGGTCTCCTGTCAACTCAGTCCTTAGCAGACGTGCCACTTCCTGCTCTGCCAGCTCTGTCCAGCCAGCCTCCTCCTCATCCCCAGCCACCAGCTGGGCTTTGAGCTGCTCTAAGCCCCGGTAATCCCGCAGCTCGGCCCTCAATGTGGTCAATAGTGTAGATGGGGACACGTGGCCCTGGAGGATGGAGGCCAGGGCCTGAGGTGCCCGGAATACGTTGTTCTGTCTCAGTTCCTCTGGGGTGAGCTGGGCACCCCGCAGGCTCCGCCGTTGGTAGTACTCGCAGGCTTCCTCAAACACCAGGTCTTCAGCGGAGGGCAGCTCAAGAGTCTGTGGGGCTTCCCATACTACTTGAAACAGACCCAAGGCTGAAAGCAAACGAAGACCCCCTCGGGTCTCCATCTCTTCCTCATCTTTTGTGCCAGGAGCTAGGGGTTCAAGCAAATGTACTCGGTCTGTACTCAGGACCTTCCTCTCCAGCAGCTGCCCGCTGCCCATGTCCAACAATTCCAGTGTGGAGCCCAGCACACAGGCTAGAGTGCCATGAAATGTTCCCAGCGCTGTAGACCCTGCTAGGCCTACAGGTGCCTCCTGCAAGGTGCCCACAGCTCGGGTACCACCGTGGGACTGCACCAGGCTCACAGTGCCCCTGAAGTCAAGCAGCAGCAGGCCCTGGGGAATTGGGGCCCAGGTATGTACAGTCCATGGCTGCCTGGGGGACAGCAGCCCAGGAAGGCCTCGGAGCAGGGTCCGGAAGTCCCATGTGTCCCCTCGTCCAGGATTCAGGCTCTTACTGTAGGAGAGGCGAAGACTTGGGGCAGCCACCGTCACCTTCCCCTTCCCTGGGCTCCAGATGAGCAGAATGTGGCTCACGCCAGGCAAGGTGGTGGCAGTGGGCACCAGGAAGAGGTCCTTGCGGGAGGCCAGTAGCCTGAAAGGGGGGCAATGGTGTAGGAGGATGTGTGGGCGGCCCAGGTTGGAGCCGGTCTCCCCGCTGGGCTCCAGAGTCCTGACGCACACGCAGTGGCTGAAAGCGGCGGCGGCAAGCGGTACCCCGCCCTCAGCATCAGCCGGTCGCTCCTCGCACCACACCAGGCGGCCTCGGGGTGCCGCCACGGCAACCACGCGGGATCCGCCGCCCGGACACAGCTCGGTGCTCTGGAGCAGCCGCCAGCCAGGCCCCACGCCCGCACTCCACACCTCCGCGAGTCCACTCTCCCACACCAAGACCAGCGCGGGTCGCACGGGCCACGGCAGGAAGAAGGCGTCCAGAGGCGAGGGCTGGCCCGCCGGCCAGGCACGCTCCAGCTCCTCGCCGAGTCCACGCACTGCGACTAGCAGCTGCGGGGCCGGCGCCCCCGGGGGTCGCAGCAGCAGCAGGTGGCGGCCATCGGGGCTGCAGCGGACTCGGACGGCTGGGTCCGCAGCCAGAAGCTCCCGGAGCCGCGCCGCGCCGCTGAAGTTGCTCAGGTCCGAGAGCAGGCGCAGAGTCGCCGCACGCTTCATGGTGCCGGCGGCCCAGTGGCGCTGGGCCCGGCGCTGGGTCCGGGGCTCCTAGGGGAGGTCGACGGAGGAGCCGACACTTCCGTCTCGGGTCGATGAGGTGGGCGGAGGCCCGGCGTCAGTGCCTCCGCCCCGCCCCGCCCCGCCCGCCGGTTAGCGGAGGGCTGGCCCCCGCTCGCCGGGGGAGGAGTCATGGAAGCCGCGCTGGGAGGAGCCCCGGAGCCCCCGGAGCCCCTGACCTCGCCATCCCCAGGGACGCTCTCTGAGCTGGGATGTGGGAAGCCGCGGAATGGCCAGAATCAGACTCAGGAATTGGTTATTCCAGTCCCGCTGAGCCCTGAACTCAAAGCCCTTCCCCAAGGCTTTCCTTCCTTCGCAGCCTCACTCTCTCACCCCAGCCTATGCACTCATTTATTCATGAAATTTTATTGAGCACTTACGCTGAGTAGACAGTCCTGAGCAAAACAGAAACCCTCGACCTCATAGCGGTGACAATTTAATGGAAAGTAATTATAATAGCTAATACTTCCGTACAACAAGCCCCTTCTACAGATAAGGAAAATAAAGCACAGAGAGATTAAGTAAATTGACCAAGATCACGCAGCTATTAAGCAGTAGAGGTAGAGGTGGGCTTTCAGCCACAGGTAATCTGAGTCCAGAGTCAGTATACGAAAGCACTTTATGAGCAATGCATCACTGAGACTAACAGCCTGCTAGAAAACGTAATTAAAACATATGTTAGAGGCACTGATTCTGGGTGTAATTTCTCCAGCAACACCTACGAGTTGATATGCAGGGGCTCTTTCCACCTCTGACTGCCTTTTCAGGTGATGTGGGCCGTCTTCCTCCTCCCTCCAAGTCTAGTCCCTCATCACGAGTCCTGCTTCTCCCCCTGTTCCCCCACAAATTCCCTGAGAACCTGCATCCATTTCTACTTCATCAGCTTCATTCTGTCCTCTTGCTCTTGTCATAGAAACACTCCCCCATCTGTCCTGTCGTAGAAGTCACTCTTTCATCCTTATTACCTTTAGCCCTATTATTCCCTCTCCCTTTCCTTTTAGTCAAGTTTCTTGCAAAGATCCTCTAGCCTTTGCTGCCTCCACGTTTTCTTCCGTTCCTTTCTCAAACAACTACTTAACCTGAAAGTCCCTCCTGTGGTTTCCACAGCATCTTTTTCCTCCCAATTTCCTCTTTTCTATCTCCAGAATTTTGTTTGCTATTGGTTCATCTTCCTTCACCATTCTTTAAATGGAGGTGTTTAAATTCTATCTTGACCCTATTTTTCTTTTAACCTTCTTCCTAGGTCATTCCCTCTCTTCTTGTGACTTGAACCATTACCACTAAGCCAATGGCTCCAAAATATTTATGTCTGCTCAGTTCCATAAAATCATTGAAGTTATTGCCCAACATATCTTTTTTGTAATCCTCACCCAAGGACAGGCTTAGAGAGAGGAAAAGAAAAGAAAAGAAAAGAAAAGAAGAGAGAGAGAGAGAGAGAGAGAGAAGGAGAGAGAGAGAGAGAGAGAGAATCTGACTAAAGATGGAACCCAGATATGTGCCCTGACTGGGAATCGAACATGCACAGGATGATTTTCAACCAACTGAGCCACTCCAGCTGGGCCCAGCATATCTTTTGGGTTTTTTAAAAAAATTGTTTTTTTTTTTTATTGATTTCAGAGAGGAAGGTAGAGGGAGAGAGAGAAAAACATCAATGATGAGAGAGAATCATTGATCAGGTGCCTCCTGCAGGACCCACTGTTGTTTTTTTTATTTTTTTATTTTTTTCCACTCTGGGGTTTGAGCCTGCAACCCGGGCATGTGCTTTGACAGGGAATTGAACCATGACTTCCAGGTTCATAGGTCGATGCTCAACCACTGAGCCACACCTGCCGGGCCCAGTATATATTTTTTAATCTTCCATTTTGCGTATGCAAAAACAGACTCAGGTTACTTGCCAAGTTAACACAGCCTTACACGATGTTCTGCACATAGTCACACAATACATATTTGTTAAATGAATTTGTTTCCAATCTTTCACTTACAAAGTTGCCATAAATTGCTTGGAACATATATCTTTCCAAACTCTGCCAGTGTATAGTCATATTCAGATTCTGCCATATTTAAAAACATTGCTATTGCAACTTGCATCCAGCAGATCCTCATAGATATTTCTTTTGTTAATTTTTTTTCGCGGTGCATTTTGGGAGTTGTTGTCTTTGTGATGCTTGCCGGGAGTCGTGGTCTGAGCTGCCTCAGGGTGTGGACGGCTCTACAGACGGCGGGCTTTAGGACCCTGCGGGGCACTGTGGGCCTGGGGAAGGGTCGGGAGGTCGGGAGCGTGGCCGTGAGCCCGGAGCAGCGGCGGCGTCGGTGGCGTCGGGAATACTATTTGTCCAGGTACCACACTTTGGGAACTACTGGCTTAGAGAAATTATTGATTCTTTCCTGGGGCGGAGCGGAGTCCGAAGCGCCTCGGTTCTCCAGCCGCGGGTTCCTCGGAACATCCGGTCCGGTGCCTGTCAAGTCCCTCCTGCTCTCTGTTGGGCCCTCCCGGCAGCCGACCTTTGACCCCAACACGGAGTTGACCCTGACCCCTAAGGCAGCCTCCCCTCCGCAGATTGCTCCCGCTCCTGGGTGGCCTTCGGCCCAGCCTGGCCTTGGGGTGAGGGCTTGGGCAAGACCCTCCAGAAGGATTAGGGGCGGGCGGGCCTGACCCTAGTCTTCAGGTGTCCCGGAAGGGCCCCATCCTGTCGCTCTTTTAGTCGCTGACCGACGGTCTCGAGCCCACCCTTCGCACCGAATCAATGGAGACTCCGTGCTTTCTCCTGGTTACTTGGTGCGAGGCTGGGAAAGGAGCCTGTTCCCAGACAAGTGTGGGGAATAAACTAGTTCCCGGAGGAAGGGAGCTATCAGAGGCCGTGGAGTGCTGCCTCTGCAGAGAGGGGAAGTAGAATTTGGACCAGGCCGAATAAATGTTTTTTGGTCATAAGACCCTCCCCAGTTACTCCTCTACAGAAAAAGTTTTGAGCTGAGCGAGAGCTGTTTCTTTGCTATCCTGAGCTCTCAGTGACGTGTAAACCAGGGCAGATGTGGTTTATGTACCTGCCCTTAATTTAGCACAAGTTCGTTGGAATTGTTTGGGTGTGCCTTCAGTTGGATTTGTGTGCACAGTGCGTCCTATGTAAAGTCTTTTCAGATGACCAGTCTAGGGACAGGTGGATCCTTCTTGTTAGGGTTGTAAAGGGGGAATTACCATTCTTTTAGTGAATAGGGGAGCCTTTAAGGCAGAGGTTCTCAACCTGTGGGTCGCGACCCCTTTGGCGGTGGAACGACCCTTTCACAGGGGTCGCCTAAGACCATCCTGCATATCAGATATTTACATGACGATTCATAACAGTAGCAACATTACAGTTATGAAGTAGCAACGAAAATAATTTTATGGTTGGGTCTCGACATGAGGAACTGTATTTAAAGGGCCAGAAGGTTGAGAACCACTGCAAGGTGTTTTCTCTGGAAGTTTAAGCATTAATTCATTCACCTGTTCAACATTTGTATAATTTAAAAGAAAAACCTTGAAAACTCAAAAGAAATTGTTATAAAACTTGAAATTTCACATAGAATCAAATTCAAGAATTCATTTGGGGAATATTTGGGGAAAATAGCCAAATAAATTGATTCAGGATATATGAAGGTGAACTGTTTATTCAACATGCATTTTATTGAGCATTTGCTATGTAACTGGGACTGGGGTTAGAAATATGAGTATTGCCCTGGCCCAGTAGAGCACATACAAGAATCAGCGAATGAATGCATAAATAAGTGGAACAGCAAATTGATGTTTCTGTCTCTGTCTCTCTCCCTCTTTCTCTCTAAAATCAATTAAAAAAAAAGAAAAAAAATAGGAGTGTCTTTCTTAAAGGACATCAGAAAGACTTATTCATATGAAAATTGTGCTGTGTGTTACATGTCATTATAAAGGAATTTATACAGTGTGAAGGGACTACTGCCATTCCCTGGGAGAGTCAGAGAAATCTTCACAAGGGGGAGATACGTTAGTTGGGTGATGAAGAATGAGTAGGAGCTTGCACAAGTAAGGAAAGGCATTCCAGTTGGAGAGAATAGTATGTACATAGAAATGGTGCAAATGTGAGAAAAAAAATGACATGAGGTTTAAATGTCAGAAATTTGTCCCAATCAGGATATGTGGTGGGGAAGTTGTCAGGAGGTGCTTTTTATGTTATGGAATGACAGAAGTGCAGATTAAAGTACAGTGGGGCCTTGACTTACAAGTGTCCCGACTAACGAGTTTTTCGAGATACGAGCCGTCTCTCTCGGCCGATTTTTTGCTTTGAGTTGCAAGCTAAAATTCGGGTTACGAGCCAGCTTCAGGTACCCCACCGCTAGTTGGCGCAGCGAACGTCACAGTGAACGCCACAACATCAGCCCAGTATCACGTGTCTCACTCGTTCACTTTTTGATTTGACATATGAGTAATTTGAGTTACGAGCTCTGTCACGAACAAATTAAACTCGTAAGTCAAGGCCCCACTGTAATGAGAAATGAAGCAGTGAGACCAATTAGAGTTGGTGCAGTTAAATGAGAGTCTGAATAAAGTGTGGCAGTGGGCATGAAGAATGGATTTTAGAAGTAATTTGGAGAGAGATGCAATAGGATTTAAAGACTGGAGAGAGTGGGCTAAGGTTTCTAATTTGAGAGATTGGGTGAATGGGAATTCCACTGGCCAGGATATGCACTGGGAAAAGTAGAACATATTTTTAAAGAGTTGGGGTGGCTATGGAAAGAGGTACAGAGGAGATAGTCTGGTGTGCTGAGGTCAAGTTCCTTGTGGGATGTGTACCAGTACATGGAGATATTAGTAGGCAGTTGGAAGTGAGTTTAATACGTTGGCAATGGTAAGTGAGGGCATATCTGAAAAAAAAAAATCCTGGGAAAATCTTTATTTTGTTTGTTTATAAAGAAGTATCAGAATATGTACTTCTTCCATTGAATAGTGAGCTTCTCAAGGCAGGGACCATAACAGTAATTTTAGGTCCCCTTTTTGTCTTATACTATGCCTGTGTTATTATCAGGTTAGTTATTAAGTTAGCAGGAAATCAATTTACTTTGTAAGGTTGCAGTTACCTTTTTGGGCTTTCTTAAAGAAGATTCTGGGAGTCTGCCTTATAATTTTCATTTTATACTTATGTGGTATTCATGAGGCTTGTATGGTTCAGTAGGAAAGGAAATGAACATATGAGTGACGTTGTGCTGCTTGAGGAAGTTCAGGGTTTGAGCAGGAGATAGACAGTGTTAATTTACACGAGGCTCTTGCTCATTGAAAAGAGAATCGTACAATGAATTTTCATTCTGGGAGATGTCAGAGGAATGTGATTTTCAATCAGTGTTTTCTGAAATCTTGTCAATTTGGAGTTAGTTCCTTTTTCTGAAGGTGCAAGTGCATCTTTCTTGTGTAAAATAATTTGAAAGGGAACCTGAGATCGTCATGTTTACTTAAACCTCTTCATCTGTATTATCAGTTTGTGAAGATAGGCAAATTTGGTCAATTCTGATGAGATTGGATTGAATTCTGTGAAGCTACTTCACCTTTAGTAGGTACAGAAAGCTGTTGTAACCTAGAGCAGAGATTGGGAAATTCTTGATTTTGCCACTTGCTGCTTAGTCTTGGGAAAATCCCTGAATTACTTCCACTTTCAAGTATAGGCACAACACTCACTCTGAGGTGAGCATTGCCCAGAGCACACACAGGATATGGATGCTGCCCCATAGTGGCTTGTGTGCTTACTGAATCAAACTGATTCTGTCCTAGTATCTAGAAAGTAGGGAAGATGCTTGTCAGACAAGGTCCCAAGTTGACTGGCTTTTTTTGGATAAAGTGAGAATGCTGATATTATGGATATCAGTATGGAGTCTCCATAGAACTTTAAGTGAATCTGGATTTTGAAAATTCTACTAGTCAACAGCTGAGTTTTTGCATTAACAGGTATTCTGATAGGGAGAAGGGTGACCAGAGAGAAATATTTAGTGGCTTTACCTACTTACTAGCTGTGTTACTTTGGGCAAAGTAGAATCTTCATTGTAAAAGTATGATAATACTACCTATTTCATCTGGTTATTGTAAGGATTAAATATAGTATATTTAAAGCACTTAGAACATTGCCAAGTGTGTGGTGAGTACTCAGTCATGTTATTTATTATATAAAACCCTGAATGGGAGGCGGTGCTTTGAAAGATTTGGAGGAATAAGTGATGAATTCTATCCCCAGGAATTAAAAAAAGAAATGTAAAGTAAGGGGATGGTGGCCTGCCTGCCCTGGAGCTCTCCATGAAAGGAGGGAATCAGCGAGGTGGCTTCAAGAATGTAGGCCTTATACCATTTGGAAGCTATAAAAGACTTAGAGTGACTAGCACTAAAAATTCATTAAAATGGAAAGGATTTGTATGCTTATTTTAGAGCCAATCAGTGGGTGGAATTGGAGGAACATGTTTTTTTTTTAACAAATATATTTTATTGATTTTTTACAGAGAGGAAGGGAGAGGGATAGAGAGTTAGAAACATCGATGAGAGAGAAACATTGATCAGCTGCCTCCTGCTCACCCGCTACTGGGGATGTGCCCGCAACCAAGGTATATGCCCTTGATCAAAATCAAACCCGGGACTCTTCAGTCCGCAGGCCAACACTCTATCCACTGAGCCAAACCGGCCAGGGCTGGAGGAACATGTTTTTCTTATATCGATATTTCTTTCTGTCTCTCCCTCTCTCTGAAAACCACTGGAAAAATATCCTCGGGTGAGGATTAAAAAAAGAAAAAAGAAGAAGCTATGGCAAGGAACCATGAGGAATAGTAGCAACACAGTACAGTGCCCATGCCTATGCCTGGAAAGTGAAGTAAATACAGGTTCAGACAAGGTTAAATTTAGAAGGCCAGTCTGGACCATGTGGGCCAGCAAGTGAGCTAAATTCTTGGGGCTTCCAGAAATGAAGAAGCGACTGGCCTGTGGCTCAGTTGATTGAGTGTCATCCCATACACCGAAAGGTTGCTGGTTTGACTTCTGATCAGGACACATACCTGGATTGTGGGTTTGATCCCCAATCAGAGCATGTAGAAGGCAACTGATCAATGTTTCTCACATTCATGTTTCTCTCTCTCCTCTCCCCTTCCTTCCCTCCCTCCCTTTCTCTAAGCATCCTAGGGTGAGGATTAAAAAAAAGACAAAGAAATGAAGAGGCATATTAGGAACTAGTTTGAAAAATGAAGGTTGAGATTTGGAGGAATACCCTGCATTCTCTTAAATGCTTACACTGCTAGTATTACCTCCAGGGAGTGCGGTGTATCTTGCAGAAAATTTAGGGAACAGATAACTTGTGCCTAAAGATTCAAAACAAAACAAAACAAAACACCCTTGCATCTAGATTAGTGGTTCTCAGCCTTGGCTGCTGAGAACCACTAATCTAGAGGAACTAGGGAACTTTTAGGAGAGTCAGGGCTGGAGATTATTTCTGGCTTTATAAACATATTGCCTCCTCTTGTGTTTTGGGTGAATGGCTCATGGTTAGACAATGGTAGTATTTTTTAAAAATATGTTTGTATTGATTTTAGAGACAGGGAGAGAGAGAAAAACATCAATGATGAGAATCATCAATCTGCTGCCTCCCACACACCCCCTACTGTGGATCAACTTTGCAATCTAGGCATGTGCCCTGACCAGGAAATGAACTGTGACCTCCTGGTTCATAGGTCCATGCTCAACCACTGAACCATGCTGGCTAGACTCTTTTTCTTTTTTTAAGTTTTATTTAAACTGATTTTTAGAGAGGAAGGGAGAGGGAGAGAGAGAGAAACATCAATGTGAGAATGAGACATCGATTGGCTGCCCCCTGCATGTTCCCATACTGGCCTGTAACCCAGGCATGTGCCCTGACTGGGAATGGTACCAGCAACCTTTTGGTGCACAGGACAGTACCTAACCAACTGAGACACACAGGCCAGGATTATACTTTAGTTTTCTTATTGTAAAGCTCCTTGATCATAAGTTTGTTGTGAAGATACAATGAATTAATGTATATAAGGTGTTTAGAACAACGCTTGATACATAGTAAGTGCTAAATAAGTGTTAACTCTTTGGTTATTTTTTATTTTAGAGGAAGAGGGAGGGAGGGGGAGAGAGAGAGAGAGACAGAGAGAGAGAGAGAGAGAGAGAGAGAGAGAGGGGAGAAAAAGAGAGAAACATCGATGTGAGAAAGAAACATCTATGGGTTGCCTCCCACTCTTGCCCTGACTGGGGGCCTAACTGCAATCTAGGTATGTGACCTGACTGGGAATCATACCTGTGACCTTTTTTTAAAAAAAAATATATTTTATTGGTTTTTTACAGAGAGGAAGGGAGAGGGATAGATAGTTAGAAACATTGATGAGAGAGAAACACTAATCAGCTGCCTCCTGCACACCCCCTAATTGGGGTGTGCCCGCAACCAAGGTACACGCCCTTGTCTAGTTCTTTAAGTTGTAGGGTTAAATAATTTATTGTTGATTTTTCTTGATTTTGAGGTAGCTGAACCAAACCAGTCAGGGCATACCTGTGACCTTTTGGTGTACAGGGCGATGCTCCAACCTGAGCCACCTGGCCAGGGCCCAAGACTTTTGATAGATTAACCATGGCAGCTCTCTTGAAATCAGAGTGAATTTCTATACAATTTTTTTTTAAAAAATTCGTTTTAAAAATATGTTTTATTGATTTCAGAGAGAGGAAGGGAGAGGAAAAGAGGGATAGAAATATTAGTGATGAGAGAATCTTTAATCAGCTGCCTCTTCCACGACTCCTGGTTCATGGGTCAACTCAACCACTGAACCATGCCGGCCAGGCTTAAAATTATTTTTGATACTAGAGTTGGCAAATATTATAGTAATGATAATAAAATAAATGAATAACTGGCTAAGTGTAACTAACATTCCTTGCATATTAGACATTGGAATAGTTGGCTTTAGGTTTTAAAATCTTGATATTTGGCTTTTTCGTCCTGTAGGGATGTGAAGTGATATGCATTTAAGAAATATGTGGCTAGCCCTAGCCTGTTTGGCTCAGTGGATAGAGTGTCGGCCTGTGGACTGCAGGTCCTGGGTTCCATTCCGGTCAAGGGCACATGCGCAGGTTGCAGGCTTAATCCCCAGTAGTGGGCGTGCAAGAGGCAGCCAATTGGTGGTTCTCTCTCATCATTGATGTTTCTATCTCTCTCTCCCTCTCCCTTCCTCTCTGAAATAAATAAAAAAATATATAAAAAATGTGGCTCACTGGATAAGAGTATTGGCCTGAGGACTGAAGGAACCCTGGTTTGATTCTGGTCAAGGGCATATACCTCGGTTGCAGGCAACCAATCAATGACACATTGATGTTTCTCTCTCTGTCTCTCCCCCACCCTTCCACTCTCTTTAAAAAAAAAGAGTCAATGGAAAAATATTCCCAGATGAGGATTAACAACAACAATAACAACAAAAAAGAAGTATGTGGCTGGATTGCTTAAATATATAGTTCTTAAGAAGTTGTATGGTCTGGCCAGCGTAGTTCAGTAGTTGAGCATCAACCTTTGAATCAGGAGGTCACAGTTCAATTCCCAGTCAGGGCACATGCCTGGGTTGTGGGCTCAATCCCCAGTGTGGGACGTGCAGGAGGCAGCTGATCAATAATTCTCGCTCATCATTGATGTTTCTTTCTCTCCCTCTTCCTTCCTCTCTGAAATCAATTAAAAAAACAAGTGTGTATCTGTCAAACAGTATATATATATATATATGAAATTATATGACTTGGATCTTTCAGAGAAAAGTTGTACTACAGGTCATGGGATCAGCAGTCCCTGAGGTTTAGGAATAAAAGACTTCATTTATTTACTCTTGAGTTGGGGGGATTTGAAGTCATTCCTGTTTGGTGGTAAATGAAATTACTATTGAAAAGTTGCCTGATTCTCTTTTATATTTTGCCTAGTATGTCTTATTTCTGAGAAACTGTACTATGCCGAAGATGACATTTCTGTGGGATTACTATGGCTTTGCTGTATTTGCTTCTTCACCGCAAAGATTTAAAAGCCAGGATCAACAAAGGCCATAGTCATAGGATGCTTCTTTCCCTTCCTTGTGGTCCCATAGCATCAAAACATTTTTTTGGTGCTTTTACTCTATTTCTCTATTTATTGCCTTGTGCTATGCTTTATTACGTGTCTGTCTCTGCCAATAGTGAGCTCCCAGAGCATCAGGTATGAAGTTTGCTTTTTGTAACCCTGTAATGCCTAAACTAGTGCTTTATAATATGTAGGCATTCCTTATGTGTTTATGGTATTTAAGTGATGTTGAGAGAATCATTAGATGATATGTCTAGTCCAATCCCTTTGCTTTGCTTGTAAGGAAACTGAGGAGTAAAGACTTACTTACTACTCTATCATCTAGTTCAGTGATGGCGAACCTTTTGAGCTCGGCGTGTCAGCATTTTGAAAAACCCTAACTTAACTCTGGTGCCGTGTCACATATCAAAATTTTTTGATATTTGCAACCATAGTAAAACAAATTATATTTTTGATATTTATTTTTATATTTAAATGTCATTTAACAAAGAAAAATCAACCAAAAAAATGAGTTCGTGTGTCATAGGTTCGCCATCACTGCGATTCTAGTTGGTGTTCTAGGTTCGGTTCTGTTGGTTCGTTGTTCCATTCTGCCTTCATGCTCCTCACCTGGCGCTGATTCTCTCTACAACAGGAAAGGGTTGTGAAAGAGGAAAAAATGCACTGAGAGGATGTAAATAGATAACACTCACATTACTGATGTGCTGCAATTTACTGCTCTACCAGTCAAATATTTTACTTTCAAATTTAGTAGTACAGGCTTAATTTCTGAGATACACCCTCCCCTAAAAACCTTCTGTAAGAGTTCTACATTTCTCCCAGTCTACCACCCTAGACATACCCTTTGCTGTGTTTCATGGATAGAAGTGCTGGAGGAGAAGGTTTCTGTTATCAGTTTCTAGTCACATTTTCGACAGCTTGGGTGGTAAATTCCAGTTGCTTGTGATGATGACAGAGAGTAATGAGTTGAAGCCCTTGGTTGAATTCCCCCCTGCTCCAAATTGAAGGAGAGTGATGAAAAGAATTTAATTTCTTAGGAAATTTGGTACTTTGGATTGGAATTGTTTTTCCCTCTTCCCCTATTCCCGTTTGCTTATTAGAAAGTATTGATTCTGAAATAGAGAAAGTGAGTTTATTAGATTTGGGGTAGACATTGATTAGCTGGAACCCAATTATAAATCCTCAGAGGGGGATGTTTGTAAACATGTGCTTTTCACATCCAGGAACTCGTGGTTCCCACTATTCCTGCTAATCAACTGGTTGAAGCTGAGTACATGAAAGATCTATACCCACTAAGTTTAGAATTGCATTGCTTTTGATTTATTTTAATAGGATCCTCTTGATTTCCAATTTGTTTTATCCCCTATAAGGACATCTTCCTCTTGACAACCTATTTAAGAGACACAGGAATGTTTTGAAAACAGAGGCTGTATTTCATGTTTTAAGGCAAAGTCATGATCAATATAGCATAAATTGCCCACAAGAATCTTTTCTTTGTTATTTTCCCCTTCAGTTTTCTCTGCACCATAATGGAATTTGAGGGCTTAGTGAGGCCTCAGTAAAGATAGGTCTTACTAACATTTTAGGTCAGATCTAGTACTTTTCAGCCACCTCTCCCCCACTTTCCCCATTTCAGACTCAGTCAGTGATGAGCATACCATGAGACATGGGGCTATAGAAAAAGTATAGATGTATTCCCTTTGCTAAAGATACCTAATATCTAGTTGGAGAAATTTTCTGTGCTTTATGCTTTTTGTGTTCAAAGGTGAATCTCCTTTTTGGCTGTATTAGAGAAAAACAATGTCTGAGATAAAATCTTTTATGGTATTTGATGCATCTGTTTCTTTTTTTTTTTTTTAATATATTTTATTTTGATTTGAAAGATACTGGATATTTCTCAAAAGTCATTGAACAAAATTAATTTTGTTCTGCTGCTTTGGGTTAGTCTGGAAGTAAAAATCAGGCTCCTCACTAGCCCCCCCCTCCCCCCATACTTGCCATTGGTTGAGATTAAGTTTCACAACTAGAGCCTAGTGTTTAAGAGAGAGACAGGAATTTGGGCCCTTCCAGGTAGGAAGAATCTGGGAAGTGAGGGAATATGTGTAAATTCACAGTGAAGACCTGTTCGATTTTAAGTTCTCACTTAAAAAATTGAGAATTCGCCCTAACCGGTTTGGCTCAGTGGATAGAGCGTCGGCCTGCAGACTCAAGGGGCGCAGGTTCGATTCTGGTCAAGGGCATATACCTTGGTTGCGGGCACATCCCCAGTAGCGGGTGTGCAGGAGGCAGCTGATCGATGTTTCTAACTCTCTATCTCTATCCCTTTCTCTCTGTAAAAAATCAATAAAATATATTTAAAAAACATTGAGAATTCCTAACCCTAGCTGGGTGGTTCAGTTGGAGTGTCGTTCGTAACCAGAAGGTTGCGGGTTCGATTCCGTGTCAGAGCATATACCTAGGTTACAGGATTGATCCCTGGTCAGGGCACATAAGGGAGGCAGCCAATTGATGTTTCTCTCTCACGTCGATGTGTCCCTTTCTCCCTTTCTCTCTCCTTCTCCCTCCTCCTCCCTCCTCTCCTCCTTCCTCTCTCTAAAATCAATAAACATATCCTCGGGTGAGAATTAAAAAATAAAATAAAAAAAATGAGAATTCCTTGAAGCAAGATGGGGAAATTTGGGCATGAGACATGGAATTGCTTTTATATAGAATTGAAAAATACATTGAGGTTTGATTTGCAATAGTGTATATGTGCACATACATACATGTATAATTACATTTAAAAGGAGTATATTGTTATATTCAGTTATTTTGAAATTAATTTTTGGCCTTTAACTGATATTTTCTACCTCGGGTCTCTTCCAGAGGAATTTCTAAAGACAGTCAAGTGCGTTGTGATTTATGAGGCAGTGAAGGCCAAGTGCTTTGCAGTGACGAGAACCTACTTACTCTGGGGAAAATCAATGGAGCACATCCGTCTGCAGCACACTTCCTGTCTTAATGGTCCTAAGCTCGATCAATACTTGAAATTTAACTTCACCATCAGTCTGGGGCAGTGTGTACTTTGCAGCCTTCCTTCCATCAACCTCAAATATATGGCCAGATCTATTACAGATGGAGCTAGTTACACTTTCCTGCTTGGTTTTGGTCTGCTTTAAGCCTTGTCTACTGACATGTCTTAAGGATGTAAAATGTGTTGTGCTGCAGGCCCAGTAATGATTTAAATCTTGAAATTACCTGCTCAGGAGAGGGGGTGTTGGACAGATGTGCAAGACCTATAGCATGGTTGTTTATCATTTCTTCTTCCTAAAAAAATTTCCCACTAAGAGGTGTTTCAATTGAGTCTCCAGAATCTTGGAGAGCAATTCTAGCACTGACTCTGGTTTTCTTTTCACAGATTCTCTAACCATGGCACAGGTAGAGAAAAGGGGGGGTTTGCTCCGGAAATCTTCAGCCTCCAAAAAACCACTGAAGGAAAAAGTGGTGCTGATGTATGATGAGATCTTCATGGTAAGGCCTGAAGCCCTGATATTCTGCATGGCTTGATTCCTTAGTTTCTTGTTCTAAAATGAATGACAACCTCCCCTCTGCCTGCTACCTTCCAGTTCTTCAGAGGGTGAAAGAGAGAGCAAGGGTGAAAGTGAGCTCTCTCATAGTAGAAATTATGATCATGTATTAATTAATATAGAATGTTGTCATAAGCTGGGTAAAACAAGTGAAAGGAGGAAGGCAGGCTGGGGAAGCTTCTTTTCTGAATATCTTTAAGATTTGTCCTTCTTATGAGCTGACTTAAGGACCTTTCTATCCTAAATGTCTCTTGAAGTTCCTTTTGACCCTGGAGTTCTATGTTTCAGATGTTTAAAAAAAGATGCTCTATTATATTCCATCTAATGTTGTTAGATGACAGAACAGTCGTTTAGTTAGACTATCTTATTCTCTATATGCATTAACTGAAGAATATTAGCAGTTGGATTTCTTTGGGTCTTCATAGCTGCTGAGTGATCATGGTCCATGCTTGTGTTGTAAAATATACCCTGTCAGAGAAGGTTAGAATAATTAGATGCTTTGTAGGGGTACTTGCCTTCTGAAGTCCTAGTCATAAGTAGTAGTGCATATAAAATAGAATAATACCTATAAAAAGAGTTATTGTACATTGAGTTTCTCCTATGCTCCTGGCATTACGCTAAATGTATCACTAAATACATTAGCTTTAAATCGGATAAGAATGGTACAAGAGGGCTATGTTTTTTACATGTGCCATGTAAAAGATTATGCTATAGATGAGAAAATTGGGGATCATAGCTAGAAGGTGATTTGAACTCTAGTGTCTGACTCCAGAGCCCTTACTTGTTCAACTTTGTCACATGGCCCAGGATTAATAATCCAATCAAGTAAAACATTTAACTTTTGGCAAAGCCTTGGAGACAGAGTTTGACATCCAGAAAATTAACACAAAATTGCCCAGGTCAGTTCAGGTGGTTATACAATGAAAATGAGCAGGTACTAGTATCTTGTTAGGGCTTTTTCTATATTAAGTAAGCTTGGTATACATTTGACTCCTGCTTGCGTGAGTTTTGAGGATGAGAAGCGCCAGCTCCATTAGTTCCCTGAGTATCATATATAGACAACAAAATGACATTACAAAAGTGTGAGGGTCAAAGTGGGATCTCTCCTTGGGAGCAGGACTTGAGAGAAAGAGACTAAATGAGAACCTGATGAGAAGGCCAGAAATCATCCTTAATTGAAAATCCAGAAGAGATTCCTAGTGTAATATTTTCTTATTAGAGCAGCAGTTCTTAAACAATGAAGACATTAGTTCTTTTTAAAATTTATTTATTTTTGTGTGTGACTAGACTTTAATTAAGAAGAGGAATCTGTGATAGGGCAACAAAATCAAGATCTAAACATTTTTCCTCCCATTAGGTAATGTTAGAACCTTGATTTTCCAGAATCCATCTCCTGTATGGTCCATGTTAGAATTCATTAGTATTAAGACATTAGTTCTTGGTAGTAATTTTAAAAGGTCAACTTAAGGAAAGCTGATAGCAGGCCTACTGCTTTTTGTCATTAACTTTCCTGTAAAGTGGCAGTAAGGGTTATCTTTTTTCTTATTTTACTCATTAACTGGAAGCCTCTGACTGTCTAGAACAGTGATCGCCAACTGGTGGTCCGTGGACCACTGGTGGTCCGTGAGGTCTGAAAGGTTGGCGACCGCTGGTTTAAGGAAACCTTTGGAGCAGTGGTCACCAATCGGTGGTCCCGCAAGGTCCGAAAGGTTGGTGGCCGCTGATCTAGAATTTCTGTTTGAAAATTATTGCTGAGAAATTTGGATCTTAGCACTATAATTTTTGCTAACCTTTTGGACCAATTTAACTAAGGAAAGAGCATGTTAAAAACTCTGTACAAAGGACTAAATACATATGTGAGGGCAAGTAGAAGCAATCAACACAGGATGTTGTAAAAACCATGACAGCATTACTGAAATGATTTGGGTTCAGGCTCCTGCTCTTTTATAAGTCACTTAACTTTGTTGACCCTCTTTCCTAAAAGGAGGTAATGGTTATATCTATCATACTTGGTTCACTGGTCATTATATTTCATACTAGAAGCCTGATGCACAAATTCATGCACAGGTGGGGTCCTTCGGGTGGCCTGCGGGGTGGCCTGGTGCCGCCCCCTTACCCGCTTCACCATCCCACCTATGGGGTGATTGATTGGGGACCCCCGTCCCCTCCCCCACAGCTCTCAGTGCCTGGGAGCCGGGTGGAGGCTACACCCCCTGCTGCCATCTGCAGGGTGATTGGTGGGGCGATTGGGGCCCTGCTCCCACCCACCTTGGCCTGGCGCTGCCCGCTCACCTGCTGCACCATCCTACCACAGTCCTGCTCTCGTAGGGGCCCATTGGGGCTGGCAGTGCCTCCACTGCCGCCTGCTGCCAGTGCCACATCATCGATGCCCGCCATGTTCCGCCTGCCCCTTGGTGGTCAGCGCATGTCATAGGGAGCGGTTGAACTCCCAGTAGAGGGGACAATTTACATGTTAGGCTTCTATTATATAGGACTTAGAGGCCTGATGCACGAAATTTGTGCAAGGGGCTTGGCCCTCATAGCCACAGCGTCTTGCCTTGGTCCTCGCAGCCCCAGCTGCGTCCAGAAGGTCATCAGGAAGGACATCCAGGAGGATGTCCGGAAGGTTGTTTGGCTGTCTGGTCTAATTAGCATATTACGCTTTTATTATTATAAATATGTGAATGGGCTTTGAAAACTGAGCTTGATACAAATGCAGTGGGGACATATAATTTGACTAACTTATTTAGATGATTAAGTGCACTTCCTTTAAAAAAATTTTTTTTTTAATTGATTTCAGAGAGGAAGGGAGAGGGAGAGAGAGAGAGGAACAACAGTGATGAGAGGGAATCATTGATCAGCTGCCTCCTGCACACCCCCTGCTGGAGATTGAGCCCGCAACCCGGGAATGTGCCCTGACTGGGAATTGAACTGTGGCCATCTGGTTCATAGGTTGATGCTCAACCACTGAGCCAAACCGGCTAGGGCTAGGTGCACTTCTTGTTAGAAGAGAAAGATTTGAGGGAGATTCTTTGAGCCATTATTTAACTTTTGGTTCAGAGTATAAATATATATGCAAAGTGCTTTTCATTTGGGGGGGAACCCCCAAACTGTTGTTCCCCATTACAATAATTTATACTGACCAAGTAAAAAATTAATTTTGAAAGGGTAATTTTCAAAGTTAATTTTGTAAGGTAATGTTGACTATGGGTAGTGACTCTTTCAAATGTATTCTTAGTGATTTGATGTTTAGCTGCAGATACTGAACCTGCTTATCTTGATTTCAGACAGAGGACCCCAGTAAGTGCAGTCCTCGATTTTGGGAGGAGCTCTTCCTCATGAAGGTAAGACTTGGTGGTATCTGTGGATTATCCTGGTAACTGAGATTGCCTTCCCATGTGTTCTAGGTGCTGTACTAAAAGTGAACTCAGGTTCTTATCGTTTCCTCGGTAGGTGAATTTAGATTACCTAGAAGGCAAACTGGAATCTCTTGATGGTGAGGAGTTAATGAAGATCAAGGACAACATTAATTGCTTATTTCAACACTGCATCCAGGCTCTAGGAGAGGAACATCCAATTCGAGTTGTCAATGCATTGCAGGTACAAGGCTGGGAGACTGGGAGGTCTTGTTTGATAGGAAAAAGGAATTGTAACACATCTGTTGAGACCTGAGGAACTTAGAATTGCTCTTATGTGTGAGCTTTTCTTTTTTCTTTTCTTTTTTTTTTAATATATTTTTTATTGATTAAGATATTACATATGTGGAGATTTTCTTTTTTCTTTACTTCTTTAAGTAATGAAACATCTATGTCATGTTTGTTTAGTCATCTTCCTGGTTAAACAAATTGATGCATATAGTATTAATCTTGTCCATTTGTATAATTTGATCTAGTGTCAAGGCAGATCGTTTGACAGAATTCTTATTATTACTTGAGGAAAGGAAGAAATAGAGAGGAAACTGAGGCAAGTTTACTTAGTCTACAGCAAAAATCAGAGGATTTTTTTTGTTACAATCCTCACCTGAGGATATTTTTTCCATTGATTTTTTTTTTTTTTTTTTTTTTTTAGAGAGTGGAATGGAGAGAGGGAGGGAGGAGAGAGAGATAGAAACATTGATGTGAGAGAGACACATCTATTGGTTGCCTCCCACATGTGGGACTGGGGAAGGAACCTGCAACCCAGGTATGTGCCCTTGACCGGGAATTGAACCCAAGAGAGACCCTTCAGTGCACGGTTGATGTTTTAACCCAGGGGTCCTCAAACTACGTCCTGCGGCCCGCCAAAAACATTTATACGGCCCGCCTGGTGTTTTTGTCGCCGCTGTGTGCGTAGGAATTTGTTCATAGTTTTTTTTTAAACTATAGTCCGGCCCTCCAACGGTCTGAGGGACAGTGAACTGGCCCTCTGTTTAAAAAGTTTGAGGACCCCTGCGAGTCTAACTACTTAGAAACACGGCCGGAGCAGAGGAGATTCTTAATACAGTATTTTCTCACTAGGTCAGGAGTTCATAATCTGAGGTTTCAGAGGGTCCTTGACTCCCTGAAGTTATATGTAGTATTTTATAGGCATATGTATAATCTTTCTGGAGAGAGGGCTTTCTTTCATCAGATTCTCAAAAGGGTCTGTAACTCTGAACTCATTAAGAATCATTGTTCTTAATGCTAAGTGGCATGATCAAGAGGAAGATTCATTGAATAATTGTTTCTTAGATGACTGTTATGTGCTAACCATTGGACTCGTGGGGATACATTTTAGACTTCCAGAAGGCAAAGACTTTGGTAGTTACATTCAAAACGTTGTTCCTAATGTGTAGAACAGTGCCTGGCAAATAGCACTCTATAAGTAAATTTTTACTGAATGAATGATGGGCAGTTTCTAAAGTTTATTATCTAGTACCTCCAAGGGTAACCAATCTAGGGCTGAGTATTAGGTTAGTGATTGATAGATTTAGAGCAGTGATAGACAGACAGCATAAAGGATTTTATTGGAAGTTTGGGTTGATTTGGTTTTAAGTTTCTGACTTACTAGTTAGATCACTTTGTGAGCCCCAGTTTTCTCATCTGTAGAATGTAGAAATTACTTCTTGAGCTGATGCTCCAGAAAGAAGGACTATGTTTATCCTGTAGCTTTGTTAACCTTTAGCACAATAAATTCCACAGTTGTAAGGGCTCATTGAAAGTTGAAAAGTGCACTTTCCGTAATTGCATGGGGGCATGAAATGTAAACTGTTTTTTAGTTTGGTGGGAATAAATTGACATTAAACCACTTGGTGACCAATTAAAATATAGTACATTATTGTAATAGCTGATACTTAATGAACTTTAACAACATTCAAGATACTATTATTGGAGCTTTAACAAAGTTGTAGGGACTATTCTAAGTGCCTTATGGTATTTTTTTTTTTTTTTCCTTATGGTATTAATTCACATAGTTCTCACAACATTCCTATGAGGTGGATGCTATTGTTATTTCCATTTTATAGATGAGAAAAGAGGCATTGAAAAGTTAACTAATTTAGACTCACACAGCTAATAAGTAGTGGAATGTAAATAATTTAAGATTTGAAGCAATATTATCATATAGGGACTTAAATAACTTGTCGTTATTAAAAATAATTATTAAAAATGATAAACTATAATGTAAATACTAAAATTAATTTTAATAAAGGAAACTTTCATCAATCCCATGATACAAACTCAAAAACTTTTTTTATATTTGAGTATCACCTTCCAGTCTTTGTCTCCACTGCAATTTTAAAAAAGAGGATGGCTGTAAAGCAACAGAAAAAGAGGATAAAAATAGTTTTAGTTGCTGTTCCTCTTTTGATTTCTGGATTTTGCACATATGAAGACTCAGACTGAGTTTTGGGACTCAAGAATTAGAGCACTTGAATGTCAGTGCCAGGAGGAGGTTCTGAGGTTGCAATGTGAGGCTACAGTTCCAGTGCCCTTCGTTTTGAGACTTCCTCTCCAGAATTCTTTCTCTCGTCTCTGCAGACCTTGTGTGCACTCATTCGAGGAGTACATCAAAAGAATAAGTCTACCTCTGGGTTTGACATTATCAACATGCTGATGGGCTTTGACAAGGCGGAGCTGTGCATGAAGGTGAGGCATAAGCTGCAGCTGTGCCTGTATATGGCTGCTTCTGACAGCTGTTCATGGGTCCATCTGCAGACAGTTAGATGTACTAGAACAGCGGTTGCCAACCGGTGGTCTGCAGACCACTGGTGGTCCGTGAGGTCTGAAAGGTTGGCGACCGCTGTACTAGAAGATTTGGACTCAATAGATGTAGATGACTGAATTTGGCCTTGAATTTGGATGTTTTTATTTTACAGATTTGGTTTATCTGAATAAAGGAAAATTTGAAAATCAAATTTGAATTGAGGCATTCTTTCTCTGCAGGATAAAGACTGAGCAGCTTTTTTATGATTTATATCATCTGATCATACAGTTTTAAAAACATGTATGAACTTAAATAAAATGTCAGCAAATATACAAGGGTAACTTTAGTTCTAAACTTTAAGCTTCCTTTTATATTTTATTTTATTAAATATATTTTTATTAATTTCAGAGAGGAAGGGAGAGGGAGAGAGAGAGATAGAAACATCAATGATGAGAGAGAATCATTGATTGACTGCCTCTTGCATGCCCCACACTGGGGATCGAGCCCACAATCTGGGCATGTGTCCTGACCCGGAATTGAACCATGACCTCTTAGTTCATGGAGACATTCCTTCAGGCTTACCATCTTTAAATCTGTCATTCTTACTGACACCCGAGGTATTGTATCTTACACTCAATTTTTTCTGCTTAATACCCTTTATTAGTTTCCTATCACTAACAGGAGAGAGACCAAAATCTTAGTTAGCCTTATAAAACTTTCAAGACCTGCTCCCTATTTATTTCTCTAGTCTCATCTTTCATCACTGTGCCTCACTCATTATACTTCCATAATAACAAACTACTTGTATTCGAAATTCATATTCAGAGCTGTTTCATTCCTCATTGTCTTTGATCATGCTAATGCCTGTCGAATTCCTTTCCTCCTCAAGTAATTCCTACTGATTTTTCAAAATACAACCCACCCTTGAGGAGTCCTGTTATATCAAATTATACTACACAGCCACTCTAATCAGAACAGCTTGATATTTGTTATTTTTAATTTAATTTATTTTATTGTTAGCTTATTTGTTTTTTTAGTTTATATACTTATTATTTAATTTACCCATCTATAATAATAAAAGGGTAATATGCTAATTAGACCGGACGTCCGGCTGGAGGGAAGCAGCCTGGGTCCCAGGTGCCTGCTAGCGACTGGAGCGAAGGCTGGGTCCTGGGTGCCAGAGGGAAGCCAGTGCTGGAAGCGGGAGGAAGGAAGGCCTGCTCTTGCATGAATTTTTGTGCATCAGGCCTCTAGTTATTAAATAATCCTATATAATAAAAGGATAATATGCAAATTGACCCTAACAGCAGAACAACTGGGAATGACTGGTCACTATGACACACACTGACCACCAGGGGGCAGACGCTCAGTGTAGGAGATGCCCCCTGGTTGTCAGTACACTCCCACAGAGGGAGCTCTGTTCAGCCACAAGCCAGGCTGATGGCTGCCAGCACAGCAGTGGTGGCTGGAGCCTCTCCCGCCTCCTCAGCAGTACTAAGGATGTCCAACTTCAGCTTAGGCGTGCTCCCTGCTGTCAAGTGGACATCCCCCGAGGGCTCCCGGGCTGCCAGAGGGATGTCTGACTGCCAGCTTAGGCCCAATCCCCCCTGGGGGAGCGGGCCTAAGCCAGCAGGTGGACATCCCCTGAGGGGTCCCAGACTGCGAGAGGGCACAGGCCAGGCTGAGGCCCCACCCCCTCCAGTGCACAAATTTTTGTGCACCGGGCCTCTAGTTTTTAAATATTTTAAAAATGTACTTCATTCTAAAATAAAAGTTTTTATGAGGATGATAGGCTATAAACATTTATTTGGTAGAATAGTGAATTCTATTATTCTATGCTGTTGTTACTAAAGCATTTTCCTAAAAATAGGTAGACTTAGAAGTCTTCCTTTTCTTTGTCTAATTTTGCAAGACCTGGACCTTAGGGGGTGATATGCTTGCTTCCTTGTCTGTTATCACATTACTCTGTGTAACATAACCCAGAATTGGACAAAAACACAGTGTAGATATTACTTGATATAGTTTAACACTTAACTGTTCTCTTTCTCAGAACTTGATGGAGAGTTTGGATTCATTGCTTTGTGCAGAAGGTTCTGAAAGTCTGAAGAGTTTATGCCTGAAACTTCTCCTTTGCTTAGTGACTGTAAGTCACTCATCTATATTTCTTTGTCAAGGGTATTAGTTAACAGCAGGGGCAAACTTATTTGAATATTTGAGCCCAAAGCTAGAGAGGAAAAGAGAAAAGTAAATTATGTACTGAGGCATTACATCACTCTGTTGTGTCTGAATGTATAGGAAGAAGTTGTATGGTCTTTCGTTTCCTGAAAGTTGCTCTTTGGAGCAACTGCTGTCATTTTAACCGGCAGGATATGTGATATTTGTTACTTTAAAGGTACCACTCCTGGAGAACTACTCTCTTCTGGATGATCAGCTTTGCCTTCCAATCAGGTCTCATTTGGAAACAGTTTTTGTAACTCTGAATATTTTTATTTATTCTGACTTAGATTTTCTAGCATGAAGCTGGCCTGTACCTTCTGGGAGGAGGGCAAGGTATTGTTTATTTACTTCAGGTGGTTCCTTTTCCTTGCCACTACTCAAAGACTTCTGGATCATAAACTTCTTCCTGTGCATTTGAGGATTGAAATCCAAGAAACTGTAAAGCAAATGCTTGTGTGAGGGTATGAGAGAAACAATGAGAGGTTAAAAAATTTAGGGAGTTTTAATTTCCTAATTTCCCATCCGTCTAGTGTCTGTTTTAGTCTAGTGTCTGTTCTATAGTGGCTTTGGGGGAGCTTTAAAAAAGGTCCAGTAAGTATCTAGTAGAATGTTTTAACATTTCTGTTTCTCTTAGCTGCTAGCAGAGGAGTTATATATGCAATATCAGAGTATCTCAGGGTAGTCTTTAAAAAGCCTTTTATTGCACTCAGGTGACAGATAACATCAGCCAGAACACTATCCTGGAGTATGTAATGATCAACAGCATATTTGAAGCAATTTTACAGGTTGGTCAATTCCCTTGTCACCTCTTTCTCTTTTGGGTAAACTCTACCTCCTCAAATCTTCTCTGTCTGCATTCCTAGGAACTAGGAATTAGCGCTATCACACATTTCTGGTTCTTATTACAGATACTCTCTCACCCCCCAAGTCGTAGGGAGCATGGGTATGATGCTGTAGTCCTCTTGGCTTTGTTGGTGAACTACAGAAAATATGAGGTAAGTGGCTTCTTTAATCAATAGTTGTTATCTTTCTATAATCTTCCTACATGTGGCTACTCCTAGAAGACTTTGCTTAATGTGGAAGACATGCTCTTGGTAAATGATATATGGATTTATTTTGATAAGCCAAATTCTAAAAACCCTATATTAAATGCATGGGGCAGATGATGTAGCTTTTAAAAGGAATTCTGTAGTGCAACTTCTAATGAAGTGAGTAAATATCTCTTATATAGTGGTTTCCAGACCGAGCTTATCATTAGGATCACCTAGGAACTTTTAAAAAAGAAGAAATGTCCAGGTTTTACTCGCAACACACAGAGTCAGAATCTCTTGGGGGTGGGACCTGGGAATCTTTTTTTTTAAGCTTCCCTATTGAATATGATGATTAGCCAGGATTGGAAACACTGACCTTATGCATCTGTTTTGAAAGATTGGACTTTCATATGTTGGATTTACTTAATGTAATCCACTTATAAAAGTATCACTGTTGGTCCGGGAATTCTTTCTGATTTTTTTTTAATCCTCACCTGAGGAGTGAGGATATTTTTTCCATTGATTTTTAGAGAGAGTAGAAGAGAGGGGAGAGGGGATGAGAGAGAGAAAGAAAAAAAACATTGACTTGAGAGAGACATAGCTATTGATTGCCTCCTGCTCCGAACCCCCGCTCTAGGCTGGGGATTGAACCAGAAACTGAGGTACGCACCCTTGACCAGGAATGAACCTGTGACTCTTGGGTCCGTGGACCAACACTCTAACCACTGAGCAAAATCAGCCAGGGCTGTTTCTCATTTTAATGGAAATTTAGACAGAGCCTTATTCATGTCAATTCTGGAGTTCTTTTTGCCCCTGAATTAAATGGGGACAGATGTATAGGCTTTTTTATTTTTTTAGATTTATAGGTTTTTGAGATGAAGAGCAGAACTCAGAGTTTTACTTGGATTGGTTGGTGTGTCTACTTGATTCCCCTCAAAAGGTAGAAAATGCTGCTTAGGGAAGACCAGGGGCCTTACTGGGGATAATTTCGGACTAATAAGGAGCATTTAGCCTTCAATCCTGGATACTAGGAGTACTTTATTAAACCCAGAAGTCGGGAAGTGCATTGAGGCAATCTGACTTTCTTCACTTATTAAGTAGCAATGCTATGAGAAGTGGGCCAGCTGGAGGGAGGATTATCATTTCTGAACTTCTGGATCTTCGCTTAGTGATATTTGATAAGATTCCTAGTCAGGTCAACAATGATGAGTAACAAAATCTGGAGGGATATGGAAGAAGGGAAGGCCATGAGAAAGGAACACTTAAAGAGGAGCTGGAATATTTGGACCAGCGTTAATGTCTTATAAATCCCAGGAGCTGATCGCTTTCATTGTCTTGGAGGAATTGACGGATGGTGTTTAAAGTGATTAATAAATATGTAATTTATCATCAAAACCTGTTTTACTGGTGATCTGGAGGGGTTGGCATGGCAGCCATTTTGATCTCTGTCATGTATAATAGCCTCTGGGGCCTTATTACAACAGCAAGAAAAATAGCTGAGGAAAAATGCTGAAGATAGTTAAAGAGAGTTGAGTTATATGTGATAGGAAAGCACCATCATCAGTAATGAGTATTTTTGGAACATTCTGCTGGATGCAGGCTACTCTGAGGCAGTGGCTTGGTTTTTCTGAATGTGAACTGAAAGCTGGCTCAGCCCAGTAGGGCTTTCTGAAATGTCAGCCTGAAAGATTGGGCATGGCCAAGGAACTGGAGAAAATCATATTTCTGGAGCGAGGCATGCATCTCTAGTCTGTCAGAAGCCCCAGAAGAATTAATATACTAGGCAACGTCAAGTTGGTGGGCATAATTTATCTGGGCTTTGCAGCTTTTGATATAAGTCACACACCAGAAACCATTAAGGAAGCCTGGTGACCAGGGAGGAGGCAAGTTTTGAAGAAACATGAGGAATTCCAGATGAATGTAGCAAAACCAAAAGTTGGTGAAATTTCATAAAAGCTAGTATGAGAGGGTATGTGCTGTGGAGAACCAATTCGATGACCAATGCAGTAATTTGTGACCTTTCTAGAAAGGTGCAGAGGGCACCAGAGAGGCTGGGTGCCCAGCTAAACACAGAGAAAGCAAATAAGGTGTTGGACTTAAGGAATGGAAGTAATAGAAAAGATAGAAAAGATGTCATGTAGTAAATGTAAAAGATAGTTCTTCCTCACCTTAAGTAATGCATTCCATTTTAGTCATTTTATTTAAAGAGGTAGAGGAGGAAATAACAACAAAAAAGGCCTAAAGTGCAATGAAAAATGGTAAGAATGGAATGGTTTAGATCAAATAAAGGCAGGTCTCTATGAGAGTAACTTCATGATGCCTCACTGAGTTTGTAATTCTGTTTTGTGGCTGAAAAGTAGATTGCCTCCAGTTTTAAAACATGACCAGCACAACCGGTACATAGTGCTAAGGAGAATCAGTGTCTGGAGAATAGAATTTTTCACAGCATTAATATCCTGGCCTTCTAGGTTGGCCACATCTGAGATGAAGTGACTCATTCTCCAACTGTTGCCCATTGAACATGACATTTTCCAGAAATTACAAAATTGTTTATTATGTCCAATTGGAAGTGTTTCTCTCTCTCTCTCTCTCTCTCTCTCTCTCTCTCTCTCTCTAATCATGATGGCATTGCTAGGTCAGCCTATTGGTGATTTTTTTTTTTAAAGCATCCACTTGCATTGGATCTTATTTGAAATCCATAGCACCAGCAGAATTTGACTGTTGGTTACAGGAAGACGTGTTGAGAGCTTTCCTCTGTTACATCAAGTAACAAATGAAATCGGTTTTACCTTCTTGAGTTGTGTTGCAGAAAACCTTATAAACATTTGGCTGTTAAGAAAGCAAAGCTGTCTCTTTCTCCATTCCCAACTGACATTCGAAAGATGCCCTCAGAAACTTGACTAAATAAGGTCTTTGTGGGGGGTTAGCCTTTTAGTTGGGTTTCTAAGTTTCTCTGTAATGAGTTTTCTTGGTTGCTGTAAAAACTGCCAATCTGAGAACTATTGTTCCTTGCTTGCCTTGGGTTAGAATTGGTGCCTGATCTACATGAAATCTTTCCTCACATCCCATGGGTGGGATGTTTTCAAGGTGAGCAGGTCATTGGTTCTCATCTCACCAGTAGGAGATGGCCCAACTGCTTAATGAGTTTAAATATATGTTCATTTCCATATGCTGCCCAGCTGAGATTGGGTCTGGAAAAACTCAGGAAATCTTCCAATGCTATAAGTGATGGGACAATCATTAAATCCCAGTGTCCTGACCAGATTGTAGTTTGGGTAATTACATCCTTTTTTTCCCCCAGTTCCCCTGCAGTGTTATTTGGGTATCAGATCCACAAATGGCCTCTCTGGCTGTTAAGCAGCTGCCACTTTCCACCCCCCAGGTGGCTTTGTTTTACGGGTGGGTGAATCAGTCCTTGCATAGCGTTTGTGGAATGGTTAGGGAGCCTTTGGGATCAGAATGTAAGTTAGCAACTTACAAATTTGTGCCTTATGGCAAAGAAGCTTTTATGTCCCCCAAAAGACAGCTGTCCCTATGGACTCAGTAAATTATTGGCAGGATAGGACAGAGTGAATTTTGTGGAGTGTTCACTTTTTAGAAACAAATATGAAGGAAAGATGGTAGAAGTGCCAGCCATAGGCCTGAGCTGATTCAGCCCAGAGGAAAATGCAGGTAGAACAGAATTTGTGTGTGTGCATGTGTGTGCAGATGTATGCATGTATATGCATGTGTGGGCTTGGTGAATGCCCATGCACATTGAGAGATTAACTGGAAATGGGGGAGTCAGCTTATAAGGTGGGGTTGGGTCTGGGTTGTAGGAGCATTGCTGTAGAGAGAGGGCCTGATACCTGCATTTTTATTAACACCTTATTAAATAGTGGGTTTTTAAGTAGGTCACAGTCACCTTGAGTCTCCTCTCTTCTTTAACAGTCTGTGAATCCTTATATTGTGAAGCTGTCTATTGTGGATGACGAGGCCACGCTCAATGTGAGTATCTGGATCTTCGTGTATTGTTTTAATTGCTTGCATTCAATAAACTTACTTGCAGTGGATATTTAGAGAGCAGAGGGCTTTTGTGTTAATTTCATCTGGCTATAAAGAGGGACTTTGTGTTTCTTTTTAGAACATTAGTGCAGCTATCGTATTGTATCGTATTGTATTGTATCTATTGAAGGAAGATTTGAAGGGACATTTGCTTGCTAATGCATTAGTGCAGCTATCGTATTGTATTGTATCTTCTCATATCATGGAAGGAAGATTTGAAGGGACATTTGCTTGCTAATCATGATGAAATGGTTGGTTATATTTCATGTTATAGTGTGCTGAGGTTGACTATCCTACAAAGTCCAGTAAGTTACATTTCCAAGAATAAGAAGGCTTAAATGATATATCAAAATACTATGCTGTACGCTTTGATTAGCTTACAATTTCATATGTCAGTTATACCTCAAGAAAGCTGGGGGCTTAAGTGATTAAACGATCAGAAATTCCTTTTTGTACAACTAGCCAGATGGTGTTTATAGCTTGACTTGGTGAAGCCGAAACATGGATAATGGTATATATCTGTTGCAGTATGTCCTTGAAAGTTTGGGAAATAACATTTGATCTCTGAATATAGGGAGGAGGAAGATGACCAGGTGTCTGGCTTTATTCTCTTTCCATCTTACCCTCTTCATTCTTTTAATTTCCCTTATGAATAGAAGTACCCATTATTCATCTTGTGGCCTTAATTGATCTTTATGTTGTGTTTAATAGATTCTAGAGGGAAAGTTGATAAGTCACTTTAATTTTTTTAAAAAATATATATTTTATTAAGTTTTTACAGAGAAGGGAGAGGGATAGAGTGTTAGAAACATCAATGAGAGAGATCAATCAGCTGCCTCCTGCACGCCCCCTATTGGGGATGTGCCCACAACCAAGCTACATGCCCTTGACCGGAATCGAACCTGGGACCTTTCAGTCTGCAGGCCGACGCTCTATCCACTGAGCCAAACCGGTTCGGCAGTCACTTTATTTTATTTACTTTTTAAATTTAAATCTTTATTGTTCAGATTATTACATTTGTTCCTCTTTTTTCCCCCCATAACTCCCCTCCTCCCAGTTCCCGCCCCACCCCCGCCCTCACTCCCCACCCACTGTCCTCATCCATAGGTGCACGATTTTTGTCCAATCTCTTCCTGCATCTCCCACACCACTTTCCCCCCAAGAATAGTCAGTCCATTCCCTTTCTATATCCCTGATTCTAGTATAATCACCAGTTCATTCTGTTCATCAGATTATTTATTCACTTGATTCTTAGATTCACTTGTTGATAGATGCATATTTGTTGTTCATAATTTGTATCTTTACCTTTTTCTTCCTCTTCCTCTTCTTAAAGGATACCTTTCAGCATTTCATATAATCCTGGTTTGGTGGTGATGAACTCCTTTAGCTTTTCCTTATCTGTGAAGCTCTTTATCTGACCTTCACTTCTGAATGATAGCTTTGCTGGATAAAGTAATCTTGGTTGTAGGTTCTTGGTATTCATCACTTTGAATATTTCTTGCCATTCCCTTCTGGCCTGCAAAGTTTCTGTTGAGAAATCAGCTGACAGTCGTATGGGTATTCCCTTGTAGGTAACTGAGTTTCTTTCTCTTGCTGCTCTTAAGATTCTCTTTTTGTCTTTTGCTCTTGGCATTTTAATTATGATGTGTCTTGGTGTGGTCCTCTTTGGATTCCTTTTGTTTGGGGTTCTCCGCGCTTCTTGGACCTGTAAGTCCATTTCTTTCACCAGGTGGGGGAAGTTTTCTGTCATTATTTCTTCAAATAGGTTTTCAATTTCATGCTCTCTCTCATCTTCTGGCACCCCTATAATTCTGATGTTGGTATGCTTGACGCTGTCCCAGAGGCTCCTTACACTATCCTCGCATTTTTGGATTCTTTTTTCATTCCACCCCTCCGGTTGGGTGTTTTTTGCTTCCTCGGATTTCATATCATTGACTTGATTCTTGCGCTCCTCTGGTCTGCTGTCGGGAGTCTGTATAATATTCTTTATTTCAGTCAGTGTATGCTTAATTTCTAGTTGGTTCCCCATCATAGCATCGAGGGTCTCATTAGATTTCTCGAGGATCTCAATAGCTTTATCGGTGGCTTCTAGACAGTTCTTGAGAGACCTTAAAAGTGTGGTTCTGAACTCTATATCTTCCATTGACAATTTTGTCCTGTTTCTTTGTCTCTGCATTTTGTTATGCTTTCTTGGTGCACCCCCTAGTGGTCTTTGTGAGCAGTCTATTAGTTAAGCCTTGATTGTTGTAGCTAATACCAGGGGGGATTTGACCTCCAGGCCAAGTGGCTGTGAGAATCAGCTGTGTCTGCAGTGAGAGAACTACTGTCCTCTAGGGAGGTGCTAATCTAGCCTTTGCCTGAGGCTATCGGGCAAAAGCCTCTGTGCCGGGCTTGGGCAGGGCGGGTCCCACGGGATCAACAGGGCTGGCCGAAGAGGGAGAGCAGTTATGGCCGCTCTCAGTCCTGTCCCGGGGGCTCTGCCTCTCTGAGTCCCAGCAACCGCTGCAAACCTCGGAGAGAAAGCTGCACTCGTTCTGACCGAAGCCAGACAGTCCCGCTTCTCCCGTTTGAGTCTGTGCCCCTAAAGACTCGCCGGGATCTGGAGCTCAGAGTCTGCGACTCCCTCCCGATTGAAAACGCCAACCGCGCCCTCCGCCGCCAGCCCGCTCCGCGCACTCCACACCTCAGAGTTTGCCTTCAGCACTGCGCCTCCTCTGAGTGTCCGTATGCGTTACTCTTTCCTCCTAGCTGTAGGACTTCCACTCAGCCAGCGTTCCTGTGGGTCTGGGTGATGTCCGTTCTGTCTTTTAGTTTCACTTTTGAAGTGGTTGTTCGAGGCAGCAAACTCCGGCGTTAACCTATGCCGCCATCTTGGTTCTCCCTCGGCAGTCACTTTAATTTTTATTAGGTCTTCTTCTCATACTCCTGTGGCTTGAAGAGTGGCTTGTTTAGAGACATATGAGATTTTTTTGTTTGAAGCTTCTAATTCAGTTTTCTCTTTTGAAGTGAAAATGATCCCAGTGAAATTGTCCGTGTTCTGAGCTGGTCTGTTTTACCCCGTTACTCTTTTAAGTAACAGCAAGATAATTAGACCAGAGAAATCTCTTCAAAGAGGTTCCTTTTATTTATTTATTTATTATTTTTTATCAGCACAGAAGTCTTTTTTATTTTTTCCCACTTATCATGCCATGAACTCATAGGGAATGGGTTCCAGCAGCTCAGGCTCCTTTCCATTGGTTCTCACAAAGTGTGTTTCTCTGGGTGGAGCAGGCTGACACTTCAGTTGAACCCAGGTTACTTTCTTTTTGGCTTCCTTCTTTTTCTGATCATTTTCCTTCACATGTTTCAGGAAGCTATCTCGGCTCTTAGAGTGCTTAATATGCTCAATATGTACATTAATTCTCTTGGCAAGAATCTTGCCCTTAACTTGCTTGTTCACAATAATGCCCACTGCATGCTGGGTGACATTGTAGACTCCCAGTTTTGCCCTGGTAACATTTGTGGGCATTCCTTTTTGAACAGTGCACATTCCCTTGATGTTCACAATATCACCGTCTTGTAGATTCATTTATGTGGCCAAAGGAACAACTTCATGTTTTATAAAAGGCCTAGAGAGCATATAGCAGGTGCCTCTGTTTCCCTCTGTGTTAGTCATTTTGGTGAACTACTGGAAGGTGGCAGTTCCGGCCGAAAGGCGAGGTTCTTTTTTTATTTTATGTTTTTATTGATTTTTTGGGGGGAGGGGAAAGGAGAGGGATAAAGAGATAGAAACATCGATGAGAGAGAAACATTGATTGGCTGCCTCTTACATACCCCCTACTGGGATGGAGCCCACAACCCAGGCATGTACTCTGACCCGGAATTGAACTGGTGACTTCTTGGTTCATGGGTCAATGCTCAACCACTTAGCCACCCCAGCTGGGCCAAAGGAGTTGCTTTTGATGCTTTGGCAATGCCTCTCAGAATTCCTGTCCTTGTTGCCTACTTTCCGGTAGAACTAATTGGTCTTGGACCATGATGGTGTAATTGGTGTTTTCCTTGGCCTAATCGTAGTGTCACTGCCGGCCCCTTATTTCACCTGTGCTGTCTTTTTTCTTTCTAGGGAATGGGGCTTGTGATCGCTCAGGCTTTATCTGAGTACAACAGGTAAGTCTACCTTTCCAGGAGAGAAGGGAAACAGGTTTGTTAGAGTTCTTGGGTGAACTTGCCTTCCTATGCTAGAAGTATTCAGAGGTACAGCTGCTGGCAGATGTGTTTGCTCTAGTTTGGCTGGATGGCTTTAGCAGGGGTTGTTTGTAACACCAAGGGAGAAGCCATCAGGTTAGTGCCCATTGTTTCTTTAAACAATTAGGCACTTTCTTTGCAGCTTTTAGTATTTTATCTCAGAGCATTTTACTAGTATTTCAGCCACAAACAGGCTCTTCCATTTAGCCCAGCGTATCACACAAATATCATTTTCTTTGTAAAAAAGGTTGTGAAACACTGCTTTTTTTGTATGCTTCAAAATATAAATAACAGGAGAAAACATTGAATTAGGTTTCCAGATGCTTCTTTTTCATCAGGAATCAACTGCAGTTTCCTGGAGTCCCTTTCTCTTTTGTGGGCTCACTTCAGTGATGCTTGCTTTTCCTCCTGCCGTGGATGTAGAAGTATCTGATATTCAGTGAATGAGAACCAGAAGAGTCTCCCATCTTCACAAGGGCCAGGCAGGATCTTTCTTGCTTCTTTCCATACTTTCCTCATACACAATTGGGTCTTGGAATTTAAAATCTGTCCCATCTCCACAAATAGTTTAGCTTACAGATTACTTCTGTTCTCTTCCTTCAAAAACAAACATGATTTTCACTATTACAGCCTTGACGTAATTTCACTGTCACACTTTTCAAGTAATAGTCTGTTTGGGAAATGACTGGATCAGCCATATGTTAGAGTAGTTTCACACTTTTGCAGCTTGCTTTCTAAGCCTCTACCAAAGTAGCCAGGCATTTTGGTACACACTACCTCAAGAGCAGATGGGTGCCGCTTAGCTTGCAGGAGAAACTGTAGTGACTAGATTGTCGTAGTGCTTTATTTTCTGGAGTCAGTGAATTCTATGAGTGTCCTGCTTTGATTACCTAGAATGCTAAGGACAAAGTCATACTTGATAAATAATACTAAAGTTGAATTTAGTTAATTTTCTTTAGGCAGTATAAAGACAAGGAAGAAGAACACCAGAGCGGTTTTTTCTCTGCTTTAACAAATATGGTAAGTCCTACTAATTTTTTCTCTACCATTCAGAAATGTAAGAGGTCTGTAGGGGTAGACAAACCTGGACTCGGAAGTTTGAGATGATGGCATGATGAGGGGAGAGAGAGGCCTACTCAGAGCAGATTATTTTGAGAGCTGTATCTCTTAGTGATTTCCAAACTTAAGTAAGGAGAAAGAAGAGCTTCGATTTCTCTGAGATAGATTTTTTCAAATTAATTAATTTAGTTTTTAAGGCTACAATAAAGTTACATACTAAGCCAGACTTCTGCTTTCTAAAGAGTTGGCTTTGTTTGAAGACCAACTCTATGGAACATAGAATAGGAGAGTTTAGATCCGAATAGAACCCTGAGTGCTCCTTGGCTGTGTGCTGTGGCCACTTGTTTCCTCATAGCTGTTCCTGGAGTCGAGAGATTGGTGCTATGGATCTGAGCCACCCGCCTAAAGTTTTAATGGACTGAGAGGTCTATGGTCTAGGGAAGTTACTGGTCTACTTTACAAGACTGCTGAGCAAGGTTTCTCAACTTCGGCATCATAGGGCCAGATAATCTGTGACTAATTTTTAAGAGATAAATCTAACAAGTCTTAGACTCTTGGCAGATTCAGATAGTCGTCTTAGGCAATAGTAGTCAAATAATCAGCCCTAGCGCAAGACAATTAAAAAAAATTTTTTTTTTACTGATTGATTTTAGAGAGAGAAGGAAACATAGTTTTGTGGTTCCACTTATTTATGCTTCATTGATTGATTCTTTTTTTTACAAATTTTTATTGTTGAAAGTATTACATAGATCCTCCTTTTCCCTCTTTTCCCCCTATTGGTTGATTTTATAATGTGCCTTGCCTGTGGGTCAAACCCACAATCTTGGCATATCAGGATGATGCTCTACGCAACTGAGCTAGCTGGTCAAGAACTAGAGCAAGACAGTTTTGAGTTCATTGCAAGAAACAGTCATCCCTCTATCCCCCAAAAGTCAGTCCTCCCCACCCCAAATGCCAATGCCCTTCGTCTTTCTTAGAGTCTACTCTCAGGAAGGACTTGATAACCTCTTTAACTCTGAAACATCAGTAACTAAAGTCTCTCAGAGGTCAGAGCAGTAAGAGTGCTGTATTGGTGTTTGGTTAAATGACTTAGATATAATTATATTGCTCTCAAGGATCTTTGCCATTTAGTCAAGAAGAAAAAGTTTTGTAACAAATAAATGAAGCTCCAGCTGCATAGTTTTGTATTGTACATCAGTAAACAGGTGGAACAGTATATTTAGAGGGATGGGCATCTTTCTCGGTGCTTCTAACCATATTGGAGGCAACATTTACTTATTTGGCTGCCCTACCTAGGACACACTAAAAATTTTGTGATCTGATAGATGGACGATGAATTTCACATAGACAGTTTTGGTTTGAAACTCAAGTATTCCCCGGAAGATGGCTCTATGTTGGATGAAATTAGCCTACTTTCTGTGATGTTCTTTATGAATTTTTTTAAAAAATGTATTTTTATTGATTTCAAAGAGGAAGGGAGGGAGAGAGGGATAGAAACATCAGTGATGAGAGAGAATCACTGATTGGCTGTCTCCTGCATACCTCCCAATGGGGATTGAGCCTGCAACCTGGGCACGTGCCCTGACTGGGAATCAAACCATGACCTAGTTCATGAGTTGACAACGCTTAACCACTGAGTCACTCTGGCTGGGCAGGAATTAGTTTTTGACTTTAACAAAGCAACTTCCAGGAAAGATGCAGAATGATGGTCTAGGTCCGTGGTCGGCAAACTGCGGCTCGCGAGCCACATGCGGCTTTTTGGTCCCTTGAGTGTGACTCTTCCACAAAAGACCATGTGCGGGCACACATATAGTGCGATTGAAACTTCGTGGCCCATGCGCAGAAGTCGGTTTTCGGCCTGGGCGAATCTATTTTGAAGTACTGTTGATATTTGGCTCTGTTGACTAATGAGTTTGCCGACCACTGGTCTAGGTTAACATTTACTCCCTGTCAGTGGTTACTAAATTTAAATTGAAAAGGAGAGCTGGACAAAAGTACTAGGATTGTTTTTAAGTCCCTTTAAGAAAGATGATTTGGAGTTCTCATTATTTCATTTATTACTTATGATTCTTTTAAGATCTTCAAAGTGGGCTGATTTTTTTTGTGTGTATATATGACTGGTGGGCCAGAACTCCAAATTCCCTTGGGCAGCAAGTAGCTTGTTTTTTCACTGATTAATGGCTTCTTAAATTTTCCTGCTGTAAGTGTGCAATTCCCCTCTTCTTCCACAGGTGGGCAACATGTTCATAGCAGATGCCCATGAAAAAATCTCAGTACAGTAAGTGCCTGACATTCTTGTGCAATGACTTCAACTTAATGTGGGCTCACCAACTGTGGGTGGGAGCGTGAAACGTTACCTATTGTTAATCTTTTATAGATTCACACTTTCTTGGTGATATATCAAGTGTTTCTTGAGAATGGACTCTTAGGAACCTCTACTTTGATTCCTGTGTATTGAGCCCCAGGAAGCTGAGAAACTATTTCCAGCTATCTTTGAAGTGGAATGCAAGAGGGCTGGGTATCTGAGCCAGTTAAGGACTTAACTGGATTGGGGTGAAGCAGTGAGAGTGAAAATAGTGAATGAAGTAGATAAGAACTAAGTAATTAAAGTTAAGGCTCTTTACTTTTTTCTCTTTGCCTATATACACTTTACATATTGGGGCAGGGAAGAAATAAAAGGAGCATCAGAAATTCCAAAGGATTGATAATGGGGACCTGGGGTGAAATCTTATCTTGATGGTTATATTGTTCTAACTTCTCCATTATAAGAGCCTCTTCAAATTGTTCTCTTTTTCTTTAGAACCAATGAGGCCATCCTCCTGGCACTTTATGAAGCTGTTCATTTAAATCGCAACTTCATCACAGTGTTAGCTCAGGTTGGTTATATTAAAAACTCCAATCCTTTTTCTTCCTGAATTTCCTACAGATTCATTCCCTTGACAAGCCTTCTGGCTTTGTCTGTTTAAGCCCTGCTTTGCATTGGTAAGTGGTGGTAACACAGAGTTGCATCAGTTGCTTTTGCTTCATGCTATCCTCGGATATGTATGTTTCCATCTGGTGCAAAGTGGGTCGGATAACATGTAAAGTTTTTACTGATTCTGTTAACCCAGATGAGTTGAGATTACTTCATTTGGCTCACTGGAAATCCCTTGGTATTATCAACCCGTATGGATTTTTTTCTTTTTTAAGGAATAGTTTATTGATTAAAAAAAACACTTTATTGTTGAAATATTACACATGTCCCCCTTTTTCTCCATTAACCCCTTCTAGCCTGCCCCCATCCCCCCAGTCCTTTATCCCACTATTGTCTGTGTACATGGGTTATGTATTTATGCATATAAGTTCATTGGTTAATCTCTTCCACCCACTCCCAGTTTATTGGTTTTTAGAGAGAGAGGAAGGGAGAAGGAAAGAGAGAGAAACACTGATTGGCTGCCTTCTGTAACCCCCTACTAGGGATCAAGCCTGCAATCCAGTTTAGCTGTAAAATTAAATATATGTGTGTGTGTAGACACACACACACACACACACACATATGTAAAAATAAAAGAAACCTAATACATATTTAAAAAATATATTTTTATTGATTTCAGAGAGGAAGGGATAGGGAGAGAGAAAGACAGAAACAACACTGATGAGAGAGAGTCATCAATCAGCCACTTCCCACATTCACCACACTGGGGATGAACCAGCACCCCTGGCGCGGGCCCTGACCAGGAATTGAACTATGACCTGCTGGTTCATAGGTCAACAACGCTCAACCACTGAGCAACACTGGCCGGGCTTAGTTTTCTTTTAAAGGAAGATTTGCTTCTGTTTTTTTTCTCAAAGGGCAGATATGTATGAGATCCCCTGATTGAGTTTAACAAAAATAAGCCATGCTTAAAAAGCAGTATGCTGCTTTGGGGTCTGTTTAGGAGGACACATAATTTTTCACAACTGATAACATGAGACTTTATTTACTGTTCTCACTATGTTCCTTATGTGCTTTCTGAATTCTGTAACTAACTGGTTTTAAAGGAAATAAAAGGTTGGTAAAGCTGTTGGGAAGGAGTGAGTGTCTCCCACTCAGCTTAATTCTGAAGAGCTGATGTGGCGGGGTGGTTAAAGAAGGTCAGGGACAGAGGAGCCATCTGTTTCGGTCCCCAGTGTATGTGTACCTTGTGTCTTTATCTCTCCATCCCACACACTCTTGATTTGTTGTGGAACTGGAAGGCTATCACCTGCATAGCTCTTTTTATAGTACCTGTTATCCTCTTGGCTCACCTGCATTTATTATCAACTATGTGATCATCAGAATAATCTGTAAATGAGGTTGATCTGATGAGAGTAGTCTTTTTCAGGTTTAGGTAGGACTGCAAATGCCTCCCCCCTTTTTTTGTAGAATAATCCTGTGTATTTGTTTAGTCCAGTTTTTTATTTGTATGGTTCTACAGAAAAGCTTATATAATGAGATCTTGGTTGCTTAGAAAGAACTAGCCCGCAGAGCTTCTTGTTAGTGTTTAGCAAGCATCAACAGTAATCAGATAGTCATGGGAACTAAATGTTGAAGCCGTCCCCCCTCAGTGACCTGTCTGTCTCTGAGGCCAGGGATACCAGAAAGGATATTAGTAAGAGGATACTTGGAACTGGATTTTCTCTTTCCTTACCCATCTGTGTTCTCTTTCAGAGTCATCCAGAGATAGGCTTGGTGACAACCCCTGTCAGTCCCGCTCCAACAACCCCAGCCACACCACTTGGTACCACACCACCCTCCTCTGATGGTAAGCCCGCAGCCTCTTTTGTTTTCTTGATTAATATAGTTTTGAATCTTTCAGGGTGAGCATAGTTGGATTGAACAAAGAACACAGTTGTCTATTGTTTCACTTAATAAATTGTCTGAAAAATACTGCCCTTCAGGATTCCTTAAGCTCCAAGGAAAACTTTGGAAAAGATAGTTAAGTACTTTTCTCTGTGTCAGAAGCTACATAATTCCAGCATGTCCTCCTCAGGAAATTGTTGAGTCATGAAGTGCTAGATCTTAAAAGGACCTCAGAGGTTAGTGATGCCTGCCTTGCCAAACTCTCAGGGTACTTGTGAGACTCAGATGACATATGTTATGAGTATCTCACTGACATAAATGTGAAATTGTAATGTTATCTTGTTACTACTAGAAGCCTGCTGCACGAAAATCATGCACTGGGGGGTGCATGCACTCAGCCCAGCCTGTACCCTCTCCAATCTGGGACTGCTGGCTCCCAACTGCTCGCCTGCCTGATTGCCCCTAACTGCTTCTGCCTGCCAGCCTGATCCCCCCCTAACCACTCTCCTGCCAGCCTGATCGATGCCTAACTGCCCTCCCTTGCTGGCCAGATTGCCCCCAACTGCCCTCCCTTGCAGGCCTGATCGCCCACACTGCCTTCCCCTGCCGGCCTGATTTCACCCCTATTTGCTTTCCCCTGCCGGCCCGGTTGCTCCTAACTGTCCTCCTCTGCAGGCCCGTTCATCCCCAACTGCCCTCCCCTGCAGGCCTGGTTGCCCCCAACTGCCCTCCCCTGCTGGCCTGGTTGTCCCTAACTGCCCTCCCCTGCCAGCCTGGTCCCCCACAATTGTCTTCCCCTGCCGACGTGGTCGCCCCTAACTCGCCTCCTCTGCCGGCCCGGTCGCCCCTAACTGCCCTCCCCTGTTGGCCATCTTGTGGTGGCCATCTTTTGACCACATGGGGGTGGCCATCTTGTGCGAGGACGTGATGGTTAATTTGCATATTACCTTTTTATTATATAGGATTTGACAAATGAGGGAATTGAGGCCAGAGAAATAAGTGGTTTGCCTAAGGTTAGTGAGAGTTGCAATTAAGAACCAAAACATGAATCAGGGCAGGGAACCATGTATATTTTTATCACTACTTTCTGCTCAGTATAGTGCCTGGCATGGTTATTACTTAGTAAATATTAGTTGAATAAATGAATGAGAGAGTGAACCTGGGATTTACTCACTGTTATGTGTTTGTTAGCCATTCCTCCTTAGAAAATGACTAGATTTGATGGGAGTTTGGTGGGTATTTAAGACTTGTCCCCCTAAAAAATAACAAAAAAACCCTTCCACTGTATAAATCTTATGGTTGTAACTTAAGAAAAAGGTAACAGAAAAGAAATTATGAATTTTGTCCAGTAAAACTGTATATCACCTGAGTTAGTTTTACTGTAAGCTGAGTGTGTTTGATGGACTACCTTTACCAAAAATTAATCTTTGTTAATACTTGATGTTTTGCCTCAAATGTTGACCACATTTTGGGTAAAGAAATACAGGAAATAAGCCTGACAGGTGTGGCTCAGTGTTTGAGCATTTACCCATGAACCAGGAGGTCATGGTTCGATTTTCTGTCAGGGGACATGCCTGGGGTTTGGGCTCGATCCCCAGTGTAGGGCATGCAGGAGGCAGCCTATTGATGATTCCCTGTCATCGTTGATGTTTCTATCTCTCTCTCCTTCTCCCTTCCTTTCTCTCTAAAATCAATAAAAACGTATTGAAAAAAAAGAAATACTGGAAATCTAACTTTGATCCTTTTTTTATGCTTCCCTGTTGTCTCTATGTGAAATGACCTCTTCGATCTGCTTTCTTGAATTTAAATTTTCATATTGGACTTGTGGCAGTAGCATTTCAAGGTACTAAAGCAGTATTCATGCAGAAGCATGACAAAGAGGTGCTGTTGATATTCACGTCTATGGTAGCAAATTTAATCTGCTTAAAATTGAAAGACAAATTCCAAAATATTTTAATGAGAAAGAACAAGTAGTGAGGATTGCCTAATTGTCTCTGCTTATTCAGGTCACTGAATAATCTAATGGAAATACTGTTCTTTTTCTTTAAGGATAAAGCCTGCCTGGTTACCATAGATACACACACACACACACACACACACACACACACACACACACATATATCTGAGTTCCATGTAATGTTGGGCTTTGGATGCTTCAGAGAACTGCCTTTCAAACTGTTCATTGTGAGCACTTCCACCCACACATTTGATTATGCAATGGCAGGATTTGTGCTTACTTACCTACAACTAGTGAGCTTTTTATTTTTTCTAGTGGGAAGATGGAGTCAGCCCACTTTCAAATGACTGTCTCCCTTGACAAAGGCTGCTGGAAAGAATTATGAAGACAGAGATCAAGGAAAATTTCCTTAGGAAGGAGATTTTAATTTGTGAGGGATTTTATTCTTTCTCTTCTATTTTGTTCTTTTTGTTGTTAATCCTCACCCGGGGATATTTTTCTGTTGATTTGTAGAGAGAGTGAAAAGGAGGGGGAGAGAAAGAAACATTGATGTGAGAGAGACACATCGATTGGTTGCCTCCCCCATGCGCCCTCACCAGGATCAGGGCTGGGGATCAAGCTGCAACTGGTGTGTGCCCTTGACTGGAATTGTACCTGGGACTCTTCAATCAGCAGGCTGATGCTCTATTCATTGAGCCAAACTGGATAGGGCTATTTTTATTCTTTTTCCTCCTAATTCATTTCCTTTCTATAGGGGTCCTAAATATTATAACCTCGTTTTTAGGTTTTGGTTCTTAATTATAGTGGTGTTCAGTAGCCCAGTTATATTTAAAGGTATATCATTCAAAGCTAACAGTTTAGCTGTAACATTTGTTCTCAGCTCAAACTTGACATTTGACAACTCATCCTTGGCATGAGAGGACTTTCTGGTAAAGTAAAAATACATATATTTTTATATTTCTACATATTATATAAGACTAGAGGCCCAGTGTACGAATTCATGCATGGGTGGGGTCCGGCTGCCTCACCCCTATGGGGGCCGATCAGGGCTGGGCTGGCAGAGGTGGGGAGGGGCCGCAGGAGGTCAGCTGGCTCCGCCCCAATGGAAGGGCTTATCAGGGCAGGGCTGGCAGGGGGGCTGTGGGAGGTTGGGGTAGGGGATGCCTATCGGAGGCCAGGCCAGCCGGGGGGAGGGGCTGTGGGAGGTTGGGGGGGCGCAATTGGGGCCCCGATTGGGCTGGTTGGCTGCTGCAGTGCATGTCATAGCAACCGGCCATTCCAGTTGTTCTGGCGTTCCAGTCGCTTGGCTTTTATATATATAGACTAGAGGCCTGGTGCACGAATTCGTGCACATTAAAAGGAAATTAATTAGAAGGTGGCCAGCAGGGCACGACTGGGCGAGATGGGCCAGACACGCCCTGGAGCCAACCTCTGCGGTCCCTCCCCAGCTGGCCACACCTGGGGGGCACTGTGGCTTGAAGGACGTCTGCAGAGGGAGGAGGGGCCC